>NC_086446.1:804579640-804879640 GCF_028390025.1 Pseudophryne corroboree
AATTTCATGGCCTGTTTCTTTCACCTGTTTTTCTTTTTGTCTCCCCCTCTGCCCAGCTACATCCATCCGGAAAAAGACATCAGCATTACCCAAAATGTTTATGTAAATGTATTTTTATATATGTGTTTTATCTTCATCTCTGCAACCTTCAGTTAATGGCACACAAAGTCGACAGGTGATATCCACATGTACTAGCACTCGCATATGTTCCCCCTCCATGTATCATCAACTAAATGTTCACCCCATTTGTTGGAACAAGAAGCCAAAAAGAGCTCGGTAGTGTTTGTTGGCCCACTTACAGACCCTTATTACGGGATAGGAAGGATTTAATGTATACTTCGCAGTACCTCCAAGCTTATTTAGAACATATACGGCACGATGATACATGGCCCTCAGACATGGATTCATACATACATGCTTTTTACTATCCCACTAGGTCATCCATTTCCCACCTACAACTCTCCCCGATCATCAAAGCTTCTGTAGATATTGTATAGATATTTTTCTGTTTAGTGATTAGATAGTGGCAGTTATTGGTGACGGCCAAAGGGTGGACTGTCAAAGTCGAAAAATATTGCAGTACATACATTACGTACAAACTACACACAGATGGCCTCCGTGCACGTACTTGCTCTGCCGTGCGTGCGCATATTCGCAATTTGCGTATGGTGGCTCCCACGGACCTGCGTATTAGCGCGTGGTATGAGTATTTAGGGTAGAGTTTGTGAACGTATGGAAAAGCCATCAAAACACATTACATATTTAATCCAAATAGTGCACATTTTACACATAACCTCCCTGCAGCACAGCAGCAAGTTACAGCAGTTTAAATGGTTTCAGAACAAAGGGATTCACCTTTACAGGATAGGAGGGGACAGAACAAGGTTATAAGGTGGTGTTTGGTATCCAGCTGTAGGGTAATTTAAGGGTAATATTCCGGTGTTGGTTTGAGGAAGATCGCATGTTCCTGCGGATAGTTATGTGCAGGAGCAGAATATAGATATAAACTGTATTTACTGTACATTATGTATGCAGCGGGAATCCAGAGAAGACCACCCACAAGAGCAGTTGGAACAGACATCGCCCATCTATTCAAACCGACCTATGACCTCTCCTGTACTGTAAATGACCATCCCTGTGTCCAATGGACAAAGAGATTACAGTATCCATTGTGTTAAGTTTTGGAAGAATTGTATAAAGAGAGCCTGCTGCAGGCCTGGTCTGACACAAGACTCACAAAGTTATCTATCAGATGACCGAGGACCAGATCTGGGTAGCGCGGCGAATCCACTCACGTATGTACCATTGATTGTAGCCATTATTCTGTTGTATTGTAACCCCCTTTCAGCAATAATATGCTGTGGTGTCGGAACCCAGTGGTTTAACTACAAACTGGTGTCATGTCTTCCTTTCCATGCTAAGGTTTAAAGTGTATTAGTATAATACATACATACAGCAATGCTATATATAGCATTGCTGTATAAGGTTTAAAGTGTATTCATTGGGTGTGTACGCGCTGTGTGTACTTTGTACCGTCAGCACGGCGTTTGTACGCAAAGTCCGTACACGGTACGGGACTATGTACGCTAACAGCGTAAAAGGTGCGTAGAGTGTGTATTAAGTTTAGCGGCCGCAGCGGCTCCATGGTACAGTGTATTTAAAGTGTGTATAAGGTATAGCTTTTCATTCCTGTTGATAAATCAGCATTATCACTATGGATGTGGAAAATTAATATAGGGAAAACCACCGAACATCTGTGTTGGATCGGAGACAGCCTCTGGACCTTCGTTAGGTGGGATACCCGGCTAATCCACTGAACTTTTGGTAACTATACCACAAGATTGGATACGTCTGCAAATCTTTATTAAGGATCCTATTGATATTGTGACCGGTCACAGGGACATTACCATTATTATCAGGTGTGCCCATATATATTCATTGTCGGTGGTCAGAGACTGGTTATAGAGGCTCCATTTTTTATGGTTTTATATGTGCAAAAATATTTTACATATACATGTTGAGTAACATTAAATAAATGCGATTTATTTTATGAAAACACCTGTTTTTAGACTATTGTTAGCGCTGTTTTTCTTTTTCTTTTTGTTATTTCTAGTCATATGAGAGATTGACTGTCTCTCACTGTAATAGCAGCTTAGAGAACCAGCACAGTCATAGCGCCAGAACCTGTATTAAGCAATTAATACAAATACATTACTTTTGCACAGGTTAGCTGGATACTGGAAAGATTACTGCAGACAGGCTCAACAAGATTCCGTTGTAGTGTCGACTACGATTTGGAGGATCAAGACTCCTTCTGATTTGCTAATCTATTCCAAGCTTTTTGTACGCATATTGGGGGTAATTCCAAGTTGATCGCAGCAGGAATTTGGGCCCTCATTCCGAGTTGTTCGCTCGGTAAAAATCTTCGCAACGCAGCGATTTTACGCTTAATGCGCATGCGCAATGTCCGCACTGCGACTGCGCCAAGTAAATTTGCTATGCAGTTAGGAATTTTACTCACGGCTTTTTCATCGTTCTGGCGATCGTAATGTGATTGACAGGAAATGGGTGTTACTGGGCGGAAACAGGCCGTTTTATGGGTGTGTGGGAAAAAACGCTACCGTTTCCGGAAAAAACGCAGGAGTGGCCGGAGAAACGGAGGAGTGTCTGGGCGAACGCTGGGTGTGTTTGTGAGGTCAAACCAGGAACGACAAGCACTGAAATGATCGCAGATGCCGAGTAAGTCTGGAGCTACTCAGAAACTGCTACGAGGTGTGTAATCGCAATATTGCGAATACATCGTTCGCAATTTTAAGATGCTAAGATTCACTCCCATTAGGCGGCGGCTTAGCATGAGCAAATCTGCTAAAATCCGCTTGCGAGCGAACAACTCGGAATGAGGGCCTTAGTTAGCAATTGGGCAAAACCATGTGCACTGCAGGGGAGGCAGATTTAACATGTGCAGAGAGGGTTAGATTTGGGTGGGGTGTGTTCAATCTGCAATCTAATTTGCAGTGTAAAAATAAAGCAGCCAGTATTTACCCTGCACAGAAATAAAATAACCCACCCAAATCTGCCTCCCCTGCAGTGCACATGGTTTTGCCCAATTGCTAACTAAATTCCTGCTGCGATCAACTTGGAATTACCCCCATTACCCATAGAGGTGCTGAATATCCTTCAATCTGATACAATACTGCACCATGAGAGGTGTTTTTTATGCTTTTTATTTATAGACCCCCTTTGTTGTGAGCAACAGACAGAAGACCAGAGCAATAGTGTTTGATGTGCATGATAAAAAAATCCCTCATCTGGTACGCAGATTACCCTTATGAGTGTTGTCATGTCACCAGACCAAGTGTGAAAATTACTGCACCATCAGGCGCTTGTCCTCTCCCTCTCTTTTTCATATATATATATATATATATATATATATATATATATCTATATATATATATATATATATATATATATATATCTGTGTATCGGACTGGCACTCCCCCACAAACAATTATGCTCTGGTGCCCTCTGTCAGAAATTAGCATAAAGTACTTGAAGAATGCGGCACTCGGAGACTGAAGAAATCAAAGTGTATTTCACACTAGGTAAACCAACGTTTCGGGTCTTTACACCCCTTTGTCAAGGTGAACAATGTTCACCTTGACAAAGGGGTGTAAAGACCCTGAAACGTTGGTTTACCTAGTGTGAAATACACTTTGATTTCTTCAGTCTCCGAGTGCCGCATTCTTCAAGTACTTTATATCTCCTATATATTTGCCCAAGTCTGTGACTCTGTGCCCGTAACACTGGGCGGAGTCACAGCGGTGGGCGGAGTCACAGAGCCCGCCCACCACATGTGCAGCAAGTCTCTGCTCCTGCTGCCTGTCCATGTCACACCCCTTCCCCTCCCCCCCCCCAGCAAATCTGACTAACCAGCCACGGCGCACCGAACAACAACAACTGCTGCCCCCGGCATACACATTAGGAGGGACGGGTGGCGCAGGAGAAGGCTCTCATAGCCCTCCCTGCCCCGCGTACACACACCCGCCACCTCGTCCGCACACATCCTGCTGTCAGGAGCCGAGTGCTGCAGTGACGTCATCTCCTGCAGCACTCTCCTCCGGTCACACAGCCGGCACACACACTCTGCAGTCTCCGGGGGCTGTCAGCATCTACAGGCAAGCTGGAAACACCCCCGGAGCGAGAGAAAAGACCAGTGAGGCCACGCCCCTTTTACTCTAGGCCACGCCCCAATTTCGCCGTGCGAGGGAGGGGGGGCTGGGGGAGGAAATGTCATAGTACAGACTGCTCTCCCACACCTGGTGATGCCTCTGGATACTGAACTATTTCACAGCCTGCAGCAGCCACCCACAGCCCCAACGGTGAGTCCCTCCGGCCATCCTAGCCACTGTATTTATGTCTGGTCGCCACTTTACACAACTCCACCCCCTCCACTACTTCCCCCCCTTTCTTCATCAGCTTCCTCACTGGGGACCCTCCCTACCGCCCCGCGTCTCTGTATCCCCTCCCTACCGCCCCGCGTCTCTCTATCCCCTCCCAACCGCCCCGCGTCTCTTTCCCCTACCTACCGCCCCGCGTCTCTCTATCCCCTCCCAACCGCCCCGCGTCTCTCTGTCCCCTCCCTACCGCCCGCGTCTCTCTGTCCCCTCCCTACCGCCCCGCGTCTCTGTCCCCTCCCTACCGCCCCGCGTCTCCCTGTCCCCTCCCTACCGGCCGCGTCTCTCTGTCCCCTCCCTACCGCCCCGTGTCTCTCTGTACCCTCCCTACCACCCGCGTCTCTGTATCCCCTCCCTACCGCCCCGCCTCTACCACCCCGCGTCTCTCTGTCCCCTCCCTACCGCCCCACATCTCTGTATCCACTCCCTACCGCCCCGCGTCTCTGTCCCCTCTCTACCGCCCTGCGTCTCTCTGTCCCATCCCTACTGCCCCGTGTTTCTCTGTCCCCTCCCTATCGCCCCACGTCTTTGTATCCACTCCCTACCACCCTGCGTCTCTCTATCCCCTCCCTAACGCCCCGTGTCTCTCTTTCCCCTCCCTACCGCCCCGCGTCTCTCTTTCCCCTCCCTACCGCCCAGCGTCGCTGTATCCCCTCCCTAAGGCCCCATGTCTCTGTATTCCCTCCTCCCTACGCCTCTGTATCCCTACCTTACCGCCCCGCTTCTCTCTATCCCCTCCCTACCGCCCTGCGTTTCTCTATCCCCTCCCTACCGCCCCGCGTCTCTGTATCCCCTCCCTACCACCCCGCGTCTCTGTATCCCCTCCCTACCACCCCGTGTCTCTGTATCCCCTCCCTACCGCCCCGCGTCTCTGTATCCCCACCCTACCGCCCCGCGTCTCTCTATCCCCTCCCTACCGCCCCGCATCTCTGTATTCCCTCCCTACCGCCCCGCGTCTCTGTATCCCCTCCCTACCGCCCTGCGTCTCTGTATCCCCTCCCTACCGCCCGCGTCTCTGTATCCCCTCCCTACCGCCCCGCGTCTCTGTATCCCCTCCCTACCACCCCGCGTCTCTGTATCCCCTCCCTATCGCCCCGCGTCTCTCTATACCCTCCCTACCGCCCCGCATCTCTGTATTCCCTCCCTACCGCCCCGCGTCTCTGTATCCCCTCCCTACCGCCCTGCGTCTCTGTATCCCCTCCCTACCGCCCCGCGTCTCTGTATCCCCTCCCTACCGCCCCGCGTCTCTGTATCCCCTCCCTACCACCCCGCGTCTCTGCATCCCCTCCCTATCGCCCCGCGTCTCTCTATACCCTCCCTACCGCCCCGCATCTCTGTATCCCCTCCCTACCGCCCCACGTCTCTGTATCCCCTCCCTACCGCCCTGCGTCTCTGTATCCCCTCCCTACCGCCCTGCGTCTCTGTAACCTCTCCCTACCCCTCTGCGTCCCATACACGGTCCATACCACCGGCTCCTTGATACCTCCCTGACAAACCCTCACCAGGAGGACAGGAGCCATAACCCCCTGCGGTGCCCCCCATAGTTACCGGTATATTGGTGATGCTCCGCTGTGCCGCCTCCTCCCTATCCCTCACTCAGCAAGCGCAGGGCGCAAGCCCAGCACCGAGCACATGACCGTGCTGTCCATGCCCATTGGCCCTGGCAGCAGCACCAGCCTGCGCACCCTCCTCCTACTGCACCTGAGGGGGGCGTGCACATAGCGCATGCAGAGGGCACTGGTGCACCTGCGGCCGCGTGGAGACATTGCGTGCGCAACATGTCCGCGTTGCTACACCTGAAGGATGGTACGGTGTAGAGGGAGGACACAGCTGCCTCTGTTCCGCATTGTACCAGCACTCCTCTCTGTGTCTAATGACACCGTATACCTCTTCATGCGGGAATGTCTATATCACATACATCCTTACCCGTGTCCTATATATTGTTACACATACAATCACATAGTTATAGGTCCTGCACCCCCCCCCCACCTGCATCCACCCCCCCTCCACCCGCAGCATCAACATACTCCCTGCCTCATCCGCCCGCCCCCGCACCCGCTACATTCTGTACATCGTGCCCTGCAGGCACCGTTAACGCCGTCGCAAGGGCCTACACCCCCTTCACCATCTCAAGCCCTTTCGTCGTGCAATATTTGACCACTGACAAACCTAGGAATGCAGGTAATACTCATACAAATATTGAACCCCAGCAAGGCGTGCAGGGGTTAAGGGGGCGTAGCCCCTTCCGACGGTGTGAAGAGCGCCCGTAGGGCGCGATGAATCGCCTAGTATATATATATATATATATATATAATTATGGTTCTGAGGAAGGGGAGCACGTCCCCGAAACGTCAACACTCTTGTGATAATACATTTCACGTCTTTTGCTGACTTCGAGTGCCGCCTCTTTTGTTTGCTACTATTCCGGGGTGACCCCCATGTGGGAAGGCACAGGAGCAAGTATTCTTCATTCTGCCATTTCAGTGGAGTGCCGGAGTTACTACAGCTATATATATATATATATATATTTATCCTACCCAAAGGTGTAGCAAAGTGTCATGGTGCCAGGAGCAAGGTATGTTTCGGCGCCCCCCTCCCCTGTACTGAATTGGGGGCATAGCCACCAGGGCCGGTTTTAGACCTTGTGGCATCCAGGGCGAAAATTTCCTTTGGCGCCCCCCCTCCATCCCACTCATAGGTTAAACATAGTGCGCGCCAAGGCGCGTGGCAAAAAATAGAAGTGTGGCTTCATAGGGAAGGGGCGTGGCCACAGTTATGCCCCCCTGTAGTTATGGACCCAGTAGTTGTGCTCCCTGTAGATTTGCCCGGAGTAGCTGTGGCCCTAGTAGTTGTGTCCCCAGTAGGTGTGCCTCCTGTAGCTGACTAGAGACTTAATGCAGCTCGGACTTCCAGCTGTCAGTGACTGACAGCTGCGGCTGCGAGCTGCTTGCGGCCAGGCGGAGGTTCCGGCGGAGTCGAACTGTGGCGCCCTGTACTGTCTTGGGCGCCTGGAGCTCGAGCTCCACCGGAACCACCCTCCCTACACCTTTGCTCCTACCTCCCAACATGACCCTCTCCAGGAGGGACACAATGCTACTGCCTCTGGATTTCCCTCTTAATGTATGATTGCCATCACCTGGTATGAAACACCTTTCTTATCCTGTTCAAAACTAGAGATGAGCGGGTTCGGTTTCTCTGAATCCGAACCCGCCCGAACTTCATGTTTTTTTTCACGGGTCCGAGCGACTCGGATCTTCCCGCCTTGCTCGGTTAACCCGAGCGCGCCCGAACGTCATCATGACGCTGTCGGATTCTCGCGAGGCTCGGATTCTATCGCGAGACTCGGATTCTATATAAGGAGCCGCGCGTCGCCGCCATTTTCACACGTGCATTGAGATTGATAGGGAGAGGACGTGGCTGGCGTCCTCTCCATTTAGATTAGGGTTGAGAGAGAGAGAGAGAGATTGACCTGAGGGGTTCACTACGGCTGGCCGGCGGTCGGGCTCCCGGCGACCAGCATCCCGGCGCCGGGAGCCCGACCGCCGGCTTACCGACAGCTTGGCGAGCGCAAATGAGCCCCTTGCGGGCTCGCTGCGCTCGCCACGCTACGGGCACGGTGGCGCGCTACGCGCGCCACACTATTTTATTCTCCCTCTATGGGGGTCGTGGACCCCCACGAGGGAAAATAATTGTCGGTATGCCGGCTGTCGGGCTCCCGGCGCCGGTATACTGAGCGCCGGGAGCCCGACCGCCGGCAAACAGAAGACCACCCGACCTGAGGCTGTGATACTGTAGAAGAGAGTGCAGAGTTTAGTGACTGACGACCACAGTGACCACCAGACAGTGCAGTTGTTTGTTTTATTTAATATATCCGTTCTCTGCCTGAAAAAAACGATACACACAGTGACTCAGTCACATACCATATCTGTGTGCACTGCTCAGCCCAGTGTGCTGCATCAATGTATATATATATCTGACTGTGCTCAGCTCACACAGCTTATAATTGTGGGGGAGACTGGGGAGCACTGCAGTGCCAGTTATAGGTTATAGCAGGAGCCAGGAGTACATAATATTATATTAAAATTAAACAGTGCACACTTTTGCTGCAGGAGTGCCACTGCCAGTGTGACTAGTGACCAGTGACCTGACCACCAGTATATATAATATTAGTAGTATACTATCTCTTTATCAACCAGTCTATATTAGCAGCAGACACAGTACAGTGCGGTGGTTCACGGCTGTGGCTACCTCTGTGTCGGCACTCGGCAGCCCGTCCATAATTGTATATACCACCTAACCGTGGTTTTTTTTTCTTTCTTTATACATACATACTAGTTACGAGTATACTATCTCTTTATCAACCAGTCTATATATTAGCAGCAGACACAGTACAGTGCGGTAGTTCACGGCTGTGGCTACCTCTGTGTCGGCACTCGGCAGCCCGTCCATAATTGTATATACCACCTAACCGTGGTTTTTTTTTCTTTCTTTATACATACATACTAGTTACGAGTATACTATCTCTTTATCAACCAGTCTATATATTAGCAGCAGACACAGTACAGTGCGGTAGTTCACGGCTGTGGCTACCTCTGTGTCGGCACTCGGCAGCCCGTCCATAATTGTATATACCACCTAACCGTGGTTTTTTTTTCTTTCTTTATAGTCATACTAGTTACGAGTATACTATCTCTTTATCAACCAGTCTATATTAGCAGCAGACACAGTACAGTGCGGTAGTTCACGGCTGTGGCTACCTCTGTGTCGGCACTCGGCAGCCCGTCCATAATTGTATATACCACCTAACCGTGGGTTTTTTTTTCTTTCTTTATACATACATACTAGTTACGAGTATACTATCTCTTTATCAACCAGTCTATATATTAGCAGCAGACACAGTACAGTGCGGTAGTTCACGGCTGTGGCTACCTCTGTGTCGGCACTCGGCAGCCCGTCCATAATTGTATATACCACCTAACCGTGGTTTTTTTTTCTTTCTTTATACATACATACTAGTTACGAGTATACTATCTCTTTATCAACCAGTCTATATATTAGCAGCAGACACAGTACAGTGCGGTAGTTCACGGCTGTGGCTACCTCTGTGTCGGCACTCGGCAGCCCGTCCATAATTGTATATACCACCTAACCGTGTTTTTTTTTTCTTTCTTTATAGTCATACTAGTTACGAGTATACTATCTCTTTATCAACCAGTCTATATTAGCAGCAGACACAGTACAGTGCGGTAGTTTACGGCTGTGGCTACCTCTGTGTCGGCACTCGGCAGCCCGTCCATAATTGTATATACCACCTAACCGTGGTTTTTTTTTCTTTCTTTATACATACATACTAGTTACGAGTATACTATCTCTTTATCAACCAGTCTATATATTAGCAGCAGACACAGTACAGTGCGGTAGTTCACGGCTGTGGCTACCTCTGTGTCGGCACTCGGCAGCCCGTCCATAATTGTATATACCACCTAACCGTGGTTTTTTTTTCTTTCTTTATACATACATACTAGTTACGAGTATACTATCTCTTTATCAACCAGTCTATATATTAGCAGCAGACACAGTACAGTGCGGTAGTTCACGGCTGTGGCTACCTCTGTGTCGGCACTCGGCAGCCCGTCCATAATTGTATATACCACCTAACCGTGGTTTTTTTTTCTTTCTTTATACATACATACTAGTTACGAGTATACTATCTCTTTATCAACCAGTCTATATATTAGCAGCAGACACAGTACAGTGCGGTAGTTCACGGCTGTGGCTACCTCTGTGTCGGCACTCGGCAGCCCGTCCATAATTGTATATACCACCTAACCGTGGTTTTTTTTTCTTTCTTTATACATACATACTAGTTACGAGTATACTATCTCTTTATCAACCAGTCTATATATTAGCAGCAGACACAGTACAGTGCGGTAGTTCACGGCTGTGGCTACCTCTGTGTCGGCACTCGGCAGCCCGTCCATAATTGTATATACCACCTAACCGTGGTTTTTTTTTCTTTCTTTATAGTCATACTAGTTACGAGTATACTATCTCTTTATCAACCAGTCTATATTAGCAGCAGACACAGTACAGTGCGGTAGTTCACGGCTGTGGCTACCTCTGTGTCGGCACTCGGCAGCCCGTCCATAATTGTATATACCACCTAACCGTGGTTTTTTTTTCTTTCTTTATACATACATACTAGTTACGAGTATACTATCTCTTTATCAACCAGTCTATATATTAGCAGCAGACACAGTACAGTGCGATAGTTCATGGCTGTGGCTACCTCTGTGTCGGCACTCGGCAGCCCGTCCATAATTGTATATACCACCTAACCGTGGTTTTTTTTTCTTTCTTTATACATACATACTAGTTACGAGTATACTATCTCTTTATCAACCAGTCTATATATTAGCAGCAGACACAGTACAGTGCGGTAGTTCACGGCTGTGGCTACCACTGTGTCGGCACTCGGCAGCCCGTCCATAATTGTATATACCACCTAACCGTGGTTTTTTTTTCTTTCTTTATACATACATACTAGTTACGAGTATACTATCTCTTTATCAACCAGTCTATATATTAGCAGCAGACACAGTACAGTGCGGTAGTTCACGGCTGTGGCTACCTCTGTGTCGGCACTCGGCAGCCCGTCCATAATTGTATATACCACCTAACCGTGGTTTTTTTTTCTTTCTTTATAGTCATACTAGTTACGAGTATACTATCTCTTTATCAACCAGTCTATATTAGCAGCAGACACAGTACAGTGCGGTAGTTCACGGCTGTGGCTACCTCTGTGTCGGCACTCGGCAGCCCGTCCATAATTGTATATACCACCTAACCGTGGTTTTTTTTTCTTTCTTTATACATACATACTAGTTACGAGTATACTATCTCTTTATCAACCAGTCTATATATTAGCAGCAGACACAGTACAGTGCGGTAGTTCACGGCTGTGGCTACCTCTGTGTCGGCACTCGGCAGCCCGTCCATAATTGTATACTAGTATCCAATCCATCCATCTCCATTGTTTACCTGAGGTGCCTTTTAGTTGTGCCTATTAAAATATGGAGAACAAAAATGTTGAGGTTCCAAAATTAGGGAAAGATCAAGATCCACTTCCACCTCGTGCTGAAGCTGCTGCCACTAGTCATGGCCGAGACGATGAAATGCCAGCAACGTCGTCTGCCAAGGCCGATGCCCAATGTCATAGTACAGAGCATGTCAAATCCAAAACACCAAATATCAGTAAAAAAAGGACTCCAAAACTTAAAATAAAATTGTCGGAGGAGAAGCGTAAACTTGCCAATATGCCATTTACCACACGGAGTGGCAAGGAACGGCTGAGGCCCTGGCCTATGTTCATGGCTAGTGGTTCAGCTTCACATGAGGATGGAAGCACTCAGCCTCTCGCTAGAAAAATGAAAAGACTAAAGCTGGCAAAAGCAGTAGCACCGCAAAGAACTGTGCGTTCTTCGAAATCCCAAATCCACAAGGAGAGTCCGACTCCAATTGTGTCGGTTGCGATGCCTGACCTTCCCAACACTGGACGTGAAGAGCATGCGCCTTCCACCATTTGCACGCCCCCTGCAAGTGATGGAAGGAGCACCCGCTGTCCAGTTCCTGATAGTCAGATTGAAGATGTCAGTGTTGAAGTACACCAGGATGAGGAGGATATGGGTGTTGCTGGCGCTGGGGAGGAAATTGACCAGGAGGATTCTGATGGTGAGGTGGTTTGTTTAAGTCAGGCACCCGGGGAGACACCTGTTGTCCGTGGTAGGAATATGGCCGTTGACATGCCTGGTGAAAATACCAAAAAAATCAGCTCTTCGGTGTGGAAGTATTTCACCAGAAATGCGGACAACAGGTGTCAAGCCGTGTGTTCCCTTTGTCAAGCTGTAATAAGTAGGGGTAAGGACGTTAACCACCTCGGAACATCCTCCCTTATACGTCACCTGCAGCGCATTCATAATAAGTCAGTGACAAGTTCAAAAACTTTGGGTGACAGCGGAAGCAGTCCACTGACCAGTAAATCCCTTCCTCTTGTAACCAAGCTCACGCAAACCACCCCACCAACTCCCTCAGTGTCAATTTCCTCCTTCCCCAGGAATGCCAATAGTCCTGCAGGCCATGTCACTGGCAAGTCTGACGAGTCCTCTCCTGCCTGGGATTCCTCCGATGCATCCTTGCGTGTAACGCCTACTGCTGCTGGTGCTGCTGTTGTTGCTGCTGGGAGTCGATGGTCATCCCAGAGGGGAAGTCGTAAGCCCACTTGTACTACTTCCAGTAAGCAATTGACTGTTCAACAGTCCTTTGCGAGGAAGATGAAATATCACAGCAGTCATCCTGCTGCAAAGCGGATAACTGAGGCCTTGACAACTATGTTGGTGTTAGACGTGCGTCCGGTATCCGCCGTTAGTTCACAGGGAACTAGACAATTTATTGAGGCAGTGTGCCCCCGTTACCAAATACCATCTAGGTTCCACTTCTCTAGGCAGGCGATACCGAGAATGTACACGGACGTCAGAAAAAGACTCACCAGTGTCCTAAAAAATGCAGTTGTACCCAATGTCCACTTAACCACGGACATGTGGACAAGTGGAGCAGGGAAGGGTCAGGACTATATGACTGTGACAGCCCACTGGGTAGATGTATGGACTCCCGCCGCAAGAACAGCAGCGGCGGCACCAGTAGCAGCATCTCGCAAACGCCAACTCTTTCCTAGGCAGGCTACGCTTTGTATCACCGCTTTCCAGAATACGCACACAGCTGAAAACCTCTTACGGCAACTGAGGAAGATCATCGCGGAATGGCTTACCCCAATTGGACTCTCCTGTGGATTTGTGGCATCGGACAACGCCAGCAATATTGTGTGTGCATTAAATATGGGCAAATTCCAGCACGTCCCATGTTTTGCACATACCTTGAATTTGGTGGTGCAGAATTTTTTAAAAAACGACAGGGGCGTGCAAGAGATGCTGTCGGTGGCCAGAAGAATTGCGGGACACTTTCGGCGTACAGGCACCACGTACAGAAGACTGGAGCACCACCAAAAACTACTGAACCTGCCCTGCCATCATCTGAAGCAAGAAGTGGTAACGAGGTGGAATTCAACCCTCTATATGCTTCAGAGGTTGGAGGAGCAGCAAAAGGCCATTCAAGCCTATACAATTGAGCACG
This sequence comes from Pseudophryne corroboree, assembly GCF_028390025.1. NCBI lineage: Eukaryota > Metazoa > Chordata > Amphibia > Anura > Myobatrachidae > Pseudophryne > Pseudophryne corroboree. The sequence goes on from NC_086446.1 coordinate 804,593,281, forward strand.
ATATAGTAGGTGGAATGCACCTGTCTCAAGCGCAGTGGAGAATGATTTCAACGTTGTGCAAGGTTCTGATGCCCTTTGAACTTGCCACACGTGAAGTCAGTTCAGACACTGCCAGCCTGAGTCAGGTCATTCCCCTCATCAGGCTTTTGCAGAAGAAGCTGGAGACATTGAAGGAGGAGCTAACACGGAGCGATTCCGCTAGGCATGTGGGACTTGTGGATGGAGCCCTTAATTCGCTTAACAAGGATTCACGGGTGGTCAATCTGTTGAAATCAGAGCACTACATTTTGGCCACCGTGCTCGATCCTAGATTTAAAGCCTACCTTGGATCTCTCTTTCCGGCAGACACAAGTCTGCTGGGGTTGAAAGACCTGCTGGTGACAAAATTGTCAAGTCAAGCGGAACGCGACCTGTCAACATCTCCTCCTTCACATTCTCCCGCAACTGGGGGTGCGAGGAAAAGGCTCAGAATTCCGAGCCCACCCGCTGGCGGTGATGCAGGGCAGTCTGGAGCGACTGCTGATGCTGACATCTGTTCCGGACTGAAGGACCTGACAACGATTACGAACATGTCGTCTACTGTCACTGCATATGATTCTCTCAACATTGATAGAATGGTGGAGGATTATATGAGTGACCGCATCCAAGTAGGCACGTCACACAGTCCGTACTTATACTGGCAGGAAAAAGAGGCAATTTGGAGGCCCTTGCACAAACTGGCTTTATTCTACCTAAGTTGCCCTCCCACAAGTGTGTACTCCGAAAGAGTGTTTAGTGCCGCCGCTCACCTTGTCAGCAATCGGCGTACGAGGTTACATCCAGAAAATGTGGAGAAGATGATGTTCATTAAAATGAATTATAATCAATTCCTCCGCGGAGACATTGACCAGCAGCAATTGCCTCCACAAAGTACACAGGGAGCTGAGATGGTGGATTCCAGTGGGGACGAATTGATAATCTGTGAGGAGGGGGATGTACACGGTGATATATCGGAGGGTGAAGATGAGGTGGACATCTTGCCTCTGTAGAGCCAGTTTGTGCAAGGAGAGATTAATTGCTTCTTTTTTGGGGGGGGTCCAAACCAACCCGTCATATCAGTCACAGTCGTGTGGCAGACCCTGTCACTGAAATGATGGGTTGGTTAAAGTGTGCATGTCCTGTTTTGTTTATACAACATAAGGGTGGGTGGGAGGGCCCAAGGACAATTCCATCTTGCACCTCTTTTTTCTTTTCTTTTTCTTTGCATCATGTGCTGATTGGGGAGGGTTTTTTGGAAGGGACATCCTGCGTGACACTGCAGTGCCACTCCTAGATGGGCCCGGTGTTTGTGTCGGCCACTAGGGTCGCTAATCTTACTCACACAGTCAGCTACCTCATTGCGCCTCTTTTTTTCTTTGCGTCATGTGCTGTTTGGGGAGGGTTTTTTGGAAGGGACATCCTGCGTGACACTGCAGTGCCACTCCTAGATGGGCCCGGTGTTTGTGTCGGCCACTAGGGTCGCTAATCTTACTCACACAGCTACCTCATTGCGCCTCTTTTTTTCTTTGCGTCATGTGCTGTTTGGGGAGGGTTTTTTGGAAGGGACATCCTGCGTGACACTGCAGTGCCACTCCTAGATGGGCCCGGTGTTTGTGTCGGCCACTAGGGTCGCTAATCTTACTCACACAGCTACCTCATTGCGCCTCTTTTTTTCTTTGCGTCATGTGCTGTTTGGGGAGGGTTTTTTGGAAGGGACATCCTGCGTGACACTGCAGTGCCACTCCTAGATGGGCCCGGTGTTTGTGTCGGCCACTAGGGTCGCTTATCTTACTCACACAGCGACCTCGGTGCAAATTTTAGGACTAAAAATAATATTGTGAGGTGTGAGGTATTCAGAATAGACTGAAAATGAGTGGAAATTATGGTTTTTGAGGTTAATAATACTTTGGGATCAAAATGACCGCCAAATTCTATGATTTAAGCTGTTTTTTAGGTTTTTTGGAAAAAAACACCCGAATCCAAAACACACCCGAATCCGACAAAAAAAATTCGGTGAGGTTTTGCCAAAACGCGGTCGAACCCAAAACACGGCCGCGAAACCTAACCCAAAACCAAAACACAAAACCCGAAAAATTTCCGGCGCTCATCTCTATTCAAAACAGGTGCCGGCAATTATAGAATAAGAGAAAAGTCCAGCAGCAGAGCATTTTGTCCCTCCTGGAGAGGGTCATGTTGGGAGGTATGAAATATATTATATATATATATATATATATATATTCAAAAAGATAACGGCGTCACTCCAGGTCTTTCAAATGGTAAAAGTGTATTTCAAATAAACATCACAAAATCCAACGTTTCGGGGCCCGTAGCCCCTTTGTCAAGGTGTGACGCCGTTATCTTTTTGAATGCATGTTGAGACCAGCACGGAGGGCACCCAGGCAATTTACACCAGCAGGACCGGGAGTGCCGGGCACCATCGATACATCTATATATATATATATATATACACATGCATACATACATACATACATACATACATAAACACACACAGGTTGAGTATCCCTTATCCAAAATGCTTGGAACCAGAAGTATTTTGGATATCGGATTTTTCCGTATTTTGGAATAATTATATACCATAATGAGTAGAGATGAACGGGTTTGGATCGCCGAGAACCGACCCCCCCCCCCAAACTCCACGTGTCAAACGCGGTTCCGAGCCCGGCTTGGTTGTTCCCGCCTGACTTGGAAAACCCGAACAAGGCAAAACGTCATCATCCCACTGTCGGATTCTCGCGAGATTCGGATTCCATATAAAGAGCCGCGCGTTGCCGCCATTTTCACTCGGGCATTGTAGAGGTTACAGTTAGGACGTGGCTACGTTCTCTCAGTGTCAGTTCTCAGTATCAGTGCTCAGTATAAGTGCTTATTGCTGCTCAGTAATACTAGTACAGTGTCTCTCTTGTGCTGCATCTTGCTGCTGTAGGGGGTGTGGTAGTAGTGTCCTGTGACTGTGTATCGTTCATCATCATTCCAGTCACAGTGGTATCTGGGGGGTGACAATTCCAGAGGGCTTTTGTGCTGCTCAGTAATACTAGTACAGTGTCTTGTGCTGCTCAGTAATACTAGTACAGTGTCTTGTGCTGCTCAGTAATACTAGTACAGTGTCTTGTGCTGCTCAGTAATACTAGTACAGTGTCTTGTGCTGCTCAGTGTCAGTTCTCAGTAGTATCATCAGTGCTCAGTATCACTGCTCATTGTCTTTTGGTGCTCAGTAATACTACATTACTAATACTAGTACAGTGTCTTGTGCTGCATTGTGCTGCTCAGTGTCAGTGCTCAGTAGTATCATCAGTGCTCAGTATCACTGCTCATTGTCTTTTGGTGCTCAGTAATACTACATTACTAATACTAGTACAGTGTCTTGTGCTGCATTGTGCTGCTCAGTGTCAGTGCTCAGTAGTATCATCAGTGCTCAGTATCACTGCTCATTGGCCCTCATTCCGAGTTGTTCGCTCGCTAGCTGCTTTTAGCAGCATTGCACACACTAGGACGCCGCCCTCTGGGAGTGTATCTTAGCTTAGCAGAATTGCGAACGAAAGATTAGCAGAACTGCTACTAAATAATTCCTTGCAGTTTCTGAGTAGTTTCAGACCTACTCACAGATTGCGATCAGCTCAGTCAGTTTAGTTCCTGGTTTGACGTCACAATCACGCCCTGCATTCCGCCAGCCACTCTCCCGTTTCTCCAGACACTCACGCGTTTTTCCCTGACACGCCTGCATTTTTTAGCACACTCTCGGAAAACGCTCAGTTACCACCCAGAAATGCGTTTTTCCTGTCAATCATTCACCAATCAGCTGTGCGACTGAAAAGCGCCGCACGAACACCAGCAAATCTACTAAGTTTTGTGTTAAATAACTTAGCGCATGCAGTCTGCGTACCATGCGCAGTTAGCAACAAATCGCAGCATAGCGAAAATCGGCAACGAGCGAACTACTCGGAATGACCCCCTCTGTCTTGTGCTGCTCAGTAATACTACATTACTAATATTAGAACAGTGTCTTGTGCTGCATCGTGCTGCTCAGTGTCAGAGCTCAGTAGTATCATCAGTGCTCAGTATCACTGCTCATTGTCTTTTGGTGCTCAGTAATACTACATTTTAATACTAGTACAGTGTCTTATGCTGCATCGTGCTGCACAGTGTCAGAGCTCAGTAGTATCATCAGTGCTCAGTATCACTGCTCTATCACACAGCATAAGACATCTGCAGGACAGTCCTGTCACACTCACACAGCATAAGACATCTGCAGGACAGCCCTGTCGCACTCACACGGCATAAGACGTCTGCAGGACAGTCCTGTCACACTCACACAGCATAAGACATCTGCAGGACAGCCCTGTCACAGTCACACAGCATAAGACATCTGCAGGACAGCCCTGTCACACTCACACAGCATAAGACATCTGCAGGACAGTCCTGTCACACTCACACAGCATAAGACATCTGCAGGACAGCCCTGTCACAGTCACACAGCATAAGACATCTGCAGGACAGCCCTGTCACAGTCACACAGCATAAGACATCTGCAGGACAGCCCTGTCACAGTCACACGGCATAAGACATCTGCAGGACAGCCCTGTCACACTCACACAGCATAAGACATCTGCAGGACAGCCCTGTCACAGTCACACAGCATAAGACATCTGCAGGACAGCCCTGTCACAGTCACACAGCATAAGACATCTGCAGGACAGCCCTGTCATATCACACAGCATAAGACATCTGCAGGACAGCCCTGTCACAGTCACACAGCATAAGACACCTGCAGGACAGCCCTGTCACACTCACACAGCATAAGACATCTGCAGGACAGCCCTGTCACAGTCACACAGCATAAGACATCTGCAGGACAGCCCTGTCACAGTCACACAGCATAAGACATCTGCAGGACAGCCCTGTCACAGTCACACAGCATAAGACATCTGCAGGACAGCGCTGTCACAATCACACAGCATAAGACATCTGCAGGACAGTCCTGTCACAATCACACGGCATAAGACATCTGCAGGACAGCCCTGTCACACTCACACAGCATAAGACATCTGCAGGACAGCCCTGTCACATCACACAGCATAAGACATCTGCAGGACAGCCCTGTCACAGTCACACAGCATAAGACATCTGCAGGACAGCCCTGTCACAGTCACACAGCATAAGACATCTGCAGGACAGCGCTGTCACAATCACACAGCATAAGACATCTGCAGGACAGTCCTGTCACAATCACACGGCATAAGACATCTGCAGGACAGCCCTGTCACACTCACACAGCATAAGACATCTACAGGACAGCTCTGTCACAGTCACACAGCATAAGACATCTGCAGGACAGCCCTGTCACAGTCACACAGCATAAGACATCTGCAGGACAGCCCTGTCACATGATCACACAGCATAAGACATCTGCAGGACAGCCCTGTCACAGTCACACAGCATAAGACATCTGCAGGACAGCCCTGTCACAGTCACACAGCATAAGACATCTGCAGGACAGCCCTGTCACACTCACACAGCATAAGACATCTGCAGGACAGTCTTGTCACAGTCACACAGTATAAGACATCTGCAGGACAGCCCTGTCACAATCACACAGCATAAGACATCTACAGGACAGCTCTGTCACAGTCACACAGCATAAGACATCTGCAGGACAGCCCTGTCACTATCACACAGCATAAGACATCTGCAGGACAGCCCTGTCACACTCACACAGCATAAGACATCTGCAGAACAGCCCTGTCACAATCACACAGCATAAGACATCTGCAGGACAGCCCTGTCACAGTCACACAGCATAAGACATCAGCAGGACAGCCCTGTCACATCACACAGCATAAGACATCTGCAGGACAGCCCTGTCACAATCACACAGCATAAGACATCTGCAGGACAGTCCTGTCACACTCACACAGCATAAGACATCTGCAGGACAGCCCTGTCACACTCACACAGCATAAGACATAAGACATCTGCAGGACAGCCCTGTCACAATCACACAGCATAAGACATCTGCAGGACAGTCCTGTCACAGTCACACAGCATAAGACATCTGCAGGACAGCCCTGTCACATCACACAGCATAAGACATCTGCAGGACAGCCCTGTCACAGTCACACAGCATAAGACATCTGCAGGACAGCCCTGTCACAATCACACAGCATAAGACATCTGCAGGACAGCCCTGTCACAGTCACACAGCATAAGACATCTGCAGGACAGCCCTGTCACAATCACACAGCGTAAGACATCTGCAGGACAGCCCTGTCACACAGCATAAGACATCTGCAGGACAGCCCTGTCACTATCACACAGCATAAGACATCTGCAGGACAGTCCTGTCACAGTCACACAGCATAAGACATCTGCAGGACAGCCCTGTCACATCACACAGCATAAGACATCTGCAGGACAGCCCTGTCACAGTCACACAGCATAAGACATCTGCAGGACAGCCCTGTCACAATCACACAGCATAAGACATCTGCAGGACAGCCCTGTCACAGTCACACAGCATAAGACATCTGCAGGACAGCCCTGTCACAGTCACACAGCATAAGACATCTGCAGGACAGCCCTGTCACAGTCACACGGCATAAGACATCTGCAGGACAGCCCTGTCACACTCACACGGGATAAGACATCTGCAGGACAGCCCTGTCACAATCACACAGCATAAGACATCTGCAGGACAGCCCTGTCACAGTCACACAGCATAAGACATCTGCAGGACAGCCCTGTCACACTCACACAGCATAAGACATCTGCAGGACAGCCCTGTCACATCACACAGCATAAGACATCTGCAGGACAGCCCTGTCACAATCACACAGCATAAGACATCTGCAGGACAACCCTGTCACAGTCACACAGCATAAGACACCTGCAGGACAGCCCTGTCACACTCACACAGCATAAGACATCTGCAGGACAGCCCTGTCACAGTCACACAGCATAAGACATCTGCAGGACAGCCCTGTCACAGTCACACAGCATAAGACATCTGCAGGTCAGCCCTGTCACACTCACACAGCATAAGACATCTGCAGGACAGCCCTGTCACACTCACACAGCATAAGACATCGGCAGGACAGCCCTGTCACACTCACACAGCATAAGACATCTGCAGGACAGTCCTGTCACATCACACAGCATAAGACATCTGCAGGACACCCCTGTCACATCACACAGCATAAGACATCTGCAGGACAGCCCTGTCACAGTCACACAGCATAAGACATCTGCAGGACAGCCCTGTCACAGTCACACAGCATAAGACATCTGCAGGTCAGCCCTGTCACACTCACACAGCATAAGACATCTGCAGGACAGCCCTGTCACACTCACACAGCATAAGACATCGGCAGGACAGCCCTGTCACACTCACACAGCATAAGACATCTGCAGGACAGTCCTGTCACAGTCACACAGCATAAGACATCTGCAGGACAGCCCTGTCACAGTCACACAGCATAAGACATCTGCAGGACAGCCCTGTCACACTCACACAGCATAAGACATCTGCAGGACAGTCTTGTCACAGTCACACTGTATAAGACATCTGCAGGACAGCCCTGTCACAATCACACAGCATAAGACATCTACAGGACAGCTCTGTCACAGTCACACAGCATAAGACATCTGCAGGACAGCCCTGTCACTATCACACAGCATAAGACATCTGCAGGACAGCCCTGTCACACTCACACAGCATAAGACATCTGCAGGACAGTCCTGTCACAGTCACACAGCATAAGACATCTGCAGGACAGCCCTGTCACACTCACACAGCATAAGACATCTGCAGGACAGCCCTGTCACAGTCACACAGCATAAGACATCTGCAGGACAGCGCTGTCACAATCACACAGCATAAGACATCTGCAGGACAGTCCTGTCACAATCACACGGCATAAGACATCTGCAGGACAGCCCTGTCACAGTCACACAGCATAAGACATCTGCAGGACAGCCCTGTCACATCACACAGCATAAGACATCTGCAGGACAGCCCTGTCACACTCACACAGCATAAGACATCTGCAGGACAGCCCTGTCACAGTCACACAGCATAAGACATCAACAGGACAGTCCTGTCACACTCACACAGCATAAGACATCTGCAGGACAGCCCTGTCACACTCACACAGCATAAGACATAAGACATCTGCAGGACAGCCCTGTCACAATCACACAGCATAAGACATCTGCAGGACAGTCCTGTCACAGTCACACAGCATAAGACATCTGCAGGACAGCCCTGTCACATCACACAGCATAAGACATCTGCAGGACAGCCCTGTCACAGTCACACAGCATAAGACATCTGCAGGACAGCCCTGTCACAATCACACAGCATAAGACATCTGCAGGACAGCCCTGTCACAGTCACACAGCATAAGACATCTGCAGGACAGCCCTGTCACAATCACACAGCGTAAGACATCTGCAGGACAGCCCTGTCACACAGCATAAGACATCTGCAGGACAGCCCTGTCACTATCACACAGCATAAGACATCTGCAGGACAGTCCTGTCACAGTCACACAGCATAAGACATCTGCAGGACAGCCCTGTCACATCACACAGCATAAGACATCTGCAGGACAGCCCTGTCACATCACACAGCATAAGACATCTGCAGGACAGCCCTGTCACAATCACACAGCATAAGACATCTGCAGGACAGCCCTGTCACAGTCACACAGCATAAGACATCTGCAGGACAGCCCTGTCACAGTCACACAGCATAAGACATCTGCAGGACAGCCCTGTCACAGTCACACGGCATAAGACATCTGCAGGACAGCCCTGTCACACTCACACGGGATAAGACATCTGCAGGACAGCCCTGTCACAATCACACAGCATAAGACATCTGCAGGACAGCCCTGTCACAGTCACACAGCATAAGACATCTGCAGGACAGCCCTGTCACACTCACACAGCATAAGACATCTGCAGGACAGCCCTGTCACATCACACAGCATAAGACATCTGCAGGACAGCCCTGTCACAATCACACAGCATAAGACATCTGCAGGACAACCCTGTCACAGTCACACAGCATAAGACACCTGCAGGACAGCCCTGTCACACTCACACAGCATAAGACATCTGCAGGACAGCCCTGTCACAGTCACACAGCATAAGACATCTGCAGGACAGCCCTGTCACAGTCACACAGCATAAGACATCTGCAGGTCAGCCCTGTCACACTCACACAGCATAAGACATCTGCAGGACAGCCCTGTCACACTCACACAGCATAAGACATCTGCAGGACAGCCCTGTCACAATCACACAGCATAAGACATCTGCAGGACAGCCCTGTCACAATCACACAGCATAAGACATCTGCAGGACAGCCCTGTCACACTCACACAGCATAAGACATCTGCAGGACAGTCTTGTCACAGTCACACAGTATAAGACATCTGCAGGACAGCCCTGTCACAATCACACAGCATAAGACATCTGCAGGACAGCCCTGTCACAGTCACACAGCATAAGACATCTGCAGGACAGCCCTGTCACAGTCACACAGCATAAGACATCTGCAGGACAGCCCTGTCACAGTCACACGGCATAAGACATCTGCAGGACAGCCCTGTCACACTCACACGGGATAAGACATCTGCAGGACAGCCCTGTCACAATCACACAGCATAAGACATCTGCAGGACAGCCCTGTCACAGTCACACAGCATAAGACATCTGCAGGACAGCACTGTCACACTCACACAGCATAAGACATCTGCAGGACAGCCCTGTCACATCACACAGCATAAGACATCTGCAGGACAGCCCTGTCACAATCACACAGCATAAGACATCTGCAGGACAACCCTGTCACAGTCACACAGCATAAGACACCTGCAGGACAGCCCTGTCACACTCACACAGCATAAGACATCTGCAGGACAGCCCTGTCACAGTCACACAGCATAAGACATCTGCAGGACAGCCCTGTCACAGTCACACAGCATAAGACATCTGCAGGTCAGCCCTGTCACACTCACACAGCATAAGACATCTGCAGGACAGCCCTGTCACACTCACACAGCATAAGACATCTGCAGGACAGCCCTGTCACAATCACACAGCATAAGACATCTGCAGGACAGCCCTGTCACAATCACACAGCATAAGACATCTGCAGGACAGCCCTGTCACACTCACACAGCATAAGACATCTGCAGGACAGTCTTGTCACAGTCACACAGTATAAGACATCTGCAGGACAGCCCTGTCACAATCACACAGCATAAGACATCTGCAGGACAGCCCTGTCACAGTCACACAGCATAAGACATCTGCAGGACAGCCCTGTCACAGTCACACAGCATAAGACATCTGCAGGACAGCCCTGTCACAGTCACACGGCATAAGACATCTGCAGGACAGCCCTGTCACACTCACACGGGATAAGACATCTGCAGGACAGCCCTGTCACAATCACACAGCATAAGACATCTGCAGGACAGCCCTGTCACAGTCACACAGCATAAGACATCTGCAGGACAGCCCTGTCACACTCACACAGCATAAGACATCTGCAGGACAGCCCTGTCACATCACACAGCATAAGACATCTGCAGGACAGCCCTGTCACAATCACACAGCATAAGACATCTGCAGGACAACCCTGTCACAGTCACACAGCATAAGACACCTGCAGGACAGCCCTGTCACACTCACACAGCATAAGACATCTGCAGGACAGCCCTGTCACAGTCACACAGCATAAGACATCTGCAGGACAGCCCTGTCACATCACACAGCATAAGACATCTGCAGGACAGCCCTGTCACAGTCACACAGCATAAGACATCTGCAGGACAGCCCTGTCACACTCACACAGCATAAGACATCTGCAGGACAGCCCTGTCACAATCACACAGCATAAGACATCTGCAGGTCAGCCCTGTCACACTCACACAGCATAAGACATCTGCAGGACAGCCCTGTCACACTCACACAGCATAAGACATCTGCAGGACAGTCTTGTCACAGTCACACAGTATAAGACATCTGCAGGACAGCCCTGTCACAATCACACAGCATAAGACATCTACAGGACAGCTCTGTCACAGTCACACAGCATAAGACATCTGCAGGACAGCCCTGTCACTATCACACAGCATAAGACATCTGCAGGACAGCCCTGTCACACTCACACAGCATAAGACATCTGCAGGACAGTTCTGTCACAGTCACACAGCATAAGACATCTGCAGGACAGCCCTGTCACTATCACACAGCATAAGACATCTGCAGGACAGCCCTGTCACACTCACACAGCATAAGACATCTGCAGGACAGTTCTGTCACAGTCACACAGCATAAGACATCTGCAGGACAGTCCTGTCACACTCACACAGCATAAGACATCTGCAGGACAGCCCTGTCACAGTCACACAGCATAAGACATCTGCAGGACAGCGCTGTCACAATCACACAGCATAAGACATCTGCAGGACAGTCCTGTCACAATCACACGGCATAAGACATCTGCAGGACAGCCCTGTCACACTCACACAGCATAAGACATCTGCAGGACAGCCCTGTCACAGTCACACAGCATAAGACATCTGCAGGACAGCCCTGTTACATCACACAGCATAAGACATCTGCAGGACAGCCCTGTCACAGTCACACAGCATAAGACATCTGCAGTATAGCCCTGTCACAGTCACACAGCATAAGACATCTGCAGGACAGCCCTGTCACATCACACAGCATGAGACATCTGCAGGACAGCCCTGTCACACTCACACAGCATAAGACATCTGCAGGACAGTCCTGTCACAGTCACACAGCATAAGACATCTGCAGGACAGCCCTGTCACACTCACACAGCATAAGACATCTGCAGGACAGCCCTGTCACACTCACACAGCATAAGACATCTGCAGGACAGCCCTGTCACAGTCACACAGCATAAGACATCTGCAGGACAGCGCTGTCACAATCACACAGCATAAGACATCTGCAGGACAGCCCTGTCACACTCACACAGCATAAGACATCTGCAGGACAGCCCTGTCACACTCACACAGCATAAGACATCTGCAGGACAGCCCTGTCACAGTCACACAGCATAAGACATCTGCAGGACTGCGCTGTCACAATCACACAGCATAAGACATCTGCAGGACAGTCCTGTCACAATCACACGGCATAAGACATCTGCAGGACAGCCCTGTCACAGTCACACAGCATAAGACATCTGCAGGACAGCCCTGTCACATCACACAGCATAAGACATCTGCAGGACAGCCCTGTCACACTCACACAGCATAAGACATCTGCAGGACAGCCCTGTCACAATCACACAGCATAAGACATCTGCAGGACATCCCTGTCACATCACACAGCATAAGACATCTGCAGGACAGCCCCGTCACAGTCACACAGCATAAGACATCTGCAGGACAGCCCTGTCACAATCACACAACATAAGACATCTGCAGGACAGCCCTGTCACAGTCACACAGCATAAGACATCTGCAGGACAGCCCTGTAACATCACACAGCATAAGACATCTGCAGGACAGCCCTGTCACAGTCACACAGCATAAGACATCTGCAGGACAGCCCTGTCACATCACACAGCATAAGACATCTGCAGGACAGCCCTGTCACAGTCACACAGCATAAGACATCTGCAGGACAGCCCTGTCACATCACACAGCATAAGACATCTGCAGGACAGTCCTGTCACAGTCACACAGCATAAGACACCTGCAGGACAGCCCTGTCACACAGCATAAGACATCTGCAGGACAGCCCTGTCACAGTCACACAGCATAAGACATCTGCAGGATAGCCCTGTCACACTCACACAGCATAAGACATCTGCAGGACAGCCCCGTCACAGTCACACAGCATAAGACATCTGCAGGACAGCCCTGTCACAGTCACACAGCATAAGAGATCTGCAGGACAGCCCTGTCACAGTCACACAGCATAAGACATCTGCAGGACAGCCCTGTCACAGTCACACAGCATAAGACATCTGCAGGACAGCTTTTTCACAGTCACACAGCATAAGACATCTGCAGGACAGCCCTGTCACAATCACACAGCATAAGACATCTGCAGGACAGCCCTGTCACATCACACAGCATAAGACATCTGCAGGACAGTCCTGTCACATCACACAGCATAAGACATCTGCAGGACAGTCCTGTCACATCACACAGCATAAGACATCTGCAGGAAAGCCCAGTCACATCACACAGCATAAGACATCTGCAGGACAGCCCTGTCACAGTCACACGGCATAAGACATCTGCAGGACAGCCCTGTCACAGTCACACAGCATAAGATATCTGCAGGACAGCCCTGTCACAGTCACACAGCATAAGACATCTGCAGGACAGTCATGTCACAGTCACACAGCATAAGACATCTGCAGGACAGCCCTGTCACACTCACACAGCATAAGACATCTGCAGGACAGCCCTGTCACAGTCACACGGCATAAGACATCTGCAAGGCCAGCCCTGTCACACTCACACGGCATAAGACATCTGCAGGACAGCCCTGTCACAATCACACAGCATAAGACATCTGCAGGACAGCCCTGTCACATCACACAGCATAAGACATCTGCAGGACAGCCCTGTCACAATCACACAGCATAAGACATCTGCAGGACAGTCCTGTCACATCACACAGCATAAGACATCTGCAGGACAGCCCTGTCACAGTCACACAGCATAAGACATCTGCAGGACAGCCCTGTCACAGTCACACAGTATAAGACATCTGCAGGACAGCCCTGTCACAGTCACACAGCATAAGACATCTGCAGGACAGCCCTGTCACAGTCACACAACATAAGACATCTGCAGGACAGCCCTGTCACAGTCACACAGCATAAGACATCTGCAGGACAGTCCTGTCACATCACACAGCATAAGACATCTGCAGGACAGCCCTATCACAATCACACAGCATAAGACATCTGCAGGACAGCCCTGTCACAGTCACACAGCATAAGACATCTGCAGGACAGCCCTGTCACAGTCACACAGCATAAGACATCTGCAGGACAGCCCTGTCACACTCACACAGCATAAGACATCTGCAGGACAGCCCTGTCACACTCACACAGCATAAGACATCTGCAGGACAGCCCTGTCACAGTCACACAGCATAAGACATCTGCAGGACAGCCCTGTCACAGTCACACAGCATAAGACATCTGCAGGACAGCCCTATCACAATCACACAGCATAAGACATCTGCAGGACAGCCCTGTCACATCACACAGCATAAGACATCTGCAGGACAGCCCTGTCACAGTCACACAGCATAAGACATCTGCAGGACAGCCCTGTCTCATCACACAGCATAAGACATCTACAGGACAGCCCTGTCACAATCACACAGCATAAGACATCTGCAGGACAGCCCTATCACAATCACACAGCATAAGACATCTGCAGGACAGCCCTGTCACATCACACAGCATAAGACATCTGCAGGACAGCCCTGTCACAGTCACACAGCATAAGACATCTGCAGGACAGCCCTGTCTCATCACACAGCATAAGACATCTACAGGACAGCCCTGTCACAGTCACACAGCATAAGACATCTGCAGGACAGCCCTGTCACAGTCACACAGCATAAGACATCTGCAGGACAGCCCTGTCACAGTCACACAGCATAAGACATCTGCAGGACAGCCCTGTCTCATCACACAGCATAAGACATCTACAGGACAGCCCTGTCACAATCACACAGCATAAGACATCTGCAGGACAGCCCTATCACAATCACACAGCATAAGACATCTGCAGGACAGCCCTGTCACATCACACAGCATAAGACATCTGCAGGACAGCCCTGTCACAGTCACACAGCATAAGACATCTGCAGGACAGCCCTGTCTCATCACACAGCATAAGACATCTACAGGACAGCCCTGTCACAGTCACACAGCATAAGACATCTGCAGGACAGCCCTGTCACAGTCACACAGCATAAGACATCTGCAGGACATCCCTGTCACAGTCACATAGCATAAGACATCTGCAGGACAGCCCTGTCACAGTCACACAGCATAAGACATCTGCAGGACAGTCCTGTCACAGTCACACAGCATAAGACATCTGCAGGACAGCCCTGTCACAGTCACACAGCATAAGACATCTGCAGGACAGCCCAGCATAAGACACCTGCAGGACAGCCCTGTCACATCACACAGCATAAGACATCTGCAGAACAGCCCAGCATAAGACACCTGCAGGACAGCCCTGTCACTATCACACAGCATAAGACATCTGCAGGACAGCCCAGCATAAGACACCTGCAGGACAGCCCTGTCACTATCACACAGCATAAGACATCTGCAGGACAGCCCTGTCACAGTCACACAGCATAAGACATCTGCAGGACAGCCCTGTCACACTCACACAGCATAATACATCTGCAGGACAGCCCTGTCACAGTCACA
The DNA here is from genome assembly GCF_028390025.1 of Pseudophryne corroboree. Lineage (NCBI taxonomy): Eukaryota > Metazoa > Chordata > Amphibia > Anura > Myobatrachidae > Pseudophryne > Pseudophryne corroboree. The sequence continues at coordinate 804,608,789 of NC_086446.1, forward strand.
CAGCATAAGACATCTGTAGGACAGCCCTGTCACACTCACACAGCATAAGACATCTGCAGGACAGCCCTGTCACATCACACAGCATAAGACATCTGCAGGACAGCCCTGTCACATCACACAGCATAAGACATCTGCAGGACAGCCCTGTCACAGTCACACAGCATAAGACATCTGCAGGACAGCCCTGTCACAGTCACACAGCATAAGACATCTGCAGGACAGCCCTGTCACAGTCACACAGCATAAGACATCTGTAGGACAGCCCTGTCACACCACACAGCATAAGACATCTGCAGGACAGCCCTGTCACACTCACACAGCATAAGACATCTGCAGGACAGCCCTGTCACACTCACACAGCATAAGACATCTGTAGGACAGCCCTGTCACATCACACAGCATAAGACATCTGTAGGACAGCCCTGTCACATCACACAGCATAAGACATCTGCAGGACAGCCCTGTCACACTCACACAACATAAGACATCTGCAGGACAGCCCTGTCACACTCACACAGCATAAGACATCTGTAGGACAGCCCTGTCACACTCACACAGCATAAGACATCTGCAGGACAGCCCTGTCACATCACACAGCATAAGACATCTGCAGGACAGCCCTGTCACATCACACAGCATAAGACATCTGCAGGACAGCCCTGTCACAGTCACACAGCATAAGACATCTGCAGGACAGCCCTGTCACAGTCACACAGGATAAGACATCTGCAGGACAGGACAGCCCTGTCACAGTCACACAGCATAAGACATCTGCAGGACAGCCCTGTCACACTCACACAGCATAAGACATCTGCAGGACAGCCCTGTCTCAGTCACACAGCATAAGACATCTGCAGGACAGCCCTGTCACAGTCACACAGCATAAGACATCTGCAGGACAGCCCTGTCACAGTCACACAGCATAAGACATCTGTAGGACAGCCCTGTCACATCACACAGCATAAGACATCTGCAGGACAGCCCTGTCACACTCACACAGCATAAGACATCTGCAGGACAGCCCTGTCACACTCACACAGCATAAGACATCTGTAGGACAGCCCTGTCACATCACACAGCATAAGACATCTGTAGGACAGCCCTGTCACATCACACAGCATAAGACATCTGCAGGACAGCCCTGTCACACTCACACAACATAAGACATCTGCAGGACAGCCCTGTCACACTCACACAGCATAAGACATCTGTAGGACAGCCCTGTCACAATCACACAGCAGAAGATGTCTGCAGGACAGCCCTGTCACACTCACACAGCATAAGACATCTGCAGGACAGCCCTGTCACATCACACAGCATAAGACATCTGCAGGACAGCCCTGTCACAGTCACACAGCATAAGACATCTGCAGGACAGCCCTGTCACATCACACAGCATAAGACATCTGCAGGACAGCCCTGTCACATCACACAGCATAAGACATCTACAGGACAGCCCTGTCACACTCAAACAGCATAAGACATCTGCAGGACAGCCCTGTCACACTCACACAGCATAAGACATCTGTAGGACAGCCCTGTCACATCACACAGCATAAGACATCTGCAGGACAGCCCTGTCACAGTCACACAGCATAAGACATCTGCAGGACAGCCCTGTCACATCACACAGCATAAGACATCTGTAGGACAGCCCTGTCACATCACACAGCATAAGACATCTGCAGGACAGCCCTGTCACATCACACAGCATAAGACATCTGCAGGACAGCCCTGTCACACTCACACAGCATAAGACACCTGCAGGACAGCCCTGTCACAGTCACACAGCATAAGGCATCTGCAGGACAGCCCTGTCACAGTCACACAGCATAAGACATCTGCAGGACAGCCCTGTCACAGTCACACAGCATAAGACATCTGCAGGACAGCCCTGTCACAGTCACACAGCATAAGACATCTGCAGGACAGTCCTGTCACAGTCACACAGCATAAGACATCTGCAGGACAGCCCTGTCACACTCACACAGCATAAGACATCTGCAGGACAGCCCTGTCACAGTCACACAGCATAAGACATCTGCAGGACAGCCCTGTCACAATCACACAGCATAAGACATCTGCAGGACAGCCCTGTCACAGTCACACAGCATAAGACATCTGCAGGACAGCCCTGTCACACTCACACAGCATAAGACATCTGCTGGACAGTCCTGTCACAGTCACACAGCATAAGACATCTGCAGGAAAGCCCTGTCACAGTCACACAGCATAAGACATCTGCAGGACAGCCCTGTCACAGTCACACAGCATAAGACATCTGCAGGACAGCCCTGTCGCATCACACAGCATAAGACATCTGCAGGACAGCCCTGTCACAATCACACAGCATAAGACATCTGCAGGACAGCCCTGTCACATCACACAGCATAAGACATCTGCAGGACAGCCCTGTCACAGTCACACAGCATAAGACATCTGCAGGACAGTCCTGTCACAGTCACACAGCATAAGACATCTGCAGGACAGCCCTGTCACAGTCACACAGCATAAGACATCTGCAGGACAGCCCTGTCATAGTCACACAGCATAAGACATCTGCAGGACAGCCCTGTCACATCACACAGCATAAGACATCTGCAGGACCGCCCTGTCACAGTCACACAGCATAAGACATCTGCAGGACAACCCTGTCACAGTCACACAGCATAAGACACCTGCAGGACAGCCCTGTCACAGTCACACAGCATAAGACATCTGCAGGACAGCCCTGTCACAATCACACAGCTTAAGACATCTGCAGGACAGCCCTGTCACAATCACACAGCATAAGACATCTGCAGGACAGCTCTGTCACAATCACACAGCATAAGACATCTGCAGGACAGCCCTGTCACAGTCACACAGCATAAGACATCTGCAGGACAGCCCTGTCACATCACACAGCATAAGACATCTGCAGGACAGCCCTGTCACAGTCACACAGCATAAGACATCTGCAGGACAGCCCTGTCACAGTCACACAGCATAAGACATCTGCAGGACAGCCCTGTCACAATCACACAGCATAAGACATCTGCAGGACAGCCCTGTCACAGTCACACAGCATAAGACATCTGCAGGACAGTCCTGTCACAGTCACACAGCATAAGACATCTGCAGGACAGCCCTGTCACAGTCACACAGCATAAGACATCTGCAGGACAGCCCTGTCACAGTCACACGGCATAAGACATCTGCAGGACAGCCCTGTCACACTCACACGGCATAAGACATCTGCAGGACAGCCCTGTCACACTCACACAGCATACGACATCTGCAGGACAGTCCTGTCACAGTCACACAGCATAAGACATCTGCAGGACAGCCCTGTCACAGTCACACAGCATAAGACATCTGCAGGACAGCCCTGTCACAGTCACACAGCATAAGACATCTGCAGGACAGCCCTGTCACAATCACACAGCATAAGACATCTGCAGGACAGCCCTGTCACACTCACACAGCATAAGACATCTGCAGGACAGCCCTGTCACAGTCACACAGCATAAGACATCTGCAGGACAGCCCTGTCACAATCACACAGCATAAGACATCTGCAGGACAGCCCTGTCACACTCACACAGCATAAGACATCTGCAGGACAGCCCTGTCACAGTCACACAGCATAAGACATCTGCAGGACAGCCCAGTCACAGTCACACAGCATAAGACATCTGCAGGACAGCCCTGTCACAGTCACACAGCATGAGACATCTGCAGGACAGCCCTGTCACAATCACACAGCATAAGACACCTGCAGGACAGCCCTGTCACATCACACAGCATAAGACATCTGCAGGACAGCCCTGTCACAGTCACACAGCATAAGATCTGCAGGACAGCCCTGTCACATCACACAGCATAAGACATCTGCAGGACAGTCCCGTCACAATCACACGGCATAAGACATCTGCAGGACAGCCCTGTCACAGTCACACAGCATAAGACATCTGCAGGACAGCCCTGTCACATCACACAGCATAAGACATCTGCAGGACAGCCCTGTCACAGTCACACAGCATAAGACATCTGCAGGACAGCCCTGTCACACTCACACAGCATAAGACATCTGCAGGACAGCCCTGTCACATCACACAGCATAACACAACTGCAGGACAGCCGTGTCACATCACACAGCATAAGACATCTGCAGGACAGCCCTGTCATAGTCACACAGCATAAGACATCTGCAGGACTGCCCTGTCACAATCACACAGCATAAGACATCTGCAGGACAGCCCTGTCACACTCACACAGCATACGACATCTGCAGGACAGTCCTGTCACAGTCACACAGCATAAGACATCTGCAGGACAGCCCTGTCACAGTCACACAGCATAAGACATCTGCAGGACAGCCCTGTCACAATCACACAGCATAAGACATCTGCAGGACAGCCCTGTCACACTCACACAGCATAAGACATCTGCAGGACAGCCCTGTCACAGTCACACAGCATAAGACATCTGCAGGACAGCCCTGTCACAATCACACAGCATAAGACATCTGCAGGACAGCCCTGTCACACTCACACAGCATAAGACATCTGCAGGACAGCCCTGTCACAGTCACACAGCATAAGACATCTGCAGGACAGCCCAGTCACAGTCACACAGCATAAGACATCTGCAGGACAGCCCTGTCACAGTCACACAGCATGAGACATCTGCAGGACAGCCCTGTCACAATCACACAGCATAAGACACCTGCAGGACAGCCCTGTCACATCACACAGCATAAGACATCTGCAGGACAGCCCTGTCACAGTCACACAGCATAAGATCTGCAGGACAGCCCTGTCACATCACACAGCATAAGACATCTGCAGGACAGTCCCGTCACAATCACACGGCATAAGACATCTGCAGGACAGCCCTGTCACAGTCACACAGCATAAGACATCTGCAGGACAGCCCTGTCACATCACACAGCATAAGACATCTGCAGGACAGCCCTGTCACAGTCACACAGCATAAGACATCTGCAGGACAGCCCTGTCACACTCACACAGCATAAGACATCTGCAGGACAGCCCTGTCACATCACACAGCATAACACAACTGCAGGACAGCCGTGTCACATCACACAGCATAACACAACTGCAGGACAGCCGTGTCACATCACACAGCATAAGACATCTGCAGGACAGCCCTGTCATAGTCACACAGCATAAGACATCTGCAGGACTGCCCTGTCACAATCACACAGCATAAGACATCTGCAGGACAGCCCTGTCACACTCACACAGCATACGACATCTGCAGGACAGTCCTGTCACAGTCACACAGCATAAGACATCTGCAGGACAGCCCTGTCACATCACACAGCATAAGACATCTGCAGGACAGCCCTGTCACACTCACACAGCATAAGACATAACCCTTGACCTTCTCAAAGCTGAGGCTGAGTGTGACTGCACCCAGCATGGTGGTAAAAAAAGTGGAGGAGGAGCGCTGGGATTATTGTGCGGTGCAGTGAGGGATAATAAAGCCTTCTGCGCCTCCATAAGTAACAGTCTTACTAAATGCTGGCATTAGAACCCCCTGACTGGGCTGGACTCTGTCCGGCTGTCAGTGGGGGGAGGTAGGTTGCGGTGTGAGCAGGGGGAGGCTGGAGCTGCAGCTCCAGGCTCCCCATTGGTTACCACACGGACTTGCTGTTAGAGACGCAGCAGGTCCTAGTGCCTGCCGGCTCTTTTATCAAATCTGACTGACAGAAATAGCAGTAGTGCTGCTGCTGTACTCCTTTTGAAAGAAAGAAGAAGTCAGAAACGACAGGGGGGGGGGGGGGGGGCACGGGCCTGAGTGCTCTTCCCCCCCAGATCCGCCTATGCCGCTACTGTCAGCGCAGCCGCTAACAGCAGTGGCAGGACAGGACCCTGTGTACAGCCATATCCGACAGTCGGATTTGGCTGTCCATTGAATAGGAGTTATAGGATCCATTCTGCATGTCGGAATGGATCCGACTCTTATTGAATATACCCCAGAGAGGGGGGACCACAAATGGGCCATTTAAAACCAGGTGAGCAGCACACTTTATCCTATGAAGCAGCAGCTGCCAGGTCTCTAGAAAATCTATGTGAAAGTTTATGTGATAGAGTAGGACTTGCAGTGGATTGGGGTCCCGTGGAGTGGGCTGCAAGCTTTCATGCATTGTACAATTCATAAACCAAAACCCCATTGTTTATCTAGTCGTATATTAAAGCATTAAGGTGAATGAAACTGCTAAGGAGAGTGCAGGGTTCTTTGTATATGTATATTTGAGTTAGGTGGTCACAGCCCACCGCAACCCAACCTAGGGGCGGGAAGTACGTGAGTGCTCCCCCCTCCTGGGAATGGTGAGTGCAGTGTACTGTATGTGTGTGTATAATATGATATATTTTGATTATTAAGATAATACGACCACACTTTTCATAAACCATCAGGCTGGGGGGTATTACACATATATTCTGTATACAATGTTTCTCTTTGCAATTATCCTGTTTAACCCTTGACCTGAAAAAGAAAACAAATTCCCCCAGCACACCGCCACAGATCAGCATGCTGGACATCCCTCCTGCGTGGTAATAGTAATGCAGATGCTGTATCTCAGTTACATACATTTACAAACATACGGTAAGTTATTATTAGCCGCGGTAAGACGTCTGCTCCGCTGGTCTTACACTACCTGATAATAGCACCTACTTTGGGTCATGTTTATGTATTTCTAAATTGAGTGCTAACTCATCTGGAGGCACCCCAAGAACCTCCAAGATGGCACTACAAGGATCAGCAAACCCTACAAATTCTGATCCGTTCATGCCTCTCAGAACAGTGATACATAGAATGGTAGCTGTCATACAGTAGTTAGCGAGGGACCACCAGAGCAGAGACGCCTTGCCGTGGCTGGTGGCTTACCATATGGTGGCAAGTACATGTAACTGAGATCTCTGCATGACTTATCATGTACGTACATCTCTCTGCTGGTCATTATCATGTGCTGGGGGAATTTGTTTCCCCTAGTCTAGATTGTCCCCTCCCTTACACGTTCCTGTGAAGGACCAATACATGGATTCTGTGTAGACCCTGGACATGTCAGCAGGTTGTCCAGGTCCTCTAAAACCCATCACTGGAGACCTGAAGCCTCTGAAGGGTTTTCCCTCATCACCTTTTCTCCTCTGTAAGATCTAACATGGGACTTACAGTATACTGGTTGCCCCATATTGGCCCCCGTGTAGACAACCTCCCATGGATGGAATATAAGCACCTTCTCAGGACTACACATGTTGGCTGGATAATGTGTTTTAGCGAGGAGATTTGAACACGCGTGTAACATTGCATCTATTGCACAGGTAGAGCTTGCTGACAGATGTAATAACACTGGAACTGCTGTATTTACATTTTAGAACATCGCTGGCACTGATGTCACCTATCTGTAACGCCCTTTTCATGGGCTCATGTATGCGGATCAGTGTGATGAGCCCTTAATGAGACCTTGGGAACAGTCTGGGGGTAGTAACGGAAGGGCTCATCCCAGTCACCGTTTCTGTTGTTTTCTCTGGAATCGTGGAAGATCTTTAATCTTCAGTAAAAGGGGCCTAATTCAGACCTGATCACAACAGCAACATTTTCCTCTAATAGGCAAAACCATGTGCAGTGCAGATGGGGCAGATGTAACATGTGCAGAGAGAGTTAGATTTGGGTGGGGTGTGTTCAAACTGAAATCTAAATTGTAGTGTAAAAATAAAGCAGCCAGTATTTACCCTGCACAGAAACAATATACCCCACCCAAATCTAACTCTCTCTGCACATGTTACATCTGCTGGGTCATTTTGACCAATGCTACTGTATATTATTAACATGTGCTAGTCATGGGTTTCATCTGTTCTTAACCAAGGAGGAGATGTACTGAGCCTCGGAGAGAGAGATAAAGAGGATGGATATAAAGTACCAGTCAAACAGCTCCTAGCTGTCACTTTTTAAACACAGCCTGTGACATGACAGCTGATTGGCTGGTACTTTATCACCGTCCACTTTATCTCTCTTCCAGCCTTAGTACATCTCTGCCCCTGTATGTCCCAGATACTCGCTAAATGCTTACACACTTCTGTGGCATTGTGTTCCCTGGCACCATCATGCCCATTGTACGGTAATAGTTGGCGATATATAGGCGGCGTGCACTGGTTATATAATCACACTGCACAATCTGACATAAATGTGTCCTTATTGCCGCACCTCTCACTTCTGTGTTTAAGACCAGGGGATAAATTTACTTGGTGGCCCTGTGTAAAGCCGCCCGGTCTCTGTATACGCCGCCACTGGAATGTAAGGAGCAGTAATATAAAACAGTCTGGTTTGGTAAATAATATTGCTGCCTCTTTAAACCGCCAAAGACCCGGCATAGTAATTCTATCCCCATGTCATTGATTACACACGTGGCAGAAGACATGGGGGGTAATGCAGACCTGATCGCAGCAGCAAACTTGTTAGCAGTTGGGCAAAACCATGTGCACTGCAGGGGAGGCAGATGTAACATGTGCAGAGAGAGAGTTAGATTTGGGTGGGGTGTGTTCAAATGGAAATCTAAACTGCAGTGTAAAAATAAAGCAGCCAGTATTTACCCTGCACAGAAACAATATACCCCACCCAAATCTAACTCTCTCTGCACGTGTTATATCTGCCCCACCTGCAGTGCACATGGTTTTGCCCAACTGCTAACAAATTTTCTGCTGCGATCAGGTCTGAATTACCCCCACAGTCTGGTAACTAATATTGCTGCCTCTTTAAACCGACAAAGACGCTGCAACTTTGAACATTGCCGCATAGTAATTCTATCCCCATGTCATTGATTACACACGTGGCAGAAGACAAGGGGCCTAATTCTGAGTTGATCGCAGCATCAAATTTGTTAGCAGTTGGACAAAACCATGTGCACTGCAGGGGGTGCAGATTTAACATGTGCAGAGAGAGTTAGATTTGGGTGTGGCGTGTTCAAACTGAAATCTAAATTGCGGTGTAGAAATAAAGCAGACAGTATTTACCCTGCACAGAAACAAAATAACCCACCCAAATCTAACTGTCTTTGCAAATGTTATATCTGCCCCCCCTGCAGTGCACATGGTTTTGCCCAATTGCTAACAAACTTGCTGCTGCGATCAACTCAGAATTACCCCCAAGGAGAGAGAGGAGCAGTTTCCATGTTGTCCTCGTTCTCACCATCTATAGACCTCAGAGCACAATGATGGGGTACAGGGATATTACTGACATCTCTGCGTGTTTCTGGGAGACCTCCCCTCAGTTATTGGAGCAGGAGACCAGGATAGCCGTGGATGGAGGGTCATGTTATATACTACAATGACAGAACCCAGGGATACATTGTCCCAGCTGTCATACAGTATCTCCTAGCATCATCCACACACATACTGTATGCCCGTTCTATATTACTTACTATGCAATTATTATTACCCACAGGAATACAGCACAGTATCTCCTAGCATCATCCACACACATACTGTATGCACGTTCTATATTACTTACTATGCAATTATTATTACCCACAGGAATACAGCACAGTATCTCCTAGCATCATCCACACACATACTGTATGCCCGTTCTATATTACTTACTATGCAATTATTATTACCCACAGGAATACAGTACAGTATCTCCTAGCATCATCCACACACATACTGTATGCACGTTCTATATTACTTACTATGCAATTATTATTACCCACAGGAATACAGTACAGTATGTGCTACTAGTAAGAAAGACAACAAGAGCATTAAGCACAGAACAGTAACACATAACGCTATTCTGCTGTATGCTGGGACCAGAGATGGCTGCTCACCTGTCTGACGACTCTGAGAGATGTGACTTCCACCTGGTGTCTCCGATACTTAATAGGGAGAGATGAAACGTCTGCAGGAGCTGGCAGGAGGACAATCCAATAATATTCACTTCCAAATTATATGTACACATCAACCTAATAATTACTCACCGGGAAATGTGCGTCATACTGTACACCGTGGCCAGCAACCCGCAGTCACTATAGAGTGAAACGCGTTGTGTACTTAGCGCTTTTATTATTTCCTTGCGTCTGTTAAAAATGTCCTATCTGGGGTTCTACAGAAAAGCCTGATTTTATTTTAATGTACACATTTTATACACTGTGGTTGATTAGTTATTTACATTTTATATAGAATTGCACTTTGTCACATAATATGGACACAGCAGAACACTGGCATTTGATGTCCCACCTAAGACATACACAGATTAGTACATAGGTACACCGCTTATACATGATAGTGGTCACATTAAGCTGTTGTAGCTAGGGGCTGCGCCCGGAGTGATTTTTAAAGGGCAAAATGCACCATGCCAGATTAGCGGCACGCTGCTAAAACAGCCAGCCACCGCCGTATTAATAGATGCCATGTGCTCACACACGGCATCTATTCACGTTGTAGGTAGAGCTTGGGGGAAGTCCGAAACCTCCGTAGGGGTTGGCCATGCCCCGATCAGTGATTCCACGGGGTGGGGTGCGTCCCGTCAGTGACGTCGCAATGTTTGGCACACCCCATCAGTGAAGTCACAGGGGCTGTCACATTTCCCATTAATGACGTTGAGAGAGCTGGCCCAACCCCCATTAGTGATGCCAACAGGGCTGCGTCTCCTCCCCAGCTATCCACGCCCACGTTTTGTGCACGCATGATGCCCCGACACACCACCGCCCTGGCACACCACCGCCCTGCTCATCTCACTTCCTGGGGGAAAACTGCATGGTACAGCTCCACCAAGTTGGGGGCCTTCTAATACTCTATTTTTGCCACCCCCCCAAAAAAAACATAACACACATTACAAAGGGTTTAGGGGGTAATTCAGACCTGATTGCAGCAGCAAATTTGTTAGCAGTTGGGCAAAACCATGTGCACTGCAGGGGGGGCAGATGTAACATGTGCAGAGTGGGTTATATTCAGAGCCGGATTAAGCTAGGGGCGACAGTCCCGGGGCCCCCACATACTGCTTTAGAGGAGTCTCCCTCCGGCAGCTCAGCTGTTAATTCACCCGAGAAGCTCCTCCATGCACAGTCTTACAGTGTGTGCTCTGGCGGCGCTGTCCCCTGCTGGTTCGGGGACAGCACCGCCAGAACAGGGGGTTAGCGCTGGTGTCGTGGGGTAGCGGCGGTGTCCGGCGGCACAGCACTACACGGTGGAGCATCTCTAAATAAAACTACAGCTCCCAGCAGCCCTTGCTGTCGGAAGCAAGGGATGCTGGGAGCTGTAGTTTTATTTAGAGCTCCTCCACTGTAGTGCGGTGCGCTGGACACTGGGTGCTGTAAGTGTCTCTGCAGGTGTGTGTGTGTATGTGTGTGTATGTGTGTGTGTGTGTGTGTGTATGTGTGTGTGTGTGTGTGTGTGTGTGTGTGTGTGTGTGTGTGCAGTGCCATAACTAGACATTTTAACCCTGTGTGCAAGAAACAGCATCGGTGCCCCCCCCCCATATATAAAATAAAGCCAGAGTGCGCCAAAAATATAGGGTTGTGGCTTAATGGAGAAGGGGCGTGGCCACAGATCTCGTTTTTACACATTATGGCAGGCAGAGTTCCCCTTATTACACAATACGACAGGCAGAGTCCCTTTTTTACACATTACGGCAGCAGAGTCCACTTTTAACACATTAGGCAGGCAGAGTCCCCCTTTTTTACACATTGCAGCAGCAGAGTCCCCTTTTTTTATACATTAAGCAGGCAGAGTCAGTGGCGGAACTAGCGAGCGGTGGGCCCAGGTGTGACAAAATGCTTTGCCCCCCCCCCCATCCCATCCAAGTCCACCCCCTCACCCCTGGAGAGGATCTGGTGAGGGGGACCTGCTCAGGGCCAGATAAATGGATACCTAGCAACAGTGCCATAACTACACATTTTAGCACTGTGTGCAAAACAGGGGCAGTGCGCGCCATAGGCGCGCGCAAAAATACATAGTGGCGTGGCTTCGTGGGGAAGGGGTGTGGCCACAAAATAATACCAATTCATAAAACGGTGCACAGTAGTCTCCATTATTCAAATTACGCCGCACAGTAGCACCACTACACCAGGTAGAGACCCTTTTACACCTTACGGCGGACAGATTCCTCTTTTTACACATTATGGCAGACAGCGTCCCCTATTTACACATTACGGCAGACAGCGTGCACTTTTTACACATAACGGCAGACAGCGTCCCCTTTTTACACATAACGGCAGACAGCGTGCCCTTGTTACACATAGCGGCAGACAGCGTACACTTTTTACACATAACGGCAGACAGCGTGCCCTTGTTACACATAGCGGCAGACAGCGTGCCCTTTTTACATATAACGGCAGACAGCGTGCCCTTGTTAAACATAGCGGCAGACAGCGTACACTTTTTACACATAACGGCAGACAGCGTCCCCCTTTTTACACATTACGGCAGACAGCGTCCCCTTTTTACACATTACGGCAGACAGCGTCCCCTTTTTACACATTACGGCAGACAGCGTGCCCTTGTTACACATTACGGCAGACAGCGTCCCCATTTTTACACATTGCGGCAGCCAGATTCCCCATTTTTACATATAGCGGCAGGCAGATTCCCCATTTTTACACATTGCGGCGGGCAGATTCCCCATTTTTACACATAGCGGCAGGCAGATTCCCCATTTTGACACATTGCGGCAGGCAGATTCCCCATTTTTACACATAGCGGCAGGCAGATTCCCCATTTTTACACGTTGCGGCAGGCAGATTCCCCATTTTTACACATTGCGGCAGGCAGATTCCCCATTTTTACACGTAACGGCAGGCAGATTCCCCATTTTTACACATAGCGGCAGGCAGATTCCCCATTTTTACACATTGCGGCAGGCAGATTCCCCATTTTTACACATTGCGGCAGGCAGATTCCCCATTTTCTCTGACGTCCTAGTGGATGCTGGGGACTCCGTCAGGACCATGGGGATTAGCGGCTCCGCAGGAGACAGGGCACAAAAATAAAGCTTTAGGATCAGGTGGTGTGCACTGGCTCCTCCCCCTATGACCCTCCTCCAAGCCTCAGTTAGGTTTTTGTGCCCGTCCGAGCAGGGTGCAATCTAGGTGGCTCTCCTAAAGAGCTGCTTAAAAAAAAAGTTTTTAGGTTTTTTATTTTACAGTGAGTCCTGCTGGCAACAGGCTCACTGCAACGAGGGACTTAGGGGAGAAGAAGTGAACTCACCTGCGTGCAGGATGGATTGGCTTCTTAGGCTACTGGACACCATTAGCTCCAGAGGGATCGAACACAGGCCCAGCCATGGAGTCCGGTCCCGGAGCCGCGCCGCCGACCCCCTTGCAGATGCCGAAAAGTGAAGAGGTCCAGAAACCGGCGGCAGAAGACTTTTCAGTCTTCATGAGGTAGCGCACAGCACTGCAGCTGTGCGCCATTGTTGTCACACACTTCACACCAGCGGTCACGGAGGGTGCAGGGCGCTGCCGGGGGCGCCCTGGGCAGCAATGAGAATACCTTGTTCTGGCTAAAAAATACATCACATATAGCCCCTGGGGCTATATGGATGTATTTAACCCCTGCCAGGTCTCAGAAAAACGGGAGAAGAAGCCCGCCGAAAAGGGGGCGGGGCCTATTCTCCTCAGCACACAGCGCCATTTTCCCTCACAGAAATGCTGGTGGGAAGGCTCCCAGGCTCTCCCCTGCACTGCACTACAGAAACAGGGTTAAAACAGAGAAGGGGGGCACTTATTTGGCGATATGATTATATATATTAAGATGCTATAAGGGAAAAACACTTATATAAAGGTTGTCCCTGTATAATTATAGCGTTTTGGTGTGTGCTGGCAAACTCTCCCTCTGTCTCTCCAAAGGGCTAGTGGGGTCCTGTCCTCTATCAGAGCATTCCCTGTGTGTGTGCTGTGTGTCGGTACGTGTGTGTCGACATGTATGAGGACGATGTTGGTGAGGAGGCGGAGCAATTGCCTGTAATGGTGATGTCACTCTCTAGGGAGTCGACACCGGAATGGATGGCTTATTTAAGGAATTACGTGATAATGTCAACACGCTGCAAGGTCGGTTGACGACATGAGACGGCCGGCAAACCAATTAGTACCTGTCCAGGCGTCTCAAACACCGTCAGGGGCGTTAAAACGTCCTTCTACCTCAGTCGGTCGACACAGACACGGACACTGACTCCAGTGTCGACGGTGAAGAAACAAACGTATTTTCCTTTAGGGCCACACGTTACTTGTTAAGGGCAATGACGGAGGTGTTACATATTTCTGATACTACAAGTACCACAAAAAAGGGTATTATGTGGAGTGTGAAAAAACTACCTGTAGTTTTTCCTGAATCAGATAAATTAAATGAAGTGTGTGATGATGCGTGGGTTTTCCCCGATAGAAAATTATTGGCGGTATACCCTTTCCCGCCAGAAGTTAGGGCGCGTTGGGAAACACCCCTTAGGGTAGATAAGGCGCTCACACGCTTATCAAAACAAGTGGCGGTACCGTCTCCAGATAGGGCCGCCCTCAAGGAGCCAGCTGATAGGAGGCTGGAAAATATCCTAAAAAGTATATACACACATACTGGTGTTATACTGCGACCAGCGATCGCCTCAGCCTGGATGTGCAGCGCTGGTGTGGCTTGGTCGGATTCCCTGACTGAAAATATTGATACCCTTGACAGGGACAGTATTTTATTGACTATAGAGCATTTAAAGGATGCATTTCTATATATGCGAGATGCACAGAGGGATATTTGCACTCTGGCATCAAGAGTAAGTGCGATGTCCATATCTGCCAGAAGTTGTTTATGGACACGACAGGGGTCAGGTGATGCAGATTCCAAATGGCACATGGAAGTATTGCCGTATAAAGGAGAAAAAGACAACGTCTTTTCAGCCTCAGTCCTTTCGTCCCCATAAGGGCAAGCGGGCAAAAGGCCAGTCATATCTGCCATGGGATAGAGGAAAGGGAAGAAGACTGCAGCAGGCAGCCCATTCCCAGGAACAGAAGCCCTCCACCGCTTCTGCCAAGTCCTCAGCATGACGCTGGGGCCGTACAAGCGGACTCAGGTGCGGTGGGGGGTCGTCTCAAGAGTTTCAGCACGCAGTGGGCTCACTCGCAAGTGGACCCCTGGATCCTACAAGTAGTATCCCAGGGGTACAGATTGGAAATTCGAGACGTCTCCCCCTCGCAGGTTCCTGAAGTCTGCTTTACCAACGTCTCCCTCCGACAGGGAGGCAGTAGTGGAAACAATTCACAAGCTGTATTCCCAGCAGGTGATAATCAAAGTACCCCTCCTACAACAAGGAAAGGGGTATTATTCCACACTATATTGTGGTACTGAAGCCAGACGGCTCGGTGAGACCTATTCTAAATCTGAAATATTTGAACACTTACATACAAAGGTTCAAATCAAGATGGAGTCACTCAGAGCAGTGATAGCGAACCAGGAAGAAGGGGACTATATGGTGTCCCGGGACATCAGGGATGCTTACCTCCATGTCCCAATTTGCCCTTCTCACCAAGGGTACCTCAGGTTCGTGGTACAGAACTGTCACTATCAGTTTCAGACGCTGCCGGTTGGATTGTCCACGGCACCCCGGGTCCTTACCAAGGTAATGGCCGAAATGATGATTCTTCTTCAAAGAAAATGGACGATCTCCTGATAAGGGCAAGGTCCAGAGAACAGTTGGAGGTCGGAGTAGCACTATCTCAAGTAGTTCTACGACAGCACGGGTGGATTCTAAATATTCCAAAACCGCAGCTGTTTCCGACGACACGTCTGCTGTTCCTAGGGATGATTCTGGACACAGTCCAGAAAAAGGTGTTTCTCCCGGAGAAGAAAGCCAGGGAGTTATCCGAGCTAGTCAGGAACCTCCTAAAACCAGGAAAAGTGTCAGTGCATCTTTGCACAAGGGTCCTGGGAAAAATGGTGGCTTCTTACGAAGCGATTCCATTCGGCAGATTTCACGCAAGAACTTTTCAGTGGGATCTGCTGGAAAAATGGTCCGGATCGCATCTTCAGATGCATCAGCGGATAACCCTGTCTCCAAGGACAAGGGTGTTTCTTCTGCGGTGGCTGCAGAGTGCTCATCTACTAAAGTGCCGCAGATTCGGCATTCAGGACTGGGTCCTGGTGACCACGGAGGCCAGCCTGAGAGGCTGGGGAGCAGTCACACAGGGAAAAAATTTCCAGGGAGTGTGATCAAGTCTGGAGACTTCTCTCCACATAAATATACTGGAGCTAAGGGCAATTTACAATGTTCTAAGCTTAGCAAGACCTCTGCTTCAAGGTCAGCCGGTATTGATCCAGTGGGACAACATCACGGCAGTCGCCCATGTAAACAGACAGGGCGGCACAAGAAGCAGGAGTGCAATGGCAGAAACTGCAAGGATTCTTCGCTGGGCGAAAAATCATGTGATAGCACTGTCAGCAGTGTTCATTCCGGGAGTGGACAACTGGGAAGCAGACTTCCTCAGCAGGCACGACCTCCACCCGGGAGAGTGGGGACTTCATCGGGAAGTATTCCACATGATTGTGAACCGTTGGGAAAGACCAAAGATGGACATGATAGCGTCCCGCCTGAACAAAAAACTGGACAGGTATTGCGCCAGGTCAAGAGACCCTCAAGCAATAGCTGTGGACGTTCTGGTAACACCGTGGGTGTACCAGTCGGTGTATGTGTTCCCTCCTCTGCTTCTCATACCCAAGGTACTGAGAATTATAAGACGTAGAGGAGTAAGAACTATACTCGTGGCTCCGGATTGGCCAAGAAGGACGTGGCACCCGGAACTTCAAGAAATGCTCACAGAGGACTCATGGCCTCTGCCGCTAAGAAGGGACTTGCTTCAGCAAGTACCAGGTCTGTTCCAAGACTTACCGCGGCTGCGTTTGACGGCATGGCGGTGGAACGCCGGATCCTAAGGGAAAAAGGCATTCCGGAAGAGGTCATTCCTACCCTGGTCAAAGCCAGGAAGGAGGTGACCGCACAACATTATCACCACATGTGGCGAAAATATGTTGCGTGGTGTGAGGCCAGGAAGGCCCCACGAAGAAATTTCAACTCGGTCGATTCCTGCATTTCCTGCAAACAGGAGTGTCTATGGGCCTCAAATTGGGGTCCATTAAGGTTCAAATTTCGGCCCTGTCAATTTTCTTCCAGAAAGAATTGGCTTCAGTTCCTGAAGTCCAGAAGTTTGTCAAGGGAGTATTGCATATACAACCCCCTTTTTGTGCCTCCAGTGGCACTGTGGGATCTCAACGTAGTTCTGGGATTCCTCAAATCACATTTTAAACCGCTCAAATCTGTGGATTTGAAATATCTCACATGAAAAGTGACCATGCTGTTGGCCCTGGCCTCGGCCAGGCGAGTGTCAGAATTGGCGGCTTTGTCTCACAAAAGCCATATCTGATTGTCCATTCGGACAGAGCAGAGCTGCGGACTCGTCCCCAGTTTCTTCCTAAGGTGGTGTCAGCGTTTCACCTGAACCAGCTTATTGTGGTACCTGCGGCTACTAGGGACTTGGAGGACTCCAAGTTGCTAGATGTTGTCAGGGCCCTGAAAATATAGGTTTCCAGGACGGCTGGAGTCAGGAAAAGTGACTTGCTGTTATCCTGTATGCACCCAACAAACTGGGTGCTCTTGCTTCTAAGCAGACGATTGCTCGTTGGATTTGTAGCACATTTCAACTTGCACATTCTGTGGCAGGCCTGCCACAGCCTAAATCTGTCAAGGCCCATTCCACAAGGAAGGTGGGCTCATCCTGGGCGGCTGCCCGAGGGGTCTCGGCATTACAACTCTGCCGAGCAGCTACGTGGTCGGGGGAGAACACGTTTGTAAAATTCTACAAATTTGATACCCTGGCTAAAGAGGACCTGGAGTTCTCTCATTCGGTGCTGCAGAGTCATCCGCACTCTCCCGCCCGTTTGGGAGCTTTGGTATAATCCCCATGGTCCTGACGGAGTCCCCAGCATCCACTAGGACGTCAGAGAAAATAAGATTTTACTTACCGATAAATCTATTTCTCGTAGTCCGTAGTGGATGCTGGGCGCCCATCCCAAGTGCGGATTGTCTGCAATACTTGTACATAGTTATTGTTACAAAAAAATCGGGTTGTTATTGTTGTGAGCCGTCTGTTCAGAGGCTCCTACGTTTGTCATACTGTTAACTGGGTTCAGATCACAAGTTGTACGGTGTGATTGGTGTGGCTGGTATGAGTCTTACCCGGGATTCAAAATCCTTCCTTATTGTGTACGCTCGTCCGGGCACAGTATCCTAACTGAGGCTTGGAGGAGGGTCATAGGGGGAGGAGCCAGTGCACACCACCTGATCCTAAAGCTTTATTTTTGTGCCCTGTCTCCTGCGGAGCCGCTAATCCCCATGGTCCTGACGGAGTCCCCAGCATCCACTACGGACTACGAGAAATAGATTTATCGGTAAGTAAAATCTTATTTTTACACATTGTGGCAGGCAGATTCCCCCTTTTTACACATTGCGGCAGGCAGATTCCCCATTTTTACACATAGCGGCAGGCAGTCCCAAGAAAGAAAGAAAGAAAGAAAGAAAGAAAGAAAGAAAGAAAGAAAGAAAGAAAGAAAGAAAGAAAGAAAGAAAGAAAGAAAGAAAGAAAGAAAGAAGAATTATACTTACCCTCTCCGCTGGCTCAGGCTCCTCGGTGCACCTTCTGACGATTCCCGGGCAGGAGAGAAGGAGGAGGAGGGAGGTGGAGGGGGGACCCGCAGCAGCGCTGTGTCATTGGTGGAGGCGCTGCTGCTGCTGCCCCTCTGCTTTACTATAGGCTGTTCTCGGAAGACAGCCTATAGTGAAGCAGAGGGCCAGCAGCAGCAGCGCCTCCACCAGTAACAAAGCGCTGCTGCGGCTCCCTCCTCCACCTCCCTCCTCCTCCTTACCCCCGTGCCCGTGACCGCTGCGCTGCGCTCCTCTCCGACTCCTGTGTCCTGCGGGCAGCTGTGTGCTGCGGGCAGCGGTTGCCCGCAGCACACAGCAGCATGTAATAAGTCAGTTTGACTCATTACATGCTTTGGGCCCCTGGACAGAGGCGGGCCCCAGTGCAACGCACTGCTTGCACTGGCGGTAGTTCTGCCTCTGGGCAGAGTCCCCTTTTTACACATTAGGCAGTAGAGTCCCCATTTTTACACATAATGGCAGTCAGACCCTTTTTTTACACATATGGCAGGTAATCCCCCTTTTTTACACATTAGGCAGGCCAAAGTGGTAACTAGACATTTTGGTGCCCTGTGCCAAAAATAGTGGTCAGTCACATTACACCGCACAGTACCATCAGTCAGTCACATTACACTGCACAGTAGCGTCAGTCAGTCACATTACACCGCACAGTAGCCTCAGTCAGATTACATCTCACAGTAGCATCCGTCAGTCACATTACACAGTACAGCAGCATCCGTCAGTCACATTACACAGTACAGTAGCATCCGTCAGTCACATTACACAGTACAGTAGCATCCGTCAGTCACATTACACAGTACAGTAGCGTCCGTCAGTCACTTTACACAGTACAGTAGCATCTGTCAGTCACATTACAACACACAGTACCATCAGTCAGTCACATTACACCACACAGTAGTGATGGTGTAGGAGCTTCCGCAGTATAGCAAATATATTGATTCACGCTTTTTTGCATTGATTAAGATATTTACTGTTAATCACAAAATGAGTTCATGTTTCCTTAAAAATATTGGACAGATATATTCAGACTTTATACCTCGAATATCTTGTTCTAAAGCATGACGTGTTCAAGGACAAGGCAACGCCAGATGTTTTCAAGGCTAATTGGAAAGAAGTTTATGTCCGAAAAACTGATAAACGAAGCACTAACCATTTTTCTAGAATGTTCTAATTGTTAATTATAATCTTGTATGACAATTGATGTATTACTGTTTTTGAGACATACATGGTGTATTCTGATTGGCTAAATATATTGGCACACATGAATACTTTGTCCTCCAACTATAAAATAAACCATATATGGCCCCTAAGCCAGGTCAACTATGAACTGCTTAGGTTACACAATGATCCTGTGTCACCTTTTCATTCACTGATCTCCAACCGGTTGCAAAAGAAACAGAATTCTGACTGATGACTGCAGAGAGTTTATAGACCAGACCTGAAGAGGTTAACATACCCTATCATTTTGGGAGCATCGTCCGGCATATTCCAGCATCTCCTCCACTGGCAATAAATCCTCTGATCTTTCAGGAACCACTGATAACAAAAAACCGGTAAGTGAGATTTAATGTGTAGATTTCTACCTGCTCACTTGAACGCAGCGTTTCTTGAAATCTGCGGAAGTCCAGTCGGGAAGGTCAGAGAATATCTTAAAGAGCCCAGTGTCAGTCAGAAGAAATTTTTTAAAGGTACCATACATTTATGTTATATTGTTGAATTGTGGGTAAATATCTTCAGCTAATTTGTCACAAGTGTACAGGGGGAATTAATCAAATATCCAGAAAAATGTTACATTTTTAAAAGGTGGCGTATGGCCAAGGTGTATTCTAATGCTGATAAACAGTTTGAATTGATAAATAACCAAAGAGGTGTATGCAAATCTTGTACCTGTGTTGTTGTGTTAAGAAAATACAAAGGGTCCGTAGCACCGAGATTGGTGGCAATTACAAGCACTGAAGTCTCATTTGGTTATGTGGAAAATTATGATGAATTTTATTGTACAAAAGGTTGTCATTTTAAAAAGGGAATTGTTGGAACATTACATTGAGAATGATTGATCTAACATCATAACCTATTGGCCTAGGAACCACATAATCCCAGGTCTAAGACCCATTTGCCCGTGCAGCCTCAAACAGCTGCCGTGCACACAGATAACAGATATAGCATTTACTGTCATCCTTGTTTTTGTATCCTTGCACTGTTGTATGTACTCTGTCAATATGCTTTTGAAAAGGTGGGGGGGAGTCGGGTGTCTGCTGAATAATGAAACCAGTGTCAGTAACTAGATTCTCCTGCACACATTGTACTGTATATATTGTATGTCCCTATGCAAGACAGTTAAGGGGTAGAATTGGGTCAGTAATAAAGAACAGCTACTGTCTGAAAGAGACACAAGGTGAACGTATTCCAAGAATAGTGGGGAGTTTACCAAGAACACAAGGTACAAGCAGGAGTCTATATAGGCAGAGGGATAGACCCTTGGAGTGACTTAACAATAATATTAGGGACGCATCTCAGTGATCCAGAAGAAATAATCTATTATGCAGGTCTCACTTGGGGAGCAGTACTAACAGATTTTCCACCAACACAGGGAGGAAGGGACAACACTACAACCCATATCATTTGTCCACAGACGGATTTAAGGAGCTTTTTAGGTACAAGGATAGAAGAGATTCTTCAGAGTCAGCGTCTCACAAGGAGATTTTAATTCCCTCATAAGGGGTTGCTAAAATACCACATCAGGATGGGTTCAAACCCGTGGATATTGTTAGTAACAGGGAGGGTAAGAAAAGCTTTAAAAGGAGATTTTAAGTCCCTCATAAGGAGTTACTAAAATACCACATCAGGATGGGTTCAAACCCGTGGATATTGTTAGTAACAGGGAGGGCAGGAAAGCTCTGAAAGGAATAAGTAATATTTTCAGAAGAGCAGGTTTTCCGTCAGAAGGGACACTAGACTTAGAGAAATGGGAAAAATTTGCCTCCTGTAACAAGAGTTGGATTATTAAGCATAATAGTAGAGATCAAGCATCCATCTGGATCACTGTAGCAAAAGAATTAGGAGCAGAGAATAGGAGAAGAGATGAGGAAAATGATTTCCCCATTGTACCAGAATACCCAATAGCACCACAACCAGCGTTAAACTCACTGCCTGTGATTCCAGCAACAGCACCTCCACACTATACCCCACCCCTATACCCAGACATGCATGCACACCGAGGTACCCCTAGTATGAACAGAATTAAATCACCTGCAAGCTCACTAACAGTAAAATTGAAAAGAGATGAGCCAGGAAAAGAGTGGCAAATAATCAGCCCTATCTTGAAAGGATCTGTGGTTGAAAATCCGAATGATTTACCTGAGCTATGTACACAGAGTATGCCCCAGTGTCCTGATACTTTATCACAAGAAACCCCAACAAGACCAACCAAAGAAACTGGGCACCTAAAGCTCCCCTCATGTTTAAACGAGTGGTGGACACCTGGAATCAAGCTATGAGTCCAGTAAACAATAGTCCACAATCAGGAACTATAGACAAAAGGGTGCAAATCAGGCGGAGAGGAGAAGCAAGGGGTCAAGACACAGCCTCTACAGCTTTTCATGCCCAGGTGCATAATGTACAGAATAAACTGACATATTTTCCAGAAAGATTGTGTTCGGTATGTCAGTTTTGCGTTCCAGAAGGATATGAACATTGCCCAAATTGTGGAAACTGGATTTCACACCATGAACCACCATGCCAAGATATCTATGCGACTAGAAATACTGAAAGACAGTCATCATTGCCTGTTTCTCTGTATCCAGCACAAGTACAGAGAATACGCAACCCAGAAAATGCAGCCAGGACGAACGAACCATACATCGTACAGAGCCAACACCACAAACCATGGTATGGCAATGGCCTCGCAAATATAGTTGCAGAGTCCCCAGATCCTAGAAAAAACCCAACAGCAGTTTATGCCTATATGGAAAGAATTCAAACCATATGGACACCGGCATGGGTCGACTACCACCAGTTGTGTGAGGCTATACTAGGACCAGCAACTGCCCAAACAGTAAGCACCATGTTAAAAGCAGATGCAGTAGATGATTGCCCAGCCATAACGGACGTTCCGACAGAGAAAAATAGAACAACGTTTGAAAGTGGAAAGATGTACATGATAAGACTTAAGAGATGGTGTCATGCACAGACACTCAGGGCACCAGCAGCCCCAGACTTGAAACAGGAAAAGACTGAGTCCATCAGAACTTACTATGATAAAGTCACTATACGACACACAAGATGATAGAATATGAAGGTGTGCAACTCCTGTGTTGGCAACAGTGTACTCAGTCACCACTGGCAGTTCGATAAAAGTGACTTTACCCACAGGAGACCCAAGGGTTTCAAGAGCTGTTTTTATGCACAACCAGATTCCTCTACGTTTACTTACAGATCAAGCCATTGCAACGACTGGATTGGGAGGTTAAGCCCTACCCCTGCAAGAAAGCAAAGATGTAACCTGAAATACAAGCTGCTATACAAGACTATCTCTCACAGGAAAAGTAAGACAAAGAGGAACAACAACTCCCAGCATAAACATCATTATGTTAAACACCAGCCTGGGTGGACTTGGACTAAGAAGATGACATGCCAGCAGCAGTGAGAAAGAATATGCAAGTAAAGAAAGGACAAAGTATGAAGAATAATGAATGAATCATAAAGAGAGGTGATTGGAAAAAGAAAAGTTGAGAAACAATATGAAGGTCGCATGAAAGTTTGGAGACTAAAGGAAGTCTGCTTTAAGAAGGACAAAAAAAGACATCTGACAAGTGGTCAGTACTACATGGCAAGATTACAGAGATAATGCCATGATTTAAAGCAACAGAAGCTCCGGGGTTTAAAGCAAATAATAAGGAACAAGACAGAAAAAGTTCCAGAAGACAAATGAATGATGCTTCTTCTGCCAATATGAAGTACAAGCTTCTTCAGGTACTCCCCAGTGAACATAATGTCTCCAGAAGAAACAGCAGAAGGTATGATTACAGTCACCTTGCCCACTGGAGAAATACGTTTGTGCCTAATGAATACTGGAGCCAGCACACGCAGAAGACAGCAGAGGGAGATACCACAAGAACTGATGATATCAGAAATTCTTAAAAGGACAGGAGATGAAAGAAATACAGTCACCAATACCAGCCCAGTTCTTGACCTTGGAGTACATGTCCAGTGACTTTGCTGAAGCACAATGTACTAAAGCTTATCCAAGGAGAATACAGTACACACCAGCAGAAGTTTAACTTTCCAGCAACTTATCAAAGGAAAGAACAAAAAGCCAATTAGAAGCAAGTTAAAACAGAAGTTCAGTATTGGCTCATTCCCGCAGTACCAGTTGTAGAAGAAAGTAAGCAATACTACTGGACCAGGATAGCCCTGTGGAGGGGCTATATCACCAAGTGATTTATCCACAAAACACACAGCTAAATACAGGATGTGAATGAACTGCTGATTGCCACCACCACTACTAAAAGAAGCACCAAGAAGGGGCAGTGTCCTTAGTGAAGTTTCTGGAAGACCAAGACTGCAGAGCCTCAGAAGGAGAAATTGCAGCTAGTCAAGCAAGAGTTAATCTTCCTAGGACACTCAAGGTACCAGACATCTAACAAAAGTGAGAAGGAAAAGATTCAGACTGCAAGCTAAGATGCCATCTAGTGTCAAGCAAGTCAGATGATCATTCCTGGGCCTAGTAGGACACTACAGAACACGGATACCTCTAGCACCAGTCTACATGCAAGCATTGTATGACAACACTGAAAGGGAGGAGGGTCCGCATCCTACATACAGCAACAGATGAATTAGGCTATTGAACAGTTGGAAACAGCAGTTGCCTCATCTCAAGCCCTAGAACTACCTGACTATAAAAGAAGGAGGCCATACATAGAAGTCCTTATGCAAAATCATGGACTGAGGTGAAGACCAGTGGCCTACAACTTAAGCAAGCTTGACAGCAGTAATCAAAGAGCACCTACCGGCATCAGAGCAGTGATAGCAGCAACAGTCCTAGAAGAGTATAAGAGCACAGACACAGTGATGAATCAGAAGTCCTAGAAGAGGACAAGAGCACAGGCATAGTGCTGAATCATGAACTTATCATCCAGGGTCCACATGCAGGTACAGAGAAGCTTCAACAAGCAAGAACCAAACACCTGTCAGTGGCAAGGCTGACCATGTATGAAGTAGCACTGCCAAAGTGCGACAAGTAACCATCAGAAGATGTATTACCCTCAACGCAGCAACCCTTTTCCAACATTAAATCAATAAAGGTGTTGAATCTCAAGATTCAAAAGGAGGGAAAAACAGATTATCTACTGATGAATGGGAAAGCCAGAAGTTTCTAACATTCACTCACGAAGGTAAACAATATTGTTGGACACGATTACCCCAAGGGGGAGCAACCAGTCCATCAGATTTCTCAGAGGCAATGGCATTAATCCTGCAGAAATGGAGACCGCACTTTACAGACACCCAGTTAGTTCAATATGTGGATGATCTGCTTATTGCTGCACAGACAGAAGAGAAGTGCAAAAAGGAAACAGCATCACTACTCATCTTTTTGGCAGAAGAAGATTGCAGAGTGTCAAAAGCCAAACTACAGCTAGTACAGAAAAGAGTTATCTTTTTAGGACACTGCATATCCCAAGGAACAAGGCATCTTACTGATGAAAGAACAAAAGCAATAACTCAAGCAAAAACCCCAAGAACATTAAATGAAATCAAAGCTTTTCTGGGCCTTATTGGTTATTGCAGAGAATGGATACCCTCAGCCTCATTACTGATGCATCCCCTATATGAATTAACAAAAAAGGAGGCGTCCATCAGAAAACAGGGACACCATTGAAGAAGCAGTAAGAAAACTAAAGCAAGCTATAGTAACAGCCCCAGCATTGGGATTGCCTGATTACAAAAAGCCTTTTAACCTATTCTGCCATGAAAACAGAGGGCATTCTTTAGGGGTGCTCACCCAGAAATACGGACCAAAACAAAGACCAGTGGCATACTATTCAGCCCAGCTGGATCCGATTATCAGAGGAGCACCATCCTGTGTCCGAGCAGTGGCAGCAGCAGCAATACTGAAGGAAAAGGTGACAGACATCATTGTGCTTGATCATCCACTGTGTATACAAGTACTGCACGCTGTAACAGAAATACTAAGTCAAGAAAAAAGCAAGCATCTTTCTGCAGCCAGACTTACCAAATATGAAGTGATTGCCTAGCCCTCATGGAATTAGAGACTTTCCTCTTCCTAATGTCCAAGATACACCACTGGACAATCCAGACATGAACCTGTTCGTCGATGGATCAAGATATTATGATAATGGATCCCCAAGGACAGGATATGCAGTAACAACTGAAACTGAAGTCATAGACTCTGGACCATTGCTACCAAGAATGACAGCACAAGAAGCAGAACTCATAGCAATGACCAGAGCCTGCATACATGCTGAAAACATGACAGCTAACATCTAGTCCCAGGATTATGCTGTTATTTGGAAAAGTAGGGACTTCAAAGGTGCAAATGGAAAACATGCCAGTTTGATTATGGAACTCTTCAGAGCATTGGAACTACCTAAAAGGATTGGTATAATCAAGGTACAAGCACATACTAAGAGCCAAACCATGGAAGCTAAAGGAAATGCATTTGCAGATGCAGAAGCCAAGAGAATTGCCTTACAATCAAAAGAACTTGAGCAAGTCTTAGTAGCTCAAGATGTGAAGCAAATGCCCAGTGAGAGGAGTTGATCAAAATTCAACAACAAACATCACAAGGAGAAAAGGAGAAATGGAGACGATTGGGGGCAGAAGAAGATGAACATGGACTTTGGAAGTCAAGAGAATTAAAGTACTGTCTACCAGCAGCTCTATTTCCACCTATGTTACAAGTAGCTCATGGACAAGTACATCATTCAAAGGAAGCCATGGTGAATAGAGTACAAGAGCATTGGATAGCTCCTGGCTTCAATAAAGCTGCAACAAACTTTGTAGCAGGATGCTGGATCTGTGGAATCAGCAATCCAGGAAAAAGAACCAAGACACCTCTAGGAACTATACCCAAAGCCTCTTACCCATTTGAAAGACTACAAATTGACTATATACAGTTGCCACGAAGCGGTCCATATGAATATGTACTAGTAGCAACGGACATGTTTAGTCACTGGGCCGAAGCCTGGCCAGTAAGCAAAGTCACAGCAAAAACCACTGCAAAGAAACTGATAACAGAAGTAGTATGTAGATTTGGGATACCTGAGGTTATAGAATCAGATAGAGGTACACATTTCACAGGAGAAGTCATGCAGCATATAATGAAAGATTTGGGGGTACAGCAGGCCTTCCACGTGCCTTACCGCCCCCAGGCGAGTGGGAGGGGGGACATCTGAACTTTGACCTTAAGCTAAAACTACAGAAAATGACAGAAACCAAAAGAACTTGGCCAGAATGCCTACCTTAAGTCTTGTTTAATATTAGGACCACACCCATGAAACCTAGTAAACTGACTCCATATGAAATATTGTTTGGGTCAGCTCTAAGAACAGGTTGTTATTATCCACAACAATTACAACATAATCATGGTGATTTTTACAGGTTACGTACAGGAGGTCTGTAAAACATTGACTAACCTCCATTGCCGAGTGTTTTCTTCCATTCCAGACCCAGAAGGATCAGCTACGCATAAGCTAAATCCAGGAGATTGGGTCTATTTAAAGAGACATGTGAGAAAGACCTTTGAACCAAGATATGATGGTCCATATCAAGTGCTGCTAACCATGTCTACCTTAAATTAAGGTGAAAGGTCGTGATACCTGATTACATGCATCCCACTCGAAGAAGTTGACAGTGACTCTCCAGCCAGAAGAATGAAGTTGCTTATCCTTTGGTTGTTGTTAGGGGTAATCCCCAAGGTTTGGACTATAAGTCCAGGGGACTGGTTTACTGAAAGGAAATAGTTCAGGCCTAGGTAGTGTAGTGTAGGTAGAATAGGGAGAAAAAGTGGAATCAAAAAGAAGGGAAATGATGGTGTAGGAGCTTCCGCAGTATAGCAAATATATTGATTCACGCTTTTTTGCATTGATTAAGATATTTACTGTTAATCACAAAATGAGTTCATGTTTCCTTAAAAATATTGGACAGATATATTCAGACTTTATACCTCGAATATCTTGTTCTAAAGCATGACGTGTTCAAGGACAAGGCAACGCCAGATGTTTTCAAGGCTAATTGGAAAGAAGTTTATGTCCGAAAAACTGATAAACGAAGCACTAACCATTTTTCTAGAATGTTCTAATTGTTAATTATAATCTTGTATGACAATTGATGTATTACTGTTTTTGAGACATACAAGGTGTATTCTGATTGGCTAAATATATTGGCACACATGAATCCTTTGTCCTCCAGCTATAAAATAAACCATATATGGCCCCTAAGCCAGGTCAACTATGAACTGCTTAGGTTACACAATGATCCTGTGTCACCTTTTCATTCACTGATCTCCAACCGGTTGCAAAAGAAACAGAATTCTGACTGATGACTGCAGAGAGTTTATAGACCAGACCTGAAGAGGTTAACATACCCTATCATTTGTGTCAGTCACATTAAACCGCACAGTAGTGTCAGTCACATTACACAGTACAGTAGCGTCCGTCAGTCACATTACAACACACATGGGTGTCATGTCACATTACACCGCACAGTAGTGTCCGTCAGTCACATTACACCACACAGTAGTGTCAGTCACATTACACCACACAGTAGTGTCAGTCACATTACACCACACAGTAGTGTCAGTCAGTCACATTACACCACACAGTAGTGTCAGTCACATTACACCACACAGTAGTATCAGTCAGTCACATTACACCACACAGTAGTGTCAGTCACATTACACCACACAGTAGTGTCAGTCAGTCACATTACACCACACAGTAGTGTCAGTCACATTACACCACACAGTAGTATCAGTCAGTCACATTACACCACACAGTAGTGTCAGTCACATTACACCGCACAGTAGCATCAGTCAGATTACATCTCACAGTAGCGTCAGTCACATTACACAGTACAGTAGCGTCAGTCAGATTACATCTCACAGTAGCGTCAGTCAGTCACATTACACCACACAGTAGTGTCAGTCACATTACACCACACAGTAGTATCAGTCAGTCACATTACACCACACAGTAGTGTCAGTCACATTACACCACACAGTAGTGTCAGTCACATTACACCACACAGTAGTGTCAGTCACATTACACCACACAGTAGTATCAGTCAGTCACATTACACCACACAGTAGTGTCAGTCACATTACACAGTACAGTAGCGTCAGTCAGTCACATTACAACACACAGTACCATCAGTCAGATTACATCTCACAGTAGCGTCCGTCAGTCACATTACACAGTACAGTAGCGTCAGTCAGATTACATCTCACAGTAGCGTCAGTCACATTACACAGTACAGTAGCGTCAGTCAGTCACATTACGCTAGCTAGGTAAAGGGGAGAGAAAGTGTGTGTATGTGTGGAAAGAGTGTGTGTGTGTAAGAGAGAGAGAGAGAGTGAGTGTATAGCACTGCTTACTTATCTATTCAGCTGCCGACTTCTGTTCTGTCCCCTCCACACACTGCAGTGCAAGACGGGAGGAGCGTGGAGGGGTGATAAGAGCTCATGGTAACACTCTCTCACTGCCTGCTGCTGTAAATGTAATCTGCAATGCATACAGCAGACAGACAGACTGCCAGCACTGCAGTGAGCGGTGGTAGTCGTGCCCCCCCTCAGGTTTCTGGAGGCAGTCCTGTGCCCACAGTGCTTTTGCGCTGTGTGCCAGGCACCGCTCGCCCACAGGTAGTTACGGCCCTGTGTGTGTGTTAGCAACTTTACTGGTGGGGCCCCCACAACCTCCGTCATATCTCCCAACTTTAGAGTTTCCTAAGGAGGGACAGTAACGTGCACCGCAGGTGTGCGGCTGAATTTGGGGGGGTGGCCTCACGGTAAAGGGGCATGGCCTCACGGTAAACATCGCAACCGCAAACCAAGCCCCCATTTTTGTCAGTGTGGGGCATGGACAGCGCTTAGTGAGCTACTGGGCGTGGCCCCTGTCCTTCTCTGTCGGGGAATAGACACTGTGCGCATGCTCAGAGCAGCGAGTGACGGAGGGGATCTCCCAACTGCCCTACCTGCGGGACACTGCGACCCGCGGGTGGGAATGGCCATGAAAAACGGGACAGTCCCGCCAAAGTCAGGACAGTTGGGAGGTATGACCTCCGTTGCCCAGGGCCACCACCAACCTTAATCCGGCCCTGGTTATATTGTTTCTGTGCAGGGTAAATACTGGCTGCTTTATTTTTACACCGCAATTTAGATTTCAGAGTGAACACACCCCACCCAAATCTAACTCTCTCTGCACATGTTACATCTGCCCCCCCCCCCCCCTGCAGTGCACATGGTTTTGCCCAACTGCTAACAAATTTGCTGCTACGATCAGGTCTGAATTACCCCCTTAGTGTTACAGCCAGAGGTGTAGCTAGGTGCCATGGTGCCAGGAGCAAGGGTATGTTTTGGTGCCCTTCTCCCCTGTACTGAATTGGGGGCCTATTCAACATGTGATAGCATGTTACATTTGAACAGAAACAATATTTAAATTGGTGACAGGGTCAGTTCTAGACCTTGTAGAGCTCATTGCGAAAGTTTCCTTCGGGTGCCCCCATGTATAAAATATGGACAGTCAACTAACATATTGGGGCATGGATACATAATAGTACCAATTCACATTACACCGTACAGCAGTGTCCGTTATTTACATTGCACCATACACTAGAGCTGCTTATACACGTTATGCCACACAGTAGAAACGCTTATATACGTTACGCCAAAGAGTAGAGCTGATAATACACATTACACCACAGTAGAGCCGCTAATACATGTTACACCACAGAAGAGCTGCTAATATATGTTACGCCACACAGTAGAGCTGCTTAAACACATTATGTCACATGCCACAGTAGAGCCCCTTATATACGTTACACCATGTTAAAGCCCCTGTTACATGTTATGCCATGGTAGAGCCCCTCATACACTTTACTCCACAGTAGAGCCGGTATGGAAGTAGCTGTAGTCAATTATTTACTTTTTTAATTCAAATAAATTAAAAACACTATGTATGCCTCGACTGACCTCTGACCTCACAACCCCCCAATCCCTTAATGAAAATAATGTCCCAGAATTGTGCGAGGGGCAGAAATAGCTGCTCTACAGCAGCTTGAGGGGCAGGTTGAGCTCCAGCATGTGCTGGCTGTCAGTGCCTCTTGCTGTTGCCTCTGCCTGTCCTGTTCACTACCTAGTATCAGAGTCCGAGTCAGTGTGCGCCTCCTCTGCTCCTCCTCCTCCTGCTCTATGGCGAGGCCTCTAACTATTCTGGTGCCTGGAGCTCGCGCTCCACCCGAGCCACCCTCGCTACACCCCTGGTTACAGCAAGTAGAAAACCACACAGAAAAAAAAAAAGAACCAAGAGGTCACAGTAAGCATAATGCACGGTTGGTGCAGTCATTTTGTGCAATACATTCCGTGGGTTATCTATTCGCCCATGAAAGGAAATAGGTGAGGCAGCCATATTGGGCGCAATGAGTAGGATTACAGGGGTGGAATAGGTTACGCCTAGAAGTGATTAGAGAGGAGCGGGTTTGGTTCTCCGAGAACCGAACCCCCCCGAACTCCACGTGGTTTACACGGGTCCGAGGCAGCCTCGGTTCTTCCCGCCTGACTCGGAAAACCCGAACGAGGCAAAACGTCATCATCTCGCTGTTGGATTCTCGCGAGATTCGGATTCCATATAAAGAGCCGCTCGTCGCCGCCATATTCACTCGTGCATTGTCGAGAGAGCGAGAGGACATGGCTACGTTCTCTGAGTGGAAAGCTCAATATCAGCTCAATATCTGTGCTCAGTATCTGTGCTGCATTGTGGTGACCAGTATATAATACTACTACAGTACAATAGTCCAGTGCTGCATCTAGCTGCCCAGTGTCAGTTCTAGTATCATCATCAGTGCTCAGGATCACTGCTCATTGTCTTGTGCTGCATTGCGGTAACCAGTATATAATACTACTACAGTACAATAGTCCAGTGCGGCATCTCGCTGCCCAGTGTCAGTTCTAGTATCCTCATAGTGCTCAGTATCACTACTCATTGTCTTGTGCTGCATTGTGGTGACCAGTATACTACAGTACAATAGTCCAGTGCTGCATCTCGCTGCTCAGTGTCAGTTCTAGTATCCTCATAGTGCTCAGTATCACTACTCATTGTCTTGTGCTGCATTGTGGTGACCAGTATACTACAGTACAATAGTCCAGTGCTGTTCTCGTTGCCCAGTGTCAGTTCTAGTATCCTCATCAGTGCTCAGTATCACTACTCATTGTCTTGTGCTGCATTGTGGTGACCAGTATACTACAGTACAATAGTCCAGTGCTGCATCTCGCTGCCCAGTGTCAGTTCTAGTATCCTCATCAGTGCTCAATATCTGTGCTCATTGTCTTGTCCTGCATTGTGGTGACCAGTATATAATACTACAGTACAATAGTCCAGTGCTGCATCTTGCTGACCAGTGTCAGTTCTAGTATCCTCATCAGTGTTCATGATCACTACTCATTGTCTTGTGCTGCATTGTGGTGACCAGTATAATACAGTACAATAGTCCAGTGCTGTTATCGCTGCTCAGTGTCAGTTCTAGTATCATCATCAGTGCTCAGTATCACTACTCATTGTCTTGTGCTGCATTGTGGTGACCAGTATAATACAGTACAATAGTCCAGTGCTGCATCTCGCTGCCCAGTGTCAGTTCTAGTATCATCATCAGTGCTCAGTATCACTACTCATTGTCTTGTGCTGCATTGTGGTGACCAGTATACTACAGTACAATAGTCCAGTGCTGCATCTCGCTGCCCAGTGTCAGTTCTAGTATCCTCATAGTGCTCAGTATCACTACTCATTGTCTTGTGCTGCATTGTGGTGACCAGTATACTACAGTACAATAGTCCAGTGCTGCATCTCGCTGCCCAGTGTCAGTTCTAGTATCCTCATCAGTGCTCAGTATCACTACTCATTGTCTTGTGCTGCATTGTGGTGACCAGTATACTACAGTACAATAGTCCAGTGCTGCATCTCGCTGCCCAGTGTCAGTTCTAGTATCCTCATCAGTGCTCAGCATCACTGCTCATTGTCTTGTCCTGCATTGTGGTGACCAGTATACTACAGTACAATAGTCCAGTGCTGCATCTTGCTGCACAGTGTCAGTTCTAGTATCCTCATCAGTGCTCAGTATCACTGCTCATTGTCTTGTGCTGCATTGTGGTGACCAGTATACTACAGTACAATAGTCCAGTGCTGTTCTCACTGCCCAGTGTCAGTTCTAGTATCCCCATCAGTGCTCAGTATCACTGCTCATTGTCTTGTCCTGCATTGTGGTGACCAGTATACTACAGTACAATAGTCCAGTGCTGCATCTCGCTGCACAGTGTCAGTTCTAGTATCATCATCAGTGCTCAGTATCACTACTCATTGTCTTGCTGCTGCATTGTGGTGACCAGTATACTACAGTGCAATAGTCCAGTGCTGCATTTCGCTGCCCAGTGTCAGTTCTAGTGTCCTCATCAGTGCTCAGTATCACTACTCATTGTTTTATGCTGCATTGTGGTGACCAGTATACTACAGTACAATAGTCCAGTGCTGCATCTCGCTGCCCAGTGTCAGTTCTAGTATCCTCATCAGTGCTCAGTATCACTACTCATTGTATTGTGCTGCATTGTGGTGACCAGTATACTACAGTACAATAGTCCAGTGCTGCATCTTGCTGCACAGTGTCAGTTCTAGTATCCTCATCAGTGCTCAGTATCACTACTAATTGTCTTGTGCTGCATTGTGGTGACCAGTATACTACAGTACAATAGTCCAGTGCTGTTCTCACTGCCCAGTGTCAGTTCTAGTATCCTCATCAGTGCTCAGCATCACTGCTCATTGTCTTGTCCTGCATTGTGGTGACCAGTATACTACAGTACAATAGTCCAGTGCTGTTCTCACTGCCCAGTGTCAGTTCTAGTATCCTCATCAGTGTTCAGGATCACTGCTCATTGTCTTGTGCTGCATTGTGGTGACTAGTATACTACAGTACAATAGTCCAGTGCTGCATCTCGCTGCTCAGTGTCAGTTCTAGTATCATCATTAGTGTTCAGGATCACTGCTCATTGTCTTGTGCTGCATTGTGGTGACCAGTATACTACAGTACAATAGTCCACTGCTGTTCTCACTGCCCAGTGTCAGTTCTAGTATCCTCATCAGTGTTCAGGATCACTGCTCATTGTCTTGTCCTGCATTGTGATGACCAGTATACTACAGTACAATAGTCCTGTGCTGTTCTCACTACCCAGTGTCAGTTCTAGTATCCTCATCAGTGTTCAGGATCACTGCTCATTGTATTGTCCTGCATTGTGGTGACCAGTATACTACAGTACAATAGTCCAGTGCTGCATCTCGCTGCCCAGTGTCAGTTCTAGTATCATCATTAGTGTTCAGGATCAGTGCTCATTGTCTTGTGCTGCATTGTGGTGACCAGTATACTACAGTACAATAGTCCAGTGCTGTTCTCACTGCCCAGTGTCAGTTCTAGTATCCTCATCAGTACTCAGTATCACTGCTCATTGTCTTGTCCTGCATTGTGGTGACCAGTATACTGCAGTACAATAGTCCAGTGCTGCATCTCGCTGCACAGTGTCAGTTCTAGTATCCTCATCAGTGCTCAGTATCACTGCTCATTCTCTTGTGCTGCATTGTGGTGACCAGTATACTACAGTACAATAGTCCAGTGCTGCATTTCGCTGCCCAGTGTCAGTTCTAGTATCCTCATCAGTGCTCAGTATCACTACTCATTGTCTTGTGCTGCATTGTGGTGACCAGTATATTACAGTACAATAGTCCAGTGCTGTTCTCGCTGCTCAGTGTCAGTTCTAGTATCCTCATCAGTGCTCAGCATCACTGCTCATTCTCTTGTGCTGCATTGTGGTGACCAGTATACTACAGTACAATAGTCCAGTGCTGTTCTCGCTGCCCAGTGTCAGTTCTAGTATCCTCATCAGTGCTCAGTATCACTACTCATTGTCTTGTGCTGCATTGTGGTGACCAGTATAATACAGTACAATAGTCCAGTGCTGTTCTCGCTGCCCAGTGTCAGATCTAGTATCCTCATCAGTGCTCAGTATCACTACTCATTGTCTTGTGCTGCATTGTGGTGACCAGTATAATACAGTACAATAGTCCAGTGCTGCATCTCGCTGCCCAGTGTCAGTTCTAGTATCATCATCAGTGCTCAGTATCACTACTCATTGTCTTGTGCTGCATTGTGGTGACCAGTATACTACAGTACAATAGTCCAGTGCTGCATCTCGCTGCCCAGTGTCAGTTCTAGTATCCTCATAGTGCTCAGTATCACTACTCATTGTCTTGTGCTGCATTGTGGTGACCAGTATGCTACAGTACAATAGTCCAGTGCTGCATCTCGCTGCCCAGTGTCAATTCTAGTATCCTCATCAGTGCTCAGTATCACTACTCATTGTCTTGTGCTGCATTGTGGTGACCAGTATATTACAGTACAATAGTCCAGTGCTGCATCTCGCTGCCCAGTGTCAGTTCTAGTATCCTCATCAGTGTTCAGGATCACTACTCATTGTCTTGTCCTGCATTGTGGTGACCAGTATACTACAGTACAATAGTCCAGTGCTGCATCTCGCTGCACAGTGTCAGTTCTAGTATCATCATCATCAGTGCTCAGTATCACTACTCATTGTCTTGCTGCAGCATTGTGGTGACCAGTATACTACAGTACAATAGTCCAGTGCTGCATTTCGCTGCCCAGTGTCAGTTCTAGTATCCTCATCAGTGCTCAGTATCACTGCTCATTCTCTTGTGCTGCATTGTGGTGACCAGTATACTACAGTACAATAGTCCAGTGCTGCATTTCGCTGCCCAGTGTCAGTTCTAGTATCCTCATCAGTGCTCAGTATCACTACTCATTGTCTTGTGCTGCATTGTGGTGACCAGTATATTACAGTACAATAGTCCAATGCTGTTCTCGCTGCTCAGTGTCAGTTCTAGTATCCTCATCAGTGCTCAGCATCACTGCTCATTCTCTTGTGCTGCATTGTGGTGACCAGTATACTACAGTACAATAGTCCAGTGCTGTTCTCGCTGCCCAGTGTCAGTTCTAGTATCCTCATCAGTGCTCAGTATCACTACTCATTGTCTTGTGCTGCATTGTGGTGACCAGTATAATACAGTACAATAGTCCAGTGCTGTTCTCGCTGCCCAGTGTCAGATCTAGTATCCTCATCAGTGCTCAGTATCACTACTCATTGTCTTGTGCTGCATTGTGGTGACCAGTATAATACAGTACAATAGTCCAGTGCTGCATCTCGCTGCCCAGTGTCAGTTCTAGTATCATCATCAGTGCTCAGTATCACTACTCATTGTCTTGTGCTGCATTGTGGTGACCAGTATAATACAGTACAATAGTCCAGTGCTGCATCTCGCTGCCCAGTGTCAGTTCTAGTATCCTCATAGTGCTCAGTATCACTACTCATTGTCTTGTGCTGCATTGTGGTGACCAGTATGCTACAGTACAATAGTCCAGTGCTGCATCTCGCTGCCCAGTGTCAATTCTAGTATCCTCATCAGTGCTCAGTATCACTACTCATTGTCTTGTGCTGCATTGTGGTGACCAGTATATTACAGTACAATAGTCCAGTGCTGCATCTCGCTGCCCAGTGTCAGTTCTAGTATCCTCATCAGTGTTCAGGATCACTACTCATTGTCTTGTCCTGCATTGTGGTGACCAGTATACTACAGTACAATAGTCCAGTGCTGCATCTTGCTGCACAGTGTCAGTTCTAGTATCCTCATCAGTGCTCAGTATCACTGCTCATTGTCTTGTGCTGCATTGTGGTGACCAGTATACTACAGTACAATAGTCCAGTGCTGTTCTCACTGCCCAGTGTCAGTTCTAGTATCCTCATCAGTGCTCAGTATCACTGCTCATTGTCTTGTCCTGCATTGTGGTGACCAGTATACTACAGTACAATAGTCCAGTGCTGCATCTCGCTGCACAGTGTCAGTTCTAGTATCATCATCATCAGTGCTCAGTATCACTACTCATTGTCTTGCTGCAGCATTGTGGTGACCAGTATACTACAGTACAATAGTCCAGTGCTGCATTTCGCTGCCCAGTGTCAGTTCTAGTGTCCTCATCAGTGCTCAGTATCACTACTCATTGTCTTGTGCTGCATTGTGGTGACCAGTATACTACAGTACAATAGTCCAGTGCTGTTCTCGCTGCCCAGTGTCAGTTCTAGTATCCTCATCAGTGCTCAGTATCACTACTCATTGTCTTGTGCTGCATTGTGGTGACCAATATACTACAGTACAATAGTCCAGTGCTGTTCTCACTGCCCAGTGTCAGTTCTAGTATCCTCATCAGTGCTCAGCATCACTGCTCATTGTCTTGTCCTGCATTGTGGTGACCAGTATACTACAGTACAATAGTCCAGTGCTGTTCTCACTGCCCAGTGTCAGTTCTAGTATCCTCATCAGTGTTCAGGATCACTGCTCATTGTCTTGTGCTGCATTGTGGTGACTAGTATACTACAGTACAATAGTCCAGTGCTGCATCTCGCTGCTCAGTGTCAGTTCTAGTATCATCATTAGTGTTCAGGATCACTGCTCATTGTCTTGTGCTGCATTGTGGTGACCAGTATACTACAGTACAATAGTCCACTGCTGTTCTCACTGCCCAGTGTCAGTTCTAGTATCCTCATCAGTGTTCAGGATCACTGCTCATTGTCTTGTCCTGCATTGTGATGACCAGTATACTACAGTACAATAGTCCAGTGCTGTTCTCACTACCCAGTGTCAGTTCTAGTATCCTCATCAGTGTTCAGGATCACTGCTCATTGTCTTGTCCTGCATTGTGGTGACCAGTATACTACAGTACAATAGTCCAGTGCTGCATCTCGCTGCTCAGTGTCAGTTCTAGTATCATCATTAGTGTTCAGGATCAGTGCTCATTGTCTTGTGCTGCATTGTGGTGACCAGTATACTACAGTACAATAGTCCAGTGCTGTACTCACTGCCCAGTGTCAGTTCTAGTATCCTCATCAGTGCTCAGTATCACTGCTCATTGTCTTGTCCTACATTGTGGTGACCAGTATACTACAGTACAATAGTCCAGTGCTGCATCTCGCTGCACAGTGTCAGTTCTAGTATCCTCATCAGTGCTCAGTATCACTGCTCATTCTCTTGTGCTGCATTGTGGTGACCAGTATACTACAGTACAATAGTCCAGTGCTGCATTTCGCTGCCCGGTGTCAGTTCTAGTATCCTCATCAGTGCTCAGTATCACTACTCATTGTCTTGTGCTGCATTGTGGTGACCAGTATATTACAGTACAATAGTCCAATGCTGTTCTCGCTGCTCAGTGTCAGTTCTAGTATCCTCATCAGTGCTCAGCATCACTACTCATTCTCTTGTGCTGCATTGTGGTGACCAGTATACTACAGTACAATAGTCCAGTGCTGCATTTTGCTGCCCAGTGTCAGTTCTAGTATCCTCATCAGTGCTCAGTATCACTACTCATTGTCTTGTGCTGCATTGTGGTGACCAGTATATTACAGTACAATAGTCCAATGCTGTTCTCGCTGCTCAGTGTCAGTTCTAGTATCCTCATCAGTGCTCAGCATCACTGCTCATTCTCTTGTGCTGCATTGTGGTGACCAGTATACTACAGTACAATAGTCCAGTGCTGTTCTCGCTGCCCAGTGTCAGTTCTAGTATCCTCATCAGTGCTCAGTATCACTACTCATTGTCTTGTGCTGCATTGTGGTGACCCGTATAATACAGTACAATAGTCCAGTGCTGTTCTCGCTGCCCAGTGTCAGATCTAGTATCCTCATCAGTGCTCAGTATCTCTGCTCATTGTCTTGTGCTGCATTGTGGTGACCAGTATAGTACAGTACAATAGTCCAGTGCTGCATCTCGCTGCACAATGTCAGTTCTAGTATCATCATCAGTGCTCAGTATCTCTACTCATTGTCTTGCTGCTGCATTGTGGTGACCAGTATACTACAGTACAATAGTCCAGTGCTGCATCTCGCTGCCCAGTGTCAGTTCAAGTGTCCTCATCAGTGCTCAGGATAAGTGCTCATTGTCTTGTGCTGCAATGTGGTGACCAGTATACTACAGTACAATAGTCCAGTGCTGCATCTCGCTGCCCAGTGTCAGT
Source organism: Pseudophryne corroboree (assembly GCF_028390025.1). Classification (NCBI taxonomy): domain Eukaryota; kingdom Metazoa; phylum Chordata; class Amphibia; order Anura; family Myobatrachidae; genus Pseudophryne; species Pseudophryne corroboree. Next base: position 804,647,828 of record NC_086446.1, read on the forward strand.
TCTAGTATCATCATCAGTGCTCAGTATCACTACTCATTGTCTTGCTTCTGCATTGTGGTGACCAGTATACTACAGTACAATATTCCAGTGCTGCATCTCGCTGCCCAGTGTCAGTTCTAGTGTCCTGATCAGTGCTCAGTATCACTACTAATTGTCTTGTGCTGCATTGTGGTGACCAGTATACTACAGTACAATAGTCCAGTGCTGCATCTCGCTGCCCAGTGTCAGTTCTAGTATCATCATCAGTGCTCAGTATCACTACTCATTGTCTTGCTGCTGCATTGTGGTGACCAGTATACTACAGTACAATAGTCCAGTGCTGTTCTCACTGCACGGTGTCAGTTCATTTATCTTCATCAGTGCTCAGGATCAGTGCTCATTGTCTTGTGCTGCATTGGGGTGCTCAGTATACTACAGTACAATAGCCCAGTGCTGCATCTCGCTGCTCAGTGTCAGTTCTAATATCCTCATCAGTGATCAGGATCAGTGCTCATTGTCTTGTGCTGCATTGTGGTGACCAATATACTACAGTACAATAGTACAGTGCTGCATCTCGCTGCCCAGTGTCAGTTCTAGAATCCTCATCAGTGCTCAGTATCATTACTCATTGTCTCGTGCTGCATTGTGGTGACCAGTATACTACAGTACAATAGTCTAGGGCTGCATCTCGCTGCTCAGTGTCAGTTCTAGTATCCTCATCAGTGCTCAGTATCCCTGCTCATTGTCTTGTGCTGCATTGTGGTGACCAGTATACTACAGTACAATAGTTCAGTGCTGCATCTCGCTGCACAGTGTAATTTCTAGTATCATCATCAGTGCTCAGAATCACTACTCATTGTCTTGCTGCTGCATTGTGGTGACCAGTATACTACAGTACAATAGTCCAGAGCTGTTCTTGCTGCCCAGTGTCAGTTCTAGTATCCTCATCAGTGCTCAGGATCAGTGCCCATTGTCTTGTGCTGCATTGTGGTGACCAGTATACTACAGTACATTACTAATAGTCCAGTGCTGCATCTCGCTGTTCAGTGTCAGTTCTAGTATCCTCATCAGTGCTCAGGATCAGTGCTCATTGTCTTGTGCTGCATTGTGGTGACCAGTATACTACAGTACAATAGTCCAGTGCTGCATCTCGCTGCTCAGTTTCAGTTCTAGAATCCTCATCAGTGCTCAGTATCACTACTCATTGTCTTGTGCTGCATTGTGGTGACCAGTATACTACAGTACAATAGTCCAGTGCTGCATCTCGCTGCCCAGTGTCAGTTCTAGTATCCTCATCAGTGCTCAGTATCACTACTCATTGTCTTGTGCTGCATTGTGGTGACCAGTATACTACAGTACAATAGTGCAGTGCTGCATCTCGCTGCACAGTGTCAGTTCTAGTATCATCATCAGTGCTCAGTATCACTACTCATTGTCTTGCTGCTGCATTGTGGTGACCAGTATACTACAGTACAATAGTCAAGTGCTGCATTTCGCTGCCCAGTGTCAGTTCTAGTGTCCTCATCAGTGCTCAGGATCAGTGCTCATTGTCTTGTGCTGCAATGTGGTGACCAGCATACTACAGTACAATAGTCCAGTGCTGTATTTGCTGCCCAGTGTCAGTTCTAGTATCCTCATCAGTGCTCAGTATCACTACTCATTGTCTTGTGCTGCATTGTGGTGACCAGTATATTACAGTACAATAGTCCAATGCTGTTCTCGCTGCTCAGTGTCAGTTCTAGTATCCTCATCAGTTCTCAGCATCACTGCTCATTCTCTTGTGCTGCATTGTGGTGACCAGTATACTACAGTACAATAGTCCAGTGCTGTTCTCGCTGCCCAGTGTCAGATCTAGTATCCTCATCAGTGCTCAGTATCACTACTCATTGTCTTGTGCTGCATTGTGGTGACCAGTATACTAAAGTACAATAGTCCAGTGCTGTATCTCGCTGCACAGAGTCAGTTCTAGTATCCTCATCAGTGCTCAGTATCTCTGCTCATTGTCTTGTGCTGCATTGTGGTGACCAGTATACTACAGTACAATAGTCCAGTGCTGTTCTCGCTGCCCAGTGTCAGTTCTAGTATCATCATTAGTGTTCAGGATCACTGCTCATTGTCTTGTGCTGCATTGTGGTGACCAGTATACTACAGTACAATAGTCCACTGCTGTTCTCACTGCCCAGTGTCAGTTCTAGTATCCTCATCAGTGTTCAGGATCACTGCTCATTGTCTTGTCCTGCATTGTGATGACCAGTATACTACAGTACAATAGTCCAGTGCTGTTCTCACTACCCAGTGTCAGTTCTAGTATCCTCATCAGTGTTCAGGATCACTGCTCATTGTCTTGTCCTGCATTGTGGTGACCAGTATACTACAGTACAATAGTCCAGTGCTGCATCTCGCTGCTCAGTGTCAGTTCTAGTATCATCATTAGTGTTCAGGATCAGTGCTCATTGTCTTGTGCTGCATTGTGGTGACCAGTATACTACAGTACAATAGTCCAGTGCTGTTCTCACTGCCCAGTGTCAGTTCTAGTATCCTCATCAGTGCTCAGTATTACTGCTCATTGTCTTGTCCTGCATTGTGGTGACCAGTATACTACAGTACAATAGTCCAGTGCTGCATCTCGCTGCACAGTGTCAGTTCTAGTATCCTCATCAGTGCTCAGTATCACTGCTCATTCTCTTGTGCTGCATTGTGGTGACCAGTATACTACAGTACAATAGTCCAGTGCTGCATTTCGCTGCCCAGTGTCAGTTCTAGTATCCTCATCAGTGCTCAGTATCACTACTCATTGTCTTGTGCTGCATTGTGGTGACCAGTATATTACAGTACAATAGTCCAATGCTGTTCTCGCTGCTCAGTGTCAGTTCTAGTATCCTCATCAGTGCTCAGCATCACTGCTCATTCTCTTGTGCTGCATTGTGGTGAACAGTATACTACAGTACAATAGTCCAGTGCTGTTCTCGCTGCCCAGTGTCAGTTCTAGTATCCTCATCAGTGCTCAGTATCACTACTCATTGTCTTGTGCTGCATTGTGGTGACCAGTATAATACAGTACAATAGTCCAGTGCTGTTCTCGCTGCCCAGTGTCAGATCTAGTATCCTCATCAGTGCTCAGTATCTCTGCTCATTGTCGTGTGCTGCATTGTGGTGACCAGTATAGTACAGTACAATAGTCCAGTGCTGCATCTCGCTGCACAATGTCAGTTCTAGTATCATTATCAGTGCTCAGTATCTCTACTCATTGTCTTGCTGCTGCATTGTGGTGACCAGTATACTACAGTACAATAGTCCAGTGCTGCATCTCGCTGCCCAGTGTCAGTTCAAGTGTCCTCATCAGTGCTCAGGATAAGTGCTCATTGTCTTGTGCTGCAATGTGGTGACCAGTATACTACAGTACAATAGTCCAGTGCTGCATCTCGCTGCCCAGTGTCAGTTCTAGTATCATCATCAGTGCTCAGTATCACTACTCATTGTCTTGCTTCTGCATTGTGGTGACCAGTATACTACAGTACAATATTCCAGTGCTGCATCTCGCTGCCCAGTGTCAGTTCTAGTGTCCTCATCAGTGCTCAGTATCACTACTAATTGTATTGTGCTGCATTGTGGTGACCAGTATACTACAGTACAATAGTCCAGTGCTGCATCTCGCTGCCCAGTGTCAGTTCTAGTATCATCATCAGTGCTCAGTATCACTACTCATTGTCTTGCTGCTGCATTGTGGTGACCAGTATACTACAGTACAATAGTCCAGTGCTGTTCTCACTGCACGGTGTCAGTTCATTTATCTTCATCAGTGCTCAGGATCAGTGCTCATTGTCTTGTGCTGCATTGGGGTGCTCAGTATACTACAGTACAATAGCCCAGTGCTGCATCTCGCTGCTCAGTGTCAGTTCTAATATCCTCATCAGTGATCAGGATCAGTGCTCATTGTCTTGTGCTGCATTGTGGTGACCAATATACTACAGAACAATAGTACAGTGCTGCATCTCGCTGCCCAGTGTCAGTTCTAGAATCCTCATCAGTGCTCAGTATCATTACTCATTGTCTCGTGCTGCATTGTGGTGACCAGTATACTACAGTACAATAGTCTAGGGCTGCATCTCGCTGCTCAGTGTCAGTTCTAGTATCCTCATCAGTGCTCAGTATCCCTGCTCATTGTCTTGTGCTGCATTGTGGTGACCAGTATACTACAGTACAATAGTTCAGTGCTGCATCTCGCTGCACAGTGTAATTTCTAGTATCATCATCAGTGCTCAGAATCACTACTCATTGTCTTGCTGCTGCATTGTGGTGACCAGTATACTACAGTACAATAGTCCAGTGCTGTTCTTGCTGCCCAGTGTCAGTTCTAGTATCCTCATCAGTGCTCAGAATCAGTACTCATTGTCTTGTGCTGCATTGTGGTGACCAGTATACTACAGTACAATAGTCCAGTGCTGCATTTCGCTGCCCAGTGTCAGTTCTAGTATCCTCATCAGTGCTCAGTATCACTACTCATTGTCTTTTGCTGCATTGTGGTGACCAGTATATTACAGTACAATAGTCCAATGCTGTTCTCGCTGCTCAGTGTCAGTTCTAGTATCCTCATCAGTGCTCAGCATCACTGCTCATTCTCTTGTGCTGCATTGTGGTGACCAGTATACTACAGTACAATAGTCCAGTGCTGTTCTCGCTGCCCAGTGTCAGTTCTAGTATCCTCATCAGTGCTCAGTATCACTACTCATTGTCTTGTGCTGCATTGTGGTGACCAGTATAATACAGTACAATAGTCCAGTGCTGTTCTCGCTGCCCAGTGTCAGATCTAGTATCCTCATCAGTGCTCAGTATCTCTGCTCATTGTCTTGTGCTGCATTGTGGTGACCAGTATAGTACAGTACAATAGTCCAGTGCTGCATCTCGCTGCACAATGTCAGTTCTAGTATCATCATCAGTGCTCAGTATCTCTACTCATTGTCTTGCTGCTGCATTGTGGTGACCAGTATACTACAGTACAATAGTCCAGTGCTGCATCTCTCTGCCCAGTGTCAGTTCAAGTGTCCTCATCAGTGCTCAGGATAAGTGCTCATTGTCTTGTGCTGCAATGTGGTGACCAGTATACTACAGTACAATAGTCCAGTGCTGCATCTCGCTGCCCAGTGTCTGTTCTAGTATCATCATCAGTGCTCAGTATCACTACTCATTGTCTTGCTTCTGCATTGTGGTGACCAGTATACTACAGTACAATATTCCAGTGCTGCATCTCGCTGCCCAGTGTCAGTTCAAGTGTCCTCATCAGTGCTCAGGATAAGTGCTCATTGTCTTGTGCTGCATTGTGGTGACCAGTATACTACAGCACAATAGTCCAGTGCTGCATCTCGCTGCCCAGTGTCAGTTCTAGTATCATCATCAGTGCTCAGTATCACTACTCATTGTCTTGCTGCTGCATTGTGGTGACCAGTATACTACAGTACAATAGTCCAGTGCTGTTCTCACTGCACGGTGTCAGTTCATTTATCTTCATCAGTGCTCACGATCAGTGCTTATTGTCTTGTGCTGCATTGGGGTGCTCAGTATACTACAGTACAATAGCCCAGTGCTGCATCTCGCTGCTCTGTGTCAGTTCTAGTATCCTCATCAGTGATCAGGATCAGTGCTCATTGTCTTGTGCTGCATTGTGGTGACCAATATACTACAGTACAATAGTACAGTGCTGCATCTCGCTGCCCAGTGTCAGTTCTAGAATCCTCATCAGTGCTCAGTATCATTACTCATTGTCTCGTGCTGCATTGTGGTGACCAGTATACTACAGTACAATAGTCTAGGGCTGCATCTCGCTGCTCAGTGTCAGTTCTAGTATCCTCATCAGTGCTCAGTATCCCTGCTCATTGTCTTGTGCTGCATTGTGGTGACCAGTATACTACAGTACAATAGTCCAGTGCTGCATCTCGCTGCACAGTGTCAGTTCTAGTATCCTCATCAGTGCTCAGAATCGGTGCTCATTGTCTTGTGCTGCATTGTGGTGACCAGTATACTACAGTACATTACTAATAGTCCAGTGCTGCATTTCGCTGCCCAGTGTCAGTTCTAGTATCATCATCAGTGCTCAGGATCACTGCTCATTGTCTTGTGCTGCATTGCGGTAACCAGTATATAATACTACTACAGTACAATAGTCCAGTGCGGCATCTCGCTGCCCAGTGTCAGTTCTAGTATCCTCATAGTGCTCAGTATCACTACTCATTGTCTTGTGCTGCATTGTGGTGACCAGTATACTACAGTACAATAGTCCAGTGCTGCATCTCGCTGCTCAGTGTCAGTTCTAGTATCCTCATAGTGCTCAGTATCACTACTCATTGTCTTGTGCTGCATTGTGGTGACCAGTATACTACAGTACAATAGTCCAGTGCTGTTCTCGTTGCCCAGTGTCAGTTCTAGTATCCTCATCAGTGCTCAGTATCACTTCTCATTGTCTTGTGCTGCATTGTGGTGACCAGTATACTACAGTACAATAGTCCAGTGCTGCATCTCGCTGCCCAGTGTCAGTTCTAGTATCCTCATCAGTGCTCAATATCTGTGCTCATTGTCTTGTCCTGCATTGTGGTGACCAGTATATAATACTACAGTACAATAGTCCAGTGCTGCATCTTGCTGACCAGTGTCAGTTCTAGTATCCTCATCAGTGTTCATGATCACTACTCATTGTCTTGTGCTGCATTGTGGTGACCAGTATAATACAGTACAATAGTCCAGTGCTGTTATCGCTGCTCAGTGTCAGTTCTAGTATCATCATCAGTGCTCAGTATCACTACTCATTGTCTTGTGCTGCATTGTGGTGACCAGTATAATACAGTACAATAGTCCAGTGCTGCATCTCGCTGCCCAGTGTCAGTTCTAGTATCATCATCAGTGCTCAGTATCACTACTCATTGTCTTGTGCTGCATTGTGGTGACCAGTATACTACAGTACAATAGTCCAGTGCTGCATCTCGCTGCCCAGTGTCAGTTCTAGTATCCTCATAGTGCTCAGTATCACTACTCATTGTCTTGTGCTGCATTGTGGTGACCAGTATACTACAGTACAATAGTCCAGTGCTGCATCTCGCTGCCCAGTGTCAGTTCTAGTATCCTCATCAGTGCTCAGTATCACTACTCATTGTCTTGTGCTGCATTGTGGTGACCAGTATACTACAGTACAATAGTCCAGTGCTGCATCTCGCTGCCCAGTGTCAGTTCTAGTATCCTCATCAGTGCTCAGCATCACTGCTCATTGTCTTGTCCTGCATTGTGGTGACCAGTATACTACAGTACAATAGTCCAGTGCTGCATCTTGCTGCACAGTGTCAGTTCTAGTATCCTCATCAGTGCTCAGTATCACTGCTCATTGTCTTGTGCTGCATTGTGGTGACCAGTATACTACAGTGCAATAGTCCAGTGCTGTTCTCACTGCCCAGTGTCAGTTCTAGTATCCCCATCAGTGCTCAGTATCACTGCTCATTGTCTTGTCCTGCATTGTCGTGACCAGTATACTACAGTACAATAGTCCAGTGCTGCATCTCGCTGCACAGTGTCAGTTCTAGTATCATCATCAGTGCTCAGTATCACTACTCATTGTCTTGCTGCTGCATTGTGGTGACCAGTATACTACAGTACAATAGTCCAGTGCTGCATTTCGCTGCCCAGTGTCAGTTCTAGTGTCCTCATCAGTGCTCAGTATCACTACTCATTGTTTTATGCTGCATTGTGGTGACCAGTATACTACAGTACAATAGTCCAGTGCTGCATCTCGCTGCCCAGTGTCAGTTCTAGTATCCTCATCAGTGCTCAGTATCACTACTCATTGTATTGTGCTGCATTGTGGTGACCAGTATACTACAGTACAATAGTCCAGTGCTGCATCTTGCTGCACAGTGTCAGTTCTAGTATCCTCATCAGTGCTCAGTATCACTACTAATTGTCTTGTGCTGCATTGTGGTGACCAGTATACTACAGTACAATAGTCCAGTGCTGTTCTCACTGCCCAGTGTCAGTTCTAGTATCCTCATCAGTGCTCAGCATCACTGCTCATTGTCTTGTCCTGCATTGTGGTGACCAGTATACTACAGTACAATAGTCCAGTGCTGCATCTCGCTGCTCAGTGTCAGTTCTAGTATCATCATTAGTGTTCAGGATCACTGCTCATTGTCTTGTGCTGCATTGTGGTGACCAGTATACTACAGTACAATAGTCCACTGCTGTTCTCACTGCCCAGTGTCAGTTCTAGTATCCTCATCAGTGTTCAGGATCACTGCTCATTGTCTTGTCCTGCATTGTGATGACCAGTATACTACAGTACAATAGTCCAGTGCTGTTCTCACTACCCAGTGTCAGTTCTAGTATCCTCATCAGTGTTCAGGATCACTGCTCATTGTCTTGTCCTGCATTGTGGTGACCAGTATACTACAGTACAATAGTCCAGTGCTGCATCTCGCTGCTCAGTGTCAGTTCTAGTATCATCATTAGTGTTCAGGATCAGTGCTCATTGTCTTGTGCTGCATTGTGGTGACCAGTATACTACAGTACAATAGTCCAGTGCTGTTCTCACTGCCCAGTGTCAGTTCTAGTATCCTCATCAGTACTCAGTATCACTGCTCATTGTCTTGTCCTGCATTGTGGTGACCAGTATACTGCAGTACAATAGTCCAGTGCTGCATCTCGCTGCACAGTGTCAGTTCTAGTATCCTCATCAGTGCTCAGTATCACTGCTCATTCTCTTGTGCTGCATTGTGGTGACCAGTATACTACAGTACAATAGTCCAGTGCTGCATTTCGCTGCCCAGTGTCAGTTCTAGCATCCTCATCAGTGCTCAGTATCACTACTCATTGTCTTGTGCTGCATTGTGGTGACCAGTATATTACAGTACAATAGTCCAATGCTGTTCTCGCTGCTCAGTGTCAGTTCTAGTATCCTCATCAGTGCTCAGCATCACTGCTCATTCTCTTGTGCTGCATTGTGGTGACCAGTATACTACAGTACAATAGTCCAGTGCTGTTCTCGCTGCCCAGTGTCAGTTCTAGTATCCTCATCAGTGCTCAGTATCACTACTCATTGTCTTGTGCTGCATTGTGGTGACCAGTATAATACAGTACAATAGTCCAGTGCTGTTCTCGCTGCCCAGTGTCAGATCTAGTATCCTCATCAGTGCTCAGTATCACTACTCATTGTCTTGTGCTGCATTGTGGTGACCAGTATAATACAGTACAATAGTCCAGTGCTGCATCTCGCTGCCCAGTGTCAGTTCTAGTATCATCATCAGTGCTCAGTATCACTACTCATTGTCTTGTGCTGCATTGTGGTGACCAGTATACTACAGTACAATAGTCCAGTGCTGCATCTCGCTGCCCAGTGTCAGTTCTAGTATCCTCATAGTGCTCAGTATCACTACTCATTGTCTTGTGCTGCATTGTGGTGACCAGTATGCTACAGTACAATAGTCCAGTGCTGCATCTCGCTGCCCAGTGTCAATTCTAGTATCCTCATCAGTGCTCAGTATCACTACTCATTGTCTTGTGCTGCATTGTGGTGACCAGTATATTACAGTACAATAGTCCAGTGCTGCATCTCGCTGCCCAGTGTCAGTTCTAGTATCCTCATCAGTGTTCAGGATCACTACTCATTGTCTTGTCCTGCATTGTGGTGACCAGTATACTACAGTACAATAGTCCAGTGCTGCATCTTGCTGCACAGTGTCAGTTCTAGTATCCTCATCAGTGCTCAGTATCACTACTCATTGTCTTGTGCTGCATTGTGGTGACCAGTATACTACAGTACAATAGTCCAGTGCTGTTCTCACTGCCCAGTGTCAGTTCTAGTATCCTCATCAGTGCTCAGTATCACTGCTCATTGTCTTGTCCTGCATTGTGGTGACCAGTATACTACAGTACAATAGTCCAGTGCTGCATCTCGCTGCACAGTGTCAGTTCTAGTATCATCATCATCAGTGCTCAGTATCACTACTCATTGTCTTGCTGCAGCATTGTGGTGACCAGTATACTACAGTACAATAGTCCAGTGCTGCATTTCGCTGCCCAGTGTCAGTTCTAGTATCCTCATCAGTGCTCAGTATCACTGCTCATTCTCTTGTGCTGCATTGTGGTGACCAGTATACTACAGTACAATAGTCCAGTGCTGCATTTCGCTGCCCAGTGTCAGTTCTAGTATCCTCATCAGTGCTCAGTATCACTACTCATTGTCTTGTGCTGCATTGTGGTGACCAGTATATTACAGTACAATAGTCCAATGCTGTTCTCGCTGCTCAGTGTCAGTTCTAGTATCCTCATCAGTGCTCAGCATCACTGCTCATTCTCTTGTGCTGCATTGTGGTGACCAGTATACTACAGTACAATAGTCCAGTGCTGCATTTCGCTGCCCAGTGTCAGTTCTAGTATCCTCATCAGTGCTCAGTATCACTACTAATTGTCTTGTGCTGCATTGTGGTGACCAGTATACTACAGTACAATAGTCCAGTGCTGTTCTCACTGCCCAGTGTCAGTTCTAGTATCCTCATCAGTGCTCAGCATCACTGCTCATTGTCTTGTCCTGCATTGTGGTGACCAGTATACTACAGTACAATAGTCCAGTGCTGTTCTCACTGCCCAGTGTCAGTTCTAGTATCCTCATCAGTGTTCAGGATCACTGCTCATTGTCTTGTGCTGCATTGTGGTGACTAGTATACTACAGTACAATAGTCCAGTGCTGCATCTCGCTGCTCAGTGTCAGTTCTAGTATCATCATTAGTGTTCAGGATCACTGCTCATTGTCTTGTGCTGCATTGTGGTGACCAGTATACTACAGTACAATAGTCCACTGCTGTTCTCACTGCCCAGTGTCAGTTCTAGTATCCTCATCAGTGTTCAGGATCACTGCTCATTGTCTTGTCCTGCATTGTGATGACCAGTATACTACAGTACAATAGTCCAGTGCTGTTCTCACTACCCAGTGTCAGTTCTAGTATCCTCATCAGTGTTCAGGATCACTGCTCATTGTCTTGTCCTGCATTGTGGTGACCAGTATACTACAGTACAATAGTCCAGTGCTGCATCTCGCTGCTCAGTGTCAGTTCTAGTATCATCATTAGTGTTCAGGATCAGTGCTCATTGTCTTGTGCTGCATTGTGGTGACCAGTATACTACAGTACAATAGTCCAGTGCTGTTCTCACTGCCCAGTGTCAGTTCTAGTATCCTCATCAGTACTCAGTATCACTGCTCATTGTCTTGTCCTGCATTGTGGTGACCAGTATACTGCAGTACAATAGTCCAGTGCTGCATCTCGCTGCACAGTGTCAGTTCTAGTATCCTCATCAGTGCTCAGTATCACTGCTCATTCTCTTGTGCTGCATTGTGGTGACCAGTATACTACAGTACAATAGTCCAGTGCTGCATTTCGCTGCCCAGTGTCAGTTCTAGTATCCTCATCAGTGCTCAGTATCACTACTCATTGTCTTGTGCTGCATTGTGGTGACCAGTATATTACAGTACAATAGTCCAATGCTGTTCTCGCTGCTCAGTGTCAGTTCTAGTATCCTCATCAGTGCTCAGCATCACTGCTCATTCTCTTGTGCTGCATTGTGGTGACCAGTATACTACAGTACAATAGTCCAGTGCTGTTCTCGCTGCCCAGTGTCAGTTCTAGTATCCTCATCAGTGCTCAGTATCACTACTCATTGTCTTGTGCTGCATTGTGGTGACAAGTATAATACAGTACAATAGTCCAGTGCTGTTCTCGCTGCCCAGTGTCAGATCTAGTATCCTCATCAGTGCTCAGTATCACTACTCATTGTCTTGTGCTGCATTGTGGTGACCAGTATAATACAGTACAATAGTCCAGTGCTGCATCTCGCTGCCCAGTGTCAGTTCTAGTATCATCATCAGTGCTCAGTATCACTACTCATTGTCTTGTGCTGCATTGTGGTGACCAGTATACTACAGTACAATAGTCCAGTGCTGCATCTCGCTGCCCAGTGTCAGTTCTAGTATCCTCATAGTGCTCAGTATCACTACTCATTGTCTTGTGCTGCATTGTGGTGACCAGTATGCTACAGTACAATAGTCCAGTGCTGCATCTCGCTGCCCAGTGTCAATTCTAGTATCCTCATCAGTGCTCAGTATCACTACTCATTGTCTTGTGCTGCATTGTGGTGACCAGTATATTACAGTACAATAGTCCAGTGCTGCATCTCGCTGCCCAGTGTCAGTTCTAGTATCCTCATCAGTGTTCAGGATCACTACTCATTGTCTTGTCCTGCATTGTGGTGACCAGTATACTACAGTACAATAGTCCAGTGCTGCATCTTGCTGCACAGTGTCAGTTCTAGTATCCTCATCAGTGCTCAGTATCACTACTCATTGTCTTGTGCTGCATTGTGGTGACCAGTATACTACAGTACAATAGTCCAGTGCTGTTCTCACTGCCCAGTGTCAGTTCTAGTATCCTCATCAGTGCTCAGTATCACTGCTCATTGTCTTGTCCTGCATTGTGGTGACCAGTATACTACAGTACAATAGTCCAGTGCTGCATCTCGCTGCACAGTGTCAGTTCTAGTATCATCATCATCAGTGCTCAGTATCACTACTCATTGTCTTGCTGCAGCATTGTGGTGACCAGTATACTACAGTACAATAGTCCAGTGCTGCATTTCGCTGCCCAGTGTCAGTTCTAGTATCCTCATCAGTGCTCAGTATCACTGCTCATTCTCTTGTGCTGCATTGTGGTGACCAGTATACTACAGTACAATAGTCCAGTGCTGCATTTCGCTGCCCAGTGTCAGTTCTAGTATCCTCATCAGTGCTCAGTATCACTACTCATTGTCTTGTGCTGCATTGTGGTGACCAGTATATTACAGTACAATAGTCCAATGCTGTTCTCGCTGCTCAGTGTCAGTTCTAGTATCCTCATCAGTGCTCAGCATCACTGCTCATTCTCTTGTGCTGCATTGTGGTGACCAGTATACTACAGTACAATAGTCCAGTGCTGTTCTCGCTGCCCAGTGTCAGTTCTAGTATCCTCATCAGTGCTCAGTATCACTACTCATTGTCTTGTGCTGCATTGTGGTGACCAGTATAATACAGTACAATAGTCCAGTGCTGTTCTCGCTGCCCAGTGTCAGATCTAGTATCCTCATCAGTGCTCAGTATCACTACTCATTGTCTTGTGCTGCATTGTGGTGACCAGTATAATACAGTACAATAGTCCAGTGCTGCATCTCGCTGCCCAGTGTCAGTTCTAGTATCATCATCAGTGCTCAGTATCACTACTCATTGTCTTGTGCTGCATTGTGGTGACCAGTATAATACAGTACAATAGTCCAGTGCTGCATCTCGCTGCCCAGTGTCAGTTCTAGTATCCTCATAGTGCTCAGTATCACTACTCATTGTCTTGTGCTGCATTGTGGTGACCAGTATGCTACAGTACAATAGTCCAGTGCTGCATCTCGCTGCCCAGTGTCAATTCTAGTATCCTCATCAGTGCTCAGTATCACTACTCATTGTCTTGTGCTGCATTGTGGTGACCAGTATATTACAGTACAATAGTCCAGTGCTGCATCTCGCTGCCCAGTGTCAGTTCTAGTATCCTCATCAGTGTTCAGGATCACTACTCATTGTCTTGTCCTGCATTGTGGTGACCAGTATACTACAGTACAATAGTCCAGTGCTGCATCTTGCTGCACAGTGTCAGTTCTAGTATCCTCATCAGTGCTCAGTATCACTGCTCATTGTCTTGTGCTGCATTGTGGTGACCAGTATACTACAGTACAATAGTCCAGTGCTGTTCTCACTGCCCAGTGTCAGTTCTAGTATCCTCATCAGTGCTCAGTATCACTGCTCATTGTCTTGTCCTGCATTGTGGTGACCAGTATACTACAGTACAATAGTCCAGTGCTGCATCTCGCTGCACAGTGTCAGTTCTAGTATCATCATCATCAGTGCTCAGTATCACTACTCATTGTCTTGCTGCAGCATTGTGGTGACCAGTATACTACAGTACAATAGTCCAGTGCTGCATTTCGCTGCCCAGTGTCAGTTCTAGTGTCCTCATCAGTGCTCAGTATCACTACTCATTGTCTTGTGCTGCATTGTGGTGACCAGTATACTACAGTACAATAGTCCAGTGCTGTTCTCGCTGCCCAGTGTCAGTTCTAGTATCCTCATCAGTGCTCAGTATCACTACTCATTGTCTTGTGCTGCATTGTGGTGACCAGTATACTACAGTACAATAGTCCAGTGCTGTTCTCACTGCCCAGTGTCAGTTCTAGTATCCTCATCAGTGCTCAGCATCACTGCTCATTGTCTTGTCCTGCATTGTGGTGACCAGTATACTACAGTACAATAGTCCAGTGCTGTTCTCACTGCCCAGTGTCAGTTCTAGTATCCTCATCAGTGTTCAGGATCACTGCTCATTGTCTTGTGCTGCATTGTGGTGACTAGTATACTACAGTACAATAGTCCAGTGCTGCATCTCGCTGCTCAGTGTCAGTTCTAGTATCATCATTAGTGTTCAGGATCACTGCTCATTGTCTTGTGCTGCATTGTGGTGACCAGTATACTACAGTACAATAGTCCACTGCTGTTCTCACTGCCCAGTGTCAGTTCTAGTATCCTTATCAGTGTTCAGGATCACTGCTCATTGTCTTGTCCTGCATTGTGATGACCAGTATACTACAGTACAATAGTCCAGTGCTGTTCTCACTACCCAGTGTCAGTTCTAGTATCCTCATCAGTGTTCAGGATCACTGCTCATTGTCTTGTCCTGCATTGTGGTGACCAGTATACTACAGTACAATAGTCCAGTGCTGCATCTCGCTGCTCAGTGTCAGTTCTAGTATCATCATTAGTGTTCAGGATCAGTGCTCATTGTCTTGTGCTGCATTGTGGTGACCAGTATACTACAGTACAATAGTCCAGTGCTGTACTCACTGCCCAGTGTCAGTTCTAGTATCCTCATCAGTGCTCAGTATCACTGCTCATTGTCTTGTCCTACATTGTGGTGACCAGTATACTACAGTACAATAGTCCAGTGCTGCATCTCGCTGCACAGTGTCAGTTCTAGTATCCTCATCAGTGCTCAGTATCACTGCTCATTCTCTTGTGCTGCATTGTGGTGACCAGTATACTACAGTACAATAGTCCAGTGCTGCATTTCGCTGCCCGGTGTCAGTTCTAGTATCCTCATCAGTGCTCAGTATCACTACTCATTGTCTTGTGCTGCATTGTGGTGACCAGTATATTACAGTACAATAGTCCAATGCTGTTCTCGCTGCTCAGTGTCAGTTCTAGTATCCTCATCAGTGCTCAGCATCACTACTCATTCTCTTGTGCTGCATTGTGGTGACCAGTATACTACAGTACAATAGTCCAGTGCTGCATTTTGCTGCCCAGTGTCAGTTCTAGTATCCTCATCAGTGCTCAGTATCACTACTCATTGTCTTGTGCTGCATTGTGGTGACCAGTATATTACAGTACAATAGTCCAATGCTGTTCTCGCTGCTCAGTGTCAGTTCTAGTATCCTCATCAGTGCTCAGCATCACTGCTCATTCTCTTGTGCTGCATTGTGGTGACCAGTATACTACAGTACAATAGTCCAGTGCTGTTCTCGCTGCCCAGTGTCAGTTCTAGTATCCTCATCAGTGCTCAGTATCACTACTCATTGTCTTGTGCTGCATTGTGGTGACCCGTATAATACAGTACAATAGTCCAGTGCTGTTCTCGCTGCCCAGTGTCAGATCTAGTATCCTCATCAGTGCTCAGTATCTCTGCTCATTGTCTTGTGCTGCATTGTGGTGACCAGTATAGTACAGTACAATAGTCCAGTGCTGCATCTCGCTGCACAATGTCAGTTCTAGTATCATCATCAGTGCTCAGTATCTCTACTCATTGTCTTGCTGCTGCATTGTGGTGACCAGTATACTACAGTACAATAGTCCAGTGCTGCATCTCGCTGCCCAGTGTCAGTTCAAGTGTCCTCATCAGTGCTCAGGATAAGTGCTCATTGTCTTGTGCTGCAATGTGGTGACCAGTATACTACAGTACAATAGTCCAGTGCTGCATCTCGCTGCCCAGTGTCTGTTCTAGTATCATCATCAGTGCTCAGTATCACTACTCATTGTCTTGCTTCTGCATTGTGGTGACCAGTATACTACAGTACAATATTCCAGTGCTGCATCTCGCTGCCCAGTGTCAGTTCAAGTGTCCTCATCAGTGCTCAGGATAAGTGCTCATTGTCTTGTGCTGCATTGTGGTGACCAGTATACTACAGCACAATAGTCCAGTGCTGCATCTCGCTGCCCAGTGTCAGTTCTAGTATCATCATCAGTGCTCAGTATCACTACTCATTGTCTTGCTGCTGCATTGTGGTGACCAGTATACTACAGTACAATAGTCCAGTGCTGTTCTCACTGCACGGTGTCAGTTCATTTATCTTCATCAGTGCTCACGATCAGTGCTTATTGTCTTGTGCTGCATTGGGGTGCTCAGTATACTACAGTACAATAGCCCAGTGCTGCATCTCGCTGCTCTGTGTCAGTTCTAGTATCCTCATCAGTGATCAGGATCAGTGCTCATTGTCTTGTGCTGCATTGTGGTGACCAATATACTACAGTACAATAGTACAGTGCTGCATCTCGCTGCCCAGTGTCAGTTCTAGAATCCTCATCAGTGCTCAGTATCATTACTCATTGTCTCGTGCTGCATTGTGGTGACCAGTATACTACAGTACAATAGTCTAGGGCTGCATCTCGCTGCTCAGTGTCAGTTCTAGTATCCTCATCAGTGCTCAGGATCGGTGCTCATTGTCTTGTGCTGCATTGTGGTGACCAGTATACTACAGTACATTACTAATAGTCCAGTGCTGCATTTCGCTGCCCAGTGTCAGTTCTAGTATCATCATCAGTGCTCAGGATCACTGCTCATTGTCTTGTGCTGCATTGCGGTAACCAGTATATAATACTACTACAGTACAATAGTCCAGTGCGGCATCTCGCTGCCCAGTGTCAGTTCTAGTATCCTCATAGTGCTCAGTATCACTACTCATTGTCTTGTGCTGCATTGTGGTGACCAGTATACTACAGTACAATAGTCCAGTGCTGCATCTCGCTGCTCAGTGTCAGTTCTAGTATCCTCATCAGTGCTCAGGATCGGTGCTCATTGTCTTGTGCTGCATTGTGGTGACCAGTATACTACAGTACATTAATAATAGTCCAGTGCTGCATTTCGCTGCCCAGTGTCAGTTCTAGTATCATCATCAGTGCTCAGGATCACTGCTCATTGTCTTGTGCTGCATTGCGGTAACCAGTATATAATACTACTACAGTACAATAGTCCAGTGCGGCATCTCGCTGCCCAGTGTCAGTTCTAGTATCCTCATAGTGCTCAGTATCACTACTCATTGTCTTGTGCTGCATTGTGGTGACCAGTATACTACAGTACAATAGTCCAGTGCTGCATCTCGCTGCACAGTGTCAGTTCTAGTATCCTCATCAGTGCTCAGGATCGGTGCTCATTGTCTTGTGCTGCATTGTGGTGACCAGTATACTACAGTACATTACTAATAGTCCAGTGCTGCATTTCGCTGCCCAGTGTCAGTTCTAGTATCATCATCAGTGCTCAGGATCACTGCTCATTGTCTTGTGCTGCATTGCGGTAACCAGTATATAATACTACTACAGTACAATAGTCCAGTGCGGCATCTCGCTGCCCAGTGTCAGTTCTAGTATCCTCATAGTGCTCAGTATCACTACTCATTGTCTTGTGCTGCATTGTGGTGACCAGTATACTACAGTACAATAGTCCAGTGCTGCATCTCGCTGCTCAGTGTCAGTTCTAGTATCCTCATAGTGCTCAGTATCACTACTCATTGTCTTGTGCTGCATTGTGGTGACCAGTATACTACAGTACAATAGTCCAGTGCTGTTCTCGTTGCCCAGTGTCAGTTCTAGTATCCTCATCAGTGCTCAGTATCACTACTCATTGTCTTGTGCTGCATTGTGGTGACCAGTATACTACAGTACAATAGTCCAGTGCTGCATCTCGCTGCCCAGTGTCAGTTCTAGTATCCTCATCAGTGCTCAATATCTGTGCTCATTGTCTTGTCCTGCATTGTGGTGACCAGTATATAATACTACAGTACAATAGTCCAGTGCTGCATCTTGCTGACCAGTGTCAGTTCTAGTATCCTCATCAGTGTTCATGATCACTACTCATTGTCTTGTGCTGCATTGTGGTGACCAGTATAATACAGTACAATAGTCCAGTGCTGTTATCGCTGCTCAGTGTCAGTTCTAGTATCATCATCAGTGCTCAGTATCACTACTCATTGTCTTGTGCTGCATTGTGGTGACCAGTATAATACAGTACAATAGTCCAGTGCTGCATCTCGCTGCCCAGTGTCAGTTCTAGTATCATCATCAGTGCTCAGTATCACTACTCATTGTCTTGTGCTGCATTGTGGTGACCAGTATACTACAGTACAATAGTCCAGTGCTGCATCTCGCTGCCCAGTGTCAGTTCTAGTATCCTCATAGTGCTCAGTATCACTACTCATTGTCTTGTGCTGCATTGTGGTGACCAGTATACTACAGTACAATAGTCCAGTGCTGCATCTCGCTGCCCAGTGTCAGTTCTAGTATCCTCATCAGTGCTCAGTATCACTACTCATTGTCTTGTGCTGCATTGTGGTGACCAGTATACTACAGTACAATAGTCCAGTGCTGCATCTCGCTGCCCAGTGTCAGTTCTAGTATCCTCATCAGTGCTCAGCATCACTGCTCATTGTCTTGTCCTGCATTGTGGTGACCAGTATACTACAGTACAATAGTCCAGTGCTGCATCTTGCTGCACAGTGTCAGTTCTAGTATCCTCATCAGTGCTCAGTATCACTGCTCATTGTCTTGTGCTGCATTGTGGTGACCAGTATACTACAGTACAATAGTCCAGTGCTGTTCTCACTGCCCAGTGTCAGTTCTAGTATCCCCATCAGTGCTCAGTATCACTGCTCATTGTCTTGTCCTGCATTGTCGTGACCAGTATACTACAGTACAATAGTCCAGTGCTGCATCTCGCTGCACAGTGTCAGTTCTAGTATCATCATCAGTGCTCAGTATCACTACTCATTGTCTTGCTGCTGCATTGTGGTGACCAGTATACTACAGTACAATAGTCCAGTGCTGCATTTCGCTGCCCAGTGTCAGTTCTAGTGTCCTCATCAGTGCTCAGTATCACTACTCATTGTTTTATGCTGCATTGTGGTGACCAGTATACTACAGTACAATAGTCCAGTGCTGCATCTCGCTGCCCAGTGTCAGTTCTAGTATCCTCATCAGTGCTCAGTATCACTACTCATTGTATTGTGCTGCATTGTGGTGACCAGTATACTACAGTACAATAGTCCAGTGCTGCATCTTGCTGCACAGTGTCAGTTCTAGTATCCTCATCAGTGCTCAGTATCACTACTAATTGTCTTGTGCTGCATTGTGGTGACCAGTATACTACAGTACAATAGTCCAGTGCTGTTCTCACTGCCCAGTGTCAGTTCTAGTATCCTCATCAGTGCTCAGCATCACTGCTCATTGTCTTGTCCTGCATTGTGGTGACCAGTATACTACAGTACAATAGTCCAGTGCTGTTCTCACTGCCCAGTGTCAGTTCTAGTATCCTCATCAGTGTTCAGGATCACTGCTCATTGTCTTGTGCTGCATTGTGGTGACTAGTATACTACAGTACAATAGTCCAGTGCTGCATCTCGCTGCTCAGTGTCAGTTCTAGTATCATCATTAGTGTTCAGGATCACTGCTCATTGTCTTGTGCTGCATTGTGGTGACCAGTATACTACAGTACAATAGTCCACTGCTGTTCTCACTGCCCAGTGTCAGTTCTAGTATCCTCATCAGTGTTCAGGATCACTGCTCATTGTCTTGTCCTGCATTGTGATGACCAGTATACTACAGTACAATAGTCCAGTGCTGTTCTCACTACCCAGTGTCAGTTCTAGTATCCTCATCAGTGTTCAGGATCACTGCTCATTGTCTTGTCCTGCATTGTGGTGACCAGTATACTACAGTACAATAGTCCAGTGCTGCATCTCGCTGCTCAGTGTCAGTTCTAGTATCATCATTAGTGTTCAGGATCAGTGCTCATTGTCTTGTGCTGCATTGTGGTGACCAGTATACTACAGTACAATAGTCCAGTGCTGTTCTCACTGCCCAGTGTCAGTTCTAGTATCCTCATCAGTACTCAGTATCACTGCTCATTGTCTTGTCCTGCATTGTGGTGACCAGTATACTGCAGTACAATAGTCCAGTGCTGCATCTCGCTGCACAGTGTCAGTTCTAGTATCCTCATCAGTGCTCAGTATCACTGCTCATTCTCTTGTGCTGCATTGTGGTGACCAGTTTACTACAGTACAATAGTCCAGTGCTGCATTTCGCTGCCCAGTGTCAGTTCTAGTATCCTCATCAGTGCTCAGTATCACTACTCATTGTCTTGTGCTGCATTGTGGTGACCAGTATATTACAGTACAATAGTCCAATGCTGTTCTCGCTGCTCAGTGTCAGTTCTAGTATCCTCATCAGTGCTCAGCATCACTGCTCATTCTCTTGTGCTGCATTGTGGTGACCAGTATACTACAGTACAATAGTCCAGTGCTGTTCTCGCTGCCCAGTGTCAGTTCTAGTATCCTCATCAGTGCTCAGTATCACTACTCATTGTCTTGTGCTGCATTGTGGTGACCAGTATAATACAGTACAATAGTCCAGTGCTGTTCTCGCTGCCCAGTGTCAGATCTAGTATCCTCATCAGTGCTCAGTATCACTACTCATTGTCTTGTGCTGCATTGTGGTGACCAGTATAATACAGTACAATAGTCCAGTGCTGCATCTCGCTGCCCAGTGTCAGTTCTAGTATCATCATCAGTGCTCAGTATCACTACTCATTGTCTTGTGCTGCATTGTGGTGACCAGTATACTACAGTACAATAGTCCAGTGCTGCATCTCGCTGCCCAGTGTCAGTTCTAGTATCCTCATAGTGCTCAGTATCACTACTCATTGTCTTGTGCTGCATTGTGGTGACCAGTATGCTACAGTACAATAGTCCAGTGCTGCATCTCGCTGCCCAGTGTCAATTCTAGTATCCTCATCAGTGCTCAGTATCACTACTCATTGTCTTGTGCTGCATTGTGGTGACCAGTATATTACAGTACAATAGTCCAGTGCTGCATCTCGCTGCCCAGTGTCAGTTCTAGTATCCTCATCAGTGTTCAGGATCACTACTCATTGTCTTGTCCTGCATTGTGGTGACCAGTATACTACAGTACAATAGTCCAGTGCTGCATCTTGCTGCACAGTGTCAGTTCTAGTATCCTCATCAGTGCTCAGTATCACTACTCATTGTCTTGTGCTGCATTGTGGTGACCAGTATACTACAGTACAATAGTCCGGTGCTGTTCTCACTGCCCAGTGTCAGTTCTAGTATCCTCATCAGTGCTCAGTATCACTGCTCATTGTCTTGTCCTGCATTGTGGTGACCAGTATACTACAGTACAATAGTCCAGTGCTGCATCTCGCTGCACAGTGTCAGTTCTAGTATCATCATCATCAGTGCTCAGTATCACTACTCATTGTCTTGCTGCAGCATTGTGGTGACCAGTATACTACAGTACAATAGTCCAGTGCTGCATTTCGCTGCCCAGTGTCAGTTCTAGTATCCTCATCAGTGCTCAGTATCACTGCTCATTCTCTTGTGCTGCATTGTGGTGACCAGTATACTACAGTACAATAGTCCAGTGCTGCATTTCGCTGCCCAGTGTCAGTTCTAGTATCCTCATCAGTGCTCAGTATCACTACTCATTGTCTTGTGCTGCATTGTGGTGACCAGTATATTACAGTACAATAGTCCAATGCTGTTCTCGCTGCTCAGTGTCAGTTCTAGTATCCTCATCAGTGCTCAGCATCACTGCTCATTCTCTTGTGCTGCATTGTGGTGACCAGTATACTACAGTACAATAGTCCAGTGCTGTTCTCGCTGCCCAGTGTCAGTTCTAGTATCCTCATCAGTGCTCAGTATCACTACTCATTGTCTTGTGCTGCATTGTGGTGACCAGTATAATACAGTACAATAGTCCAGTGCTGTTCTCGCTGCCCAGTGTCAGATCTAGTATCCTCATCAGTGCTCAGTATCACTACTCATTGTCTTGTGCTGCATTGTGGTGACCAGTATAATACAGTACAATAGTCCAGTGCTGCATCTCGCTGCCCAGTGTCAGTTCTAGTATCATCATCAGTGCTCAGTATCACTACTCATTGTCTTGTGCTGCATTGTGGTGACCAGTATAATACAGTACAATAGTCCAGTGCTGCATCTCGCTGCCCAGTGTCAGTTCTAGTATCCTCATAGTGCTCAGTATCACTACTCATTGTCTTGTGCTGCATTGTGGTGACCAGTATGCTACAGTACAATAGTCCAGTGCTGCATCTCGCTGCCCAGTGTCAATTCTAGTATCCTCATCAGTGCTCAGTATCACTACTCATTGTCTTGTGCTGCATTGTGGTGACCAGTATATTACAGTACAATAGTCCAGTGCTGCATCTCGCTGCCCAGTGTCAGTTCTAGTATCCTCATCAGTGTTCAGGATCACTACTCATTGTCTTGTCCTGCATTGTGGTGACCAGTATACTACAGTACAATAGTCCAGTGCTGCATCTTGCTGCACAGTGTCAGTTCTAGTATCCTCATCAGTGCTCAGTATCACTGCTCATTGTCTTGTGCTGCATTGTGGTGACCAGTATACTACAGTACAATAGTCCAGTGCTGTTCTCACTGCCCAGTGTCAGTTCTAGTATCCTCATCAGTGCTCAGTATCACTGCTCATTGTCTTGTCCTGCATTGTGGTGACCAGTATACTACAGTACAATAGTCCAGTGCTGCATCTCGCTGCACAGTGTCAGTTCTAGTATCATCATCATCAGTGCTCAGTATCACTACTCATTGTCTTGCTGCAGCATTGTGGTGACCAGTATACTACAGTACAATAGTCCAGTGCTGCATTTCGCTGCCCAGTGTCAGTTCTAGTGTCCTCATCAGTGCTCAGTATCACTACTCATTGTCTTGTGCTGCATTGTGGTGACCAGTATACTACAGTACAATAGTCCAGTGCTGTTCTCGCTGCCCAGTGTCAGTTCTAGTATCCTCATCAGTGCTCAGTATCACTACTCATTGTCTTGTGCTGCATTGTGGTGACCAGTATACTACAGTACAATAGTCCAGTGCTGTTCTCACTGCCCAGTGTCAGTTCTAGTATCCTCATCAGTGCTCAGCATCACTGCTCATTGTCTTGTCCTGCATTGTGGTGACCAGTATAATACAGTACAATAGTCCAGTGCTGTTCTCACTGCCCAGTGTCAGTTCTAGTATCCTCATCAGTGTTCAGGATCACTGCTCATTGTCTTGTGCTGCATTGTGGTGACTAGTATACTACAGTACAATAGTCCAGTGCTGCATCTCGCTGCTCAGTGTCAGTTCTAGTATCATCATTAGTGTTCAGGATCACTGCTCATTGTCTTGTGCTGCATTGTGGTGACCAGTATACTACAGTACAATAGTCCACTGCTGTTCTCACTGCCCAGTGTCAGTTCTAGTATCCTTATCAGTGTTCAGGATCACTGCTCATTGTCTTGTCCTGCATTGTGATGACCAGTATACTACAGTACAATAGTCCAGTGCTGTTCTCACTACCCAGTGTCAGTTCTAGTATCCTCATCAGTGTTCAGGATCACTGCTCATTGTCTTGTCCTGCATTGTGGTGACCAGTATACTACAGTACAATAGTCCAGTGCTGCATCTCGCTGCTCAGTGTCAGTTCTAGTATCATCATTAGTGTTCAGGATCAGTGCTCATTGTCTTGTGCTGCATTGTGGTGACCAGTATACTACAGTACAATAGTCCAGTGCTGTACTCACTGCCCAGTGTCAGTTCTAGTATCCTCATCAGTGCTCAGTATCACTGCTCATTGTCTTGTCCTACATTGTGGTGACCAGTATACTACAGTACAATAGTCCAGTGCTGCATCTCGCTGCACAGTGTCAGTTCTAGTATCCTCATCAGTGCTCAGTATCACTGCTCATTCTCTTGTGCTGCATTGTGGTGACCAGTATACTACAGTACAATAGTCCAGTGCTGCATTTCGCTGCCCGGTGTCAGTTCTAGTATCCTCATCAGTGCTCAGTATCACTACTCATTGTCTTGTGCTGCATTGTGGTGACCAGTATATTACAGTACAATAGTCCAATGCTGTTCTCGCTGCTCAGTGTCAGTTCTAGTATCCTCATCAGTGCTCAGCATCACTACTCATTCTCTTGTGCTGCATTGTGGTGACCAGTATACTACAGTACAATAGTCCAGTGCTGCATTTTCCTGCCCAGTGTCAGTTCTAGTATCCTCATCAGTGCTCAGTATCACTACTCATTGTCTTGTGCTGCATTGTGGTGACCAGTATATTACAGTACAATAGTCCAATGCTGTTCTCGCTGCTCAGTGTCAGTTCTAGTATCCTCATCAGTGCTCAGCATCACTGCTCATTCTCTTGTGCTGCATTGTGGTGACCAGTATACTACAGTACAATAGTCCAGTGCTGTTCTCACTGCCCAGTGTCAGTTCTAGTATCCTTATCAGTGTTCAGGATCACTGCTCATTGTCTTGTCCTGCATTGTGATGACCAGTATACTACAGTACAATAGTCCAGTGCTGTTCTCACTACCCAGTGTCAGTTCTAGTATCCTCATCAGTGTTCAGGATCACTGCTCATTGTCTTGTCCTGCATTGTGGTGACCAGTATACTACAGTACAATAGTCCAGTGCTGCATCTCGCTGCTCAGTGTCAGTTCTAGTATCATCATTAGTGTTCAGGATCAGTGCTCATTGTCTTGTGCTGCATTGTGGTGACCAGTATACTACAGTACAATAGTCCAGTGCTGTACTCACTGCCCAGTGTCAGTTCTAGTATCCTCATCAGTGCTCAGTATCACTGCTCATTGTCTTGTCCTACATTGTGGTGACCAGTATACTACAGTACAATAGTCCAGTGCTGCATCTCGCTGCACAGTGTCAGTTCTAGTATCCTCATCAGTGCTCAGTATCACTGCTCATTCTCTTGTGCTGCATTGTGGTGACCAGTATACTACAGTACAATAGTCCAGTGCTGCATTTCGCTGCCCGGTGTCAGTTCTAGTATCCTCATCAGTGCTCAGTATCACTACTCATTGTCTTGTGCTGCATTGTGGTGACCAGTATATTACAGTGCAATAGTCCAATGCTGTTCTCGCTGCTCAGTGTCAGTTCTAGTATCCTCATCAGTGCTCAGCATCACTACTCATTCTCTTGTGCTGCATTGTGGTGACCAGTATACTACAGTACAATAGTCCAGTGCTGCATTTTGCTGCCCAGTGTCAGTTCTAGTATCCTCATCAGTGCTCAGTATCACTACTCATTGTCTTGTGCTGCATTGTGGTGACCAGTATATTACAGTACAATAGTCCAATGCTGTTCTCGCTGCCCAGTGTCAGTTCTAGTATCCTCATCAGTGCTCAGTATCACTACTCATTGTCTTGTGCTGCATTGTGGTGACCCGTATAATACAGTACAATAGTCCAGTGCTGTTCTCGCTGCCCAGTGTCAGATCTAGTATCCTCATCAGTGCTCAGTATCTCTGCTCATTGTCTTGTGCTGCATTGTGGTGACCAGTATAGTACAGTACAATAGTCCAGTGCTGCATCTCGCTGCACAATGTCAGTTCTAGTATCATCATCAGTGCTCAGTATCTCTACTCATTGTCTTGCTGCTGCATTGTGGTGACCAGTATACTACAGTACAATAGTCCAGTGCTGCATCTCGCTGCCCAGTGTCAGTTCAAGTGTCCTCATCAGTGCTCAGGATAAGTGCTCATTGTCTTGTGCTGCAATGTGGTGACCAGTATACTACAGTACAATAGTCCAGTGCTGCATCTCGCTGCCCAGTGTCAGTTCTAGTATCATCATCAGTGCTCAGTATCACTACTCATTGTCTTGCTTCTGCATTGTGGTGACCAGTATACTACAGTACAATATTCCAGTGCTGCATCTCGCTGCCCAGTGTCAGTTCTAGTGTCCTGATCAGTGCTCAGTATCACTACTAATTGTCTTGTGCTGCATTGTGGTGACCAGTATACTACAGTACAATAGTCCAGTGCTGCATCTCGCTGCCCAGTGTCAGTTCTAGTATCATCATCAGTGCTCAGTATCACTACTCATTGTCTTGCTGCTGCATTGTGGTGACCAGTATACTACAGTACAATAGTCCAGTGCTGTTCTCACTGCACGGTGTCAGTTCATTTATCTTCATCAGTGCTCAGGATCAGTGCTCATTGTCTTGTGCTGCATTGGGGTGCTCAGTATACTACAGTACAATAGCCCAGTGCTGCATCTCGCTGCTCAGTGTCAGTTCTAATATCCTCATCAGTGATCAGGATCAGTGCTCATTGTCTTGTGCTGCATTGTGGTGACCAATATACTACAGTACAATAGTACAGTGCTGCATCTCGCTGCCCAGTGTCAGTTCTAGAATCCTCATCAGTGCTCAGTATCATTACTCATTGTCTCGTGCTGCATTGTGGTGACCAGTATACTACAGTACAATAGTCTAGGGCTGCATCTCGCTGCTCAGTGTCAGTTCTAGTATCCTCATCAGTGCTCAGTATCCCAGCTCATTGTCTTGTGCTGCATTGTGGTGACCAGTATACTACAGTACAATAGTTCAGTGCTGCATCTCGCTGCACAGTGTAATTTCTAGTATCATCATCAGTGCTCAGAATCACTACTCATTGTCTTGCTGCTGCATTGTGGTGACCAGTATACTACAGTACAATAGTCCAGTGCTGTTCTTGCTGCCCAGTGTCAGTTCTAGTATCCTCATCAGTGCTCAGGATCAGTGCCCATTGTCTTGTGCTGCATTGTGGTGACCAGTATACTACAGTACATTACTAATAGTCCAGTGCTGCATCTCGCTGTTCAGTGTCAGTTCTAGTATCCTCATCAGTGCTCAGGATCAGTGCTCATTGTCTTGTGCTGCATTGTGGTGACCAGTATACTACAGTACAATAGTCCAGTGCTGCATCTCGCTGCTCAGTGTCAGTTCTAGTATCCTCATCAGTGCTCAGTATCACTTCTCATTGTCTTGTGCTGCATTGGGGTGCTCAGTATACTACAGTACAATAGCCCAGTGCTGCATCTCGCTGCTCAGTGTCAGTTCTAATATCCTCATCAGTGATCAGGATCAGTGCTCATTGTCTTGTGCTGCATTGTGGTGACCAATATACTACAGTACAATAGTACAGTGCTGCATCTCGCTGCCCAGTGTCAGTTCTAGAATCCTCATCAGTGCTCAGTATCATTACTCATTGTCTCGTGCTGCATTGTGGTGACCAGTATACTACAGTACAATAGTCTAGGGCTGCATCTCGCTGCTCAGTGTCAGTTCTAGTATCCTCATCAGTGCTCAGTATCCCTGCTCATTGTCTTGTGCTGCATTGTGGTGACCAGTATACTACAGTACAATAGTTCAGTGCTGCATCTCGCTGCACAGTGTAATTTCTAGTATCATCATCAGTGCTCAGAATCACTACTCATTGTCTTGCTGCTGCATTGTGGTGACCAGTATACTACAGTACAATAGTCCAGTGCTGTTCTTGCTGCCCAGTGTCAGTTCTAGTATCCTCATCAGTGCTCAGGATCAGTGCCCATTGTCTTGTGCTGCATTGTGGTGACCAGTATACTACAGTACATTACTAATAGTCCAGTGCTGCATCTCGCTGTTCAGTGTCAGTTCTAGTATCCTCATCAGTGCTCAGGATCAGTGCTCATTGTCTTGTGCTGCATTGTGGTGACCAGTATACTACAGTACAATAGTCCAGTGCTGCATCTCGCTGCTCAGTGTCAGTTCTAGTATCCTCATCAGTGCTCAGTATCACTACTCATTGTCTTGTGCTGCATTGTGGTGACCAGTATACTACAGTACAATAGTCCAGTGCTGCATCTCGCTGCCCAGTGTCAGTTCTAGTATCCTCATCAGTGCTCAGTATCACTACTCATTGTCTTGTGCTGCATTGTGGTGACCAGTATACTACAGTACAATAGTGCAGTGCTGCATCTCGCTGCACAGTGTCAGTTCTAGTATCATCATCAGTGCTCAGTATCACTACTCATTGTCTTGCTGCTGCATTGTGGTGACCAGTATACTACAGTACAATAGTCCAGTGCTGCATTTCGCTGCCCAGTGTCAGTTCTAGTGTCCTCATCAGTGCTCAGGATCAGTGCTCATTGTCTTGTGCTGCAATGTGGTGACCAGCATACTACAGTACAATAGTCCAGTGCTGTATTTGCTGCCCAGTGTCAGTTCTAGTATCCTCATCAGTGCTCAGTATCACTACTCATTGTCTTGTGCTGCATTGTGGTGACCAGTATATTACAGTACAATAGTCCAATGCTGTTCTCGCTGCTCAGTGTCAGTTCTAGTATCCTCATCAGTTCTCAGCATCACTGCTCATTCTCTTGTGCTGCATTGTGGTGACCAGTATACTACAGTACAATAGTCCAGTGCTGTTCTCGCTGCCCAGTGTCAGATCTAGTATCCTCATCAGTGCTCAGTATCACTACTCATTGTCTTGTGCTGCATTGTGGTGACCAGTATACTAAAGTACAATAGTCCAGTGCTGTATCTCGCTGCACAGAGTCAGTTCTAGTATCCTCATCAGTGCTCAGTATCTCTGCTCATTGTCTTGTGCTGCATTGTGGTGACCAGTATACTACAGTACAATAGTCCAGTGCTGTTCTCGCTGCCCAGTGTCAGTTCTAGTATCATCATTAGTGTTCAGGATCACTGCTCATTGTCTTGTGCTGCATTGTGGTGACCAGTATACTACAGTACAATAGTCCACTGCTGTTCTCACTGCCCAGTGTCAGTTCTAGTATCCTCATCAGTGTTCAGGATCACTGCTCATTGTCTTGTCCTGCATTGTGATGACCAGTATACTACAGTACAATAGTCCAGTGCTGTTCTCACTACCCAGTGTCAGTTCTAGTATCCTCATCAGTGTTCAGGATCACTGCTCATTGTCTTGTCCTGCATTGTGGTGACCAGTATACTACAGTACAATAGTCCAGTGCTGCATCTCGCTGCTCAGTGTCAGTTCTAGTATCATCATTAGTGTTCAGGATCAGTGCTCATTGTCTTGTGCTGCATTGTGGTGACCAGTATACTACAGTACAATAGTCCAGTGCTGTTCTCACTGCCCAGTGTCAGTTCTAGTATCCTCATCAGTGCTCAGTATTACTGCTCATTGTCTTGTCCTGCATTGTGGTGACCAGTATACTACAGTACAATAGTCCAGTGCTGCATCTCGCTGCACAGTGTCAGTTCTAGTATCCTCATCAGTGCTCAGTATCACTGCTCATTCTCTTGTGCTGCATTGTGGTGACCAGTATACTACAGTACAATAGTCCAGTGCTGCATTTCGCTGCCCAGTGTCAGTTCTAGTATCCTCATCAGTGCTCAGTATCACTACTCATTGTCTTGTGCTGCATTGTGGTGACCAGTATATTACAGTACAATAGTCCAATGCTGTTCTCGCTGCTCAGTGTCAGTTCTAGTATCCTCATCAGTGCTCAGCATCACTGCTCATTCTCTTGTGCTGCATTGTGGTGAACAGTATACTACAGTACAATAGTCCAGTGCTGTTCTCGCTGCCCAGTGTCAGTTCTAGTATCCTCATCAGTGCTCAGTATCACTACTCATTGTCTTGTGCTGCATTGTGGTGACCAGTATAATACAGTACAATAGTCCAGTGCTGTTCTCGCTGCCCAGTGTCAGATCTAGTATCCTCATCAGTGCTCAGTATCTCTGCTCATTGTCGTGTGCTGCATTGTGGTGACCAGTATAGTACAGTACAATAGTCCAGTGCTGCATCTCGCTGCACAATGTCAGTTCTAGTATCATCATCAGTGCTCAGTATCTCTACTCATTGTCTTGCTGCTGCATTGTGGTGACCAGTATACTACAGTACAATAGTCCAGTGCTGCATCTCGCTGCCCAGTGTCAGTTCAAGTGTCCTCATCAGTGCTCAGGATAAGTGCTCGTTGTCTTGTGCTGCAATGTGGTGACCAGTATACTACAGTACAATAGTCCAGTGCTGCATCTCGCTGCCCAGTGTCAGTTCTAGTATCATCATCAGTGCTCAGTATCACTACTCATTGTCTTGCTTCTGCATTGTGGTGACCAGTATACTACAGTACAATATTCCAGTGCTGCATCTCGCTGCCCAGTGTCAGTTCTAGTGTCCTCATCAGTGCTCAGTATCACTACTAATTGTATTGTGCTGCATTGTGGTGACCAGTATACTACAGTACAATAGTCCAGTGCTGCATCTCGCTGCCCAGTGTCAGTTCTAGTATCATCATCAGTGCTCAGTATCACTACTCATTGTCTTGCTGCTGCATTGTGGTGACCAGTATACTACAGTACAATAGTCCAGTGCTGTTCTCACTGCACGGTGTCAGTTCATTTATCTTCATCAGTGCTCAGGATCAGTGCTCATTGTCTTGTGCTGCATTGGGGTGCTCAGTATACTACAGTACAATAGCCCAGTGCTGCATCTCGCTGCTCAGTGTCAGTTCTAATATCCTCATCAGTGATCAGGATCAGTGCTCATTGTCTTGTGCTGCATTGTGGTGACCAATATACTACAGAACAATAGTACAGTGCTGCATCTCGCTGCCCAGTGTCAGTTCTAGAATCCTCATCAGTGCTCAGTATCATTACTCATTGTCTCGTGCTGCATTGTGGTGACCAGTATACTACAGTACAATAGTCTAGGGCTGCATCTCGCTGCTCAGTGTCAGTTCTAGTATCCTCATCAGTGCTCAGTATCCCTGCTCATTGTCTTGTGCTGCATTGTGGTGACCAGTATACTACAGTACAATAGTTCAGTGCTGCATCTCGCTGCACAGTGTAATTTCTAGTATCATCATCAGTGCTCAGAATCACTACTCATTGTCTTGCTGCTGCATTGTGGTGACCAGTATACTACAGTACAATAGTCCAGTGCTGTTCTTGCTGCCCAGTGTCAGTTCTAGTATCCTCATCAGTGCTCAGAATCAGTACTCATTGTCTTGTGCTGCATTGTGGTGACCAGTATACTACAGTACAATAGTCCAGTGCTGCATTTCGCTGCCCAGTGTCAGTTCTAGTATCCTCATCAGTGCTCAGTATCACTACTCATTGTCTTGTGCTGCATTGTGGTGACCAGTATATTACAGTACAATAGTCCAATGCTGTTCTCGCTGCTCAGTGTCAGTTCTAGTATCCTCATCAGTGCTCAGCATCACTGCTCATTCTCTTGTGCTGCATTGTGGTGACCAGTATACTACAGTACAATAGTCCAGTGCTGTTCTCGCTGCCCAGTGTCAGTTCTAGTATCCTCATCAGTGCTCAGTATCACTACTCATTGTCTTGTGCTGCATTGTGGTGACCAGTATAATACAGTACAATAGTCCAGTGCTGTTCTCGCTGCCCAGTGTCAGATCTAGTATCCTCATCAGTGCTCAGTATCTCTGCTCATTGTCTTGTGCTGCATTGTGGTGACCAGTATAGTACAGTACAATAGTCCAGTGCTGCATCTCGCTGCACAATGTCAGTTCTAGTATCATCATCAGTGCTCAGTATCTCTACTCATTGTCTTGCTGCTGCATTGTGGTGACCAGTATACTACAGTACAATAGTCCAGTGCTGCATCTCTCTGCCCAGTGTCAGTTCAAGTGTCCTCATCAGTGCTCAGGATAAGTGCTCATTGTCTTGTGCTGCAATGTGGTGACCAGTATACTACAGTACAATAGTCCAGTGCTGCATCTCGCTGCCCAGTGTCTGTTCTAGTATCATCATCAGTGCTCAGTATCACTACTCATTGTCTTGCTTCTGCATTGTGGTGACCAGTATACTACAGTACAATATTCCAGTGCTGCATCTCGCTGCCCAGTGTCAGTTCAAGTGTCCTCATCAGTGCTCAGGATAAGTGCTCATTGTCTTGTGCTGCATTGTGGTGACCAGTATACTACAGCACAATAGTCCAGTGCTGCATCTCGCTGCCCAGTGTCAGTTCTAGTATCATCATCAGTGCTCAGTATCACTACTCATTGTCTTGCTGCTGCATTGTGGTGACCAGTATACTACAGTACAATAGTCCAGTGCTGTTCTCACTGCACGGTGTCAGTTCATTTATCTTCATCAGTGCTCACGATCAGTGCTTATTGTCTTGTGCTGCATTGGGGTGCTCAGTATACTACAGTACAATAGCCCAGTGCTGCATCTCGCTGCTCTGTGTCAGTTCTAGTATCCTCATCAGTGATCAGGATCAGTGCTCATTGTCTTGTGCTGCATTGTGGTGACCAATATACTACAGTACAATAGTACAGTGCTGCATCTCGCTGCCCAGTGTCAGTTCTAGAATCCTCATCAGTGCTCAGTATCATTACTCATTGTCTCGTGCTGCATTGTGGTGACCAGTATACTACAGTACAATAGTCTAGGGCTGCATCTCGCTGCTCAGTGTCAGTTCTAGTATCCTCATCAGTGCTCAGTATCCCTGCTCATTGTCTTGTGCTGCATTGTGGTGACCAGTATACTACAGTACAATAGTCCAGTGCTGCATCTCGCTGCACAGTGTCAGTTCTAGTATCCTCATCAGTGCTCAGGATCGGTGCTCATTGTCTTGTGCTGCATTGTGGTGACCAGTATACTACAGTACATTACTAATAGTCCAGTGCTGCATCTCGCTGTTCAGTGTCAGTTCTAGTATCCTCATCAGTGCTCAGGATCAGTGCTCATTGTCTTGTGCTGCATTGTGGTGACCAGTATACTATAGTACAATAGTCCAGTGCTGCATCTCGCTGCTCAGTGTCAGTTCTAGTATCCTCATCAGTGCTCAGTATCACTACTCATTGTCTTGTGCTGCATTGTGGTGACCAGTATACTACAGTACAATAGTCCAGTGCTGCATCTCGCTGCCCAGTGTCAGTTCTAGTATCCTCATCAGTGCTCAGTATCACTACTCATTGTCTTGTGCTGCATTGTGGTGACCAGTATACTACAGTACAATAGTCCAGTGCTGCATCTCGCTGCTCAGTGTCAGTTCTAGTATCATCATTAGTGTTCAGGATCACTGCTCATTGTCTTGTGCTGCATTGTGGTGACCAGTATACTACAGTACAATAGTCCACTGCTGTTCTCACTGCCCAGTGTCAGTTCTAGTATCCTCATCAGTGCTCAGTATCACTGCTCATTGTCTTGTCCTGCATTGTGGTGACCAGTATACTACAGTACAATAGTCCAGTGCTGCATCTTGCTGCACAGTGTCAGTTCTAGTATCATCATCAGTGCTCAGTATCACTACTCATTGTCTTGCTGCTGCATTGTGGTGACCAGTATACTACAGTACAATAGTCCAGTGCTGCATTTCGCTGCCCAGTGTCAGTTCTAGTGTCCTCATCAGTGCTCAGGATCAGTGCTCATTGTCTTGTGCTGCAATGTGGTGACCAGCATACTACAGTACAATAGTCCAGTGCTGTTCTCGCTGCCCAGTGTCAGTTCTAGTAGCCTCATCAGTGCTCAGTATCACTACTCATTGTCTTGTGCTGCATTGTGGTGACCAGTATAATACAGTACAATAGTCCAGTGCTGTTCTCGCTGCCCAGTGTCAGATCTAGTATCCTCATCAGTGCTCAGTATCACTACTCATTGTCTAGTGCTGCATTGTGGTGACCAGTATACTAAAGTACAATAGTCCAGTGCTGTATCTCGCTGCACAGTGGCAGTTCTAGTATCCTCATCAGTGCTCAGTATCTCTGATCATTGTCTTGTGCTGCATTGTGGTGACCAGTATACTACAGTACAATAGTCCAGTGCTGTTCTCGCTGCCCAGTGTCAGTTCTAGTATCCTCATCAGTGCTCAGTATCTCTGCTCATTGTCTTGTGCTGCATTGTGGTGACCAGTATACTACAGTACAATACTCCAGTGCTGCATCTCGCTGCACAATGTCAGTTCTAGTATCATCATCAGTGCTCAGTATCTCTACTCATTGTCTTGCTGCTGCATTGTGGTGACCAGTATACTACAGTACAATAGTCCAGTGCTGCATCTCGCTGCCCAGTGTCAGTTCAAGTGTCCTCATCAGTGCTCAGGATAAGTGCTCATTGTCTTGTGCTGCAATGTGGTGACCAGTATACTACAGAACAATAGTCCAGTGCTGCATCTCGCTGCTCAGTGTCAGGTCTAGTATCGTCATCAGTGCTCAGTATCACTACTCATTGTCTTGCTTCTGCATTGTGGTGACCAGTATACTACAGTACAATATTCCAGTGCTGCATCTCGCTGCCCAGTGTCAGTTCTAGTGTCCTCATCAGTGCTCAGTATCACTACTAATTGTCTTGTGCTGCATTGTGGTGACCAGTATACTACAGTACAATAGTCCAGTGCTGCATCTCGCTGCCCAGTGTCAGTTCTAGTATCCTCATCAGTGTTCAGGATCACTACTCATTGTCTTGAGCTGCATTGTGGTGACCAGTATAATACAGTACAATAGTCCAGTGCTGCATCTCGCTGCCCAGTGTCAGTTCTAGTATCATCATCAGTGCTCAGTATCTCTGCTCATTGTCTTGTGCTGCATTGTGGTGACCAGTATACTACAGTACAATAGTCCAGTGCTGCATCTTGCTGCCCAGTGTCAAATCTAGTATCCTCATTAGTGCTGAGTATCACTACTCATTGTCTTGTGCTGCATTGTGGTGACCAGTATACTACAGTACAATAGTCCAGTGCTGCATCTTGCTGCCCAGTGTCAGTTCTATTATCCTCATCAGTGTTCAGGATCACTACTCTTTGTCTTGTCCTGCATTGTGGTGACCAGTATACTACAGTACAATAGTCCAGTGCTGCATCTTGCTGCACAGTGTCAGTTCTAGTATCCTCATCAGTGCTCAGTATCACTGCTCATTGTCTTGTGCTGCATTGTGGTGACCAGTATACTACAGTACAATAGTCCAGTGCTGTTCTCACTGCCCAGTGTCAGTTCTAGTATCCTCATCAGTGCTCAGTATCACTGCTCATTGTCTTGTCCTGCATTGTGGTGACCAGTATACTACAGTACAATAGTCCAGTGCTGCATCTCGCTGCACAGTGTCAGTTCTAGTATCCTCATCAGTGCTCAGTATCACTGCTCATTCTCTTGTGCTGCATTGTGGTGACCAGTATACCACAGTACAATAGTCCAGTGCTGCATTTCGCTGCCCAGTGTCAGTTCTAGTATCCTCATCAGTGCTCAGTATCACTACTCATTGTCTTGTGCTGCATTGTGGTGACCAGTATATTACAGTACAATAGTCCAATGCTGTTCTCGCTGCTCAGTGTCAGTTCTAGTATCCTCATCAGTGCTCAGCATCACTGCTCATTCTCTTGTGCTGCATTGTGGTGAACAGTATACTACAGTACAATAGTCCAGTGCTGTTCTCGCTGCCCAGTGTCAGTTCTAGTATCCTCATCAGTGCTCAGTATCACTACTCATTGTCTTGTGCTGCATTGTGGTGACCAGTATAATACAGTACAATAGTCCAGTGCTGTTCTCGCTGCCCAGTGTCAGATCTAGTATCCTCATCAGTGCTCAGTATCTCTGCTCATTGTCGTGTGCTGCATTGTGGTGACCAGTATAGTACAGTACAATAGTCCAGTGCTGCATCTCGCTGCACAATGTCAGTTCTAGTATCATCATCAGTGCTCAGTATCTCTACTCATTGTCTTGCTGCTGCATTGTGGTGACCAGTATACTACAGTACAATAGTCCAGTGCTGCATCTCGCTGCCCAGTGTCAGTTCAAGTGTCCTCATCAGTGCTCAGGATAAGTGCTCATTGTCTTGTGCTGCAATGTGGTGACCAGTATACTACAGTACAATAGTCCAGTGCTGCATCTCGCTGCCCAGTGTCAGTTCTAGTATCATCATCAGTGCTCAGTATCACTACTCATTGTCTTGCTTCTGCATTGTGGTGACCAGTATACTACAGTACAATATTCCAGTGCTGCATCTCGCTGCCCAGTGTCAGTTCTAGTGTCCTCATCAGTGCTCAGTATCACTACTAATTGTCTTGTGCTGCATTGTGGTGACCAGTATACTACAGTACAATAGTCCAGTGCTGTTCTCACTGCACGGTGTCAGTTCATTTATCTTCATCAGTGCTCAGGATCAGTGCTCATTGTCTTGTGCTGCATTGGGGTGCTCAGTATACTACAGTACAATAGCCCAGTGCTGCATCTCGCTGCTCAGTGTCAGTTCTAATATCCTCATCAGTGATCAGGATCAGTGCTCATTGTCTTGTGCTGCATTGTGGTGACCAATATACTACAGAACAATAGTACAGTGCTGCATCTCGCTGCCCAGTGTCAGTTCTAGAATCCTCATCAGTGCTCAGTATCATTGCTCATTGTCTTGTGCTGCATTGTGGTGACCAGTATACTACAGTACAATAGTTCAGTGCTGCATCTCGCTGCACAGTGTAATTTCTAGTATCATCATCAGTGCTCAGAATCACTACTCATTGTCTTGCTGCTGCATTGTGGTGACCAGTATACTACAGTACAATAGTCCAGTGCTGTTCTTGCTGCCCAGTGTCAGTTCTAGTATCCTCATCAGTGCTCAGAATCAGTACTCATTGTCTTGTGCTGCATTGCGGTGACCAGTATACTACAGTACAATAGTCCAGTGCTGCATTTCGCTGCCCAGTGTCAGTTCTAGTATCCTCATCAGTGCTCAGTATCACTACTCATTGTCTTGTGCTGCATTGTGGTGACCAGTATATTACAGTACAATAGTCCAATGCTGTTCTCGCTGCTCAGTGTCAGTTCTAGTATCCTCATCAGTGCTCAGCATAACTGCTCATTCTCTTGTGCTGCATTGTGGTGACCAGTATACTACAGTACAATAGTCCAGTGCTGTTCTCGCTGCCCAGTGTCAGTTCTAGTATCCTCATCAGTGCTCAGTATCACTACTCATTGTCTTGTGCTGCATTGTGGTGACCAGTATAATACAGTACAATAGTCCAGTGCTGTTCTCGCTGCCCAGTGTCAGATCTAGTATCCTCATCAGTGCTCAGTATCTCTGCTCATTGTCTTGTGCTGCATTGTGGTGACCAGTATAGTACAGTACAATAGTCCAGTGCTGCATCTCGCTGCACAATGTCAGTTCTAGTATCATCATCAGTGCTCATTATCTCTACTCATTGTCTTGCTGCTGCATTGTGGTGACCAGTATACTACAGTACAATAGTCCAGTGCTGCATCTCGCTGCCCAGTGTCAGTTCAAGTGTCCTCATCAGTGCTCAGGATAAGTGCTCATTGTCTTGTGCTGCAATGTGGTGACCAGTATACTACAGTACAATAGTCCAGTGCTGCATCTCGCTGCCCAGTGTCAGTTCTAGTATCATCATCAGTGCTCAGTATCACTACTCATTGTCTTGCTTCTGCATTGTGGTGACCAGTATACTACAGTACAATATTCCAGTGCTGCATCTCGCTGCCCAGTGTCAGTTCTAGTGTCCTCATCAGTGCTCAGTATCACTACTAATTGTCTTGTGCTGCATTGTGGTGACCAGTATACTACAGCACAATAGTCCAGTGCTGCATCTCGCTGCCCAGTGTCAGTTCTAGTATCATCATCAGTGCTCAGTATCACTACTCATTGTCTTGCTGCTGCATTGTGGTGACCAGTATACTACAGTACAATAGTCCAGTGCTGTTCTCACTGCACGGTGTCAGTTCATTTATCTTCATCAGTGCTCACGATCAGTGCTTATTGTCTTGTGCTGCATTGGGGTGCTCAGTATACTACAGTACAATAGCCCAGTGCTGCATCTCGCTGCTCTGTGTCAGTTCTAGTATCCTCATCAGTGATCAGGATCAGTGCTCATTGTCTTGTGCTGCATTGTGGTGACCAATATACTACAGTACAATAGTACAGTGCTGCATCTCGCTGCCCAGTGTCAGTTCTAGAATCCTCATCAGTGCTCAGTATCATTACTCATTGTCTCGTGCTGCATTGTGGTGACCAGTATACTACAGTACAATAGTCTAGGGCTGCATCTCGCTGCTCAGTGTCAGTTCTAGTATCCTCATCAGTGCTCAGTATCCCTGCTCATTGTCTTGTGCTGCATTGTGGTGACCAGTATACTACAGTACAATAGTCCAGTGCTGCATCTCGCTGCACAGTGTCAGTTCTAGTATCCTCATCAGTGCTCAGGATCGGTGCTCCTTGTCTTGTGCTGCATTGAGGTGACCAGTATACTACAGTACATTACTAATAGTCCAGTGCTGCATCTCGCTGTTCAGTGTCAGTTCTAGTATCCTCATCAGTGCTCAGGATCAGTGCTCATTGTCTTGTGCTGCATTGTGGTGACCAGTATACTACAGTACAATAGTCC
Source organism: Pseudophryne corroboree (assembly GCF_028390025.1). Classification (NCBI taxonomy): domain Eukaryota; kingdom Metazoa; phylum Chordata; class Amphibia; order Anura; family Myobatrachidae; genus Pseudophryne; species Pseudophryne corroboree. The sequence goes on from NC_086446.1 coordinate 804,686,355, forward strand.
AGTGCTGCATCTCGCTGCTCAGTGTCAGTTCTAGTATCCTCATCAGTGCTCAGTATCACTACTCATTGTCTTGTGCTGCATTGTGGTGACCAGTATACTACAGTACAATAGTCCAGTGCTGCATCTCGCTGCCCAGTGTCAGTTCTAGTATCATCATCAGTGCTCAGAATCACTACTCATTGTCTTGCTGCTGCATTGTGGTGACCAGTATACTACAGTACAATAGTCCAGTGCTGTTCTTGCTGCCCAGTGTCAGTTCTAGTATCCTCATCAGTGCTCAGAATCAGTACTCATTGTCTTGTGCTGCATTGCGGTGACCAGTATACTACAGTACAATAGTCCAGTGCTGCATTTCGCTGCCCAGTGTCAGTTCTAGTATCCTCATCAGTGCTCAGTATCACTACTCATTGTCTTGTGCTGCATTGTGGTGACCAGTATATTACAGTACAATAGTCCAATGCTGTTCTCGCTGCTCAGTGTCAGTTCTAGTATCCTCATCAGTGCTCAGCATAACTGCTCATTCTCTTGTGCTGCATTGTGGTGACCAGTATACTACAGTACAATAGTCCAGTGCTGTTCTCGCTGCCCAGTGTCAGTTCTAGTATCCTCATCAGTGCTCAGTATCACTACTCATTGTCTTGTGCTGCATTGTGGTGACCAGTATAATACAGTACAATAGTCCAGTGCTGTTCTCGCTGCCCAGTGTCAGATCTAGTATCCTCATCAGTGCTCAGTATCTCTGCTCATTGTCTTGTGCTGCATTGTGGTGACCAGTATAGTACAGTACAATAGTCCAGTGCTGCATCTCGCTGCACAATGTCAGTTCTAGTATCATCATCAGTGCTCATTATCTCTACTCATTGTCTTGCTGCTGCATTGTGGTGACCAGTATACTACAGTACAATAGTCCAGTGCTGCATCTCGCTGCCCAGTGTCAGTTCAATTGTCCTCATCAGTGCTCAGGATAAGTGCTCATTGTCTTGTGCTGCAATGTGGTGACCAGTATACTACAGTACAATAGTCCAGTGCTGCATCTCGCTGCCCAGTGTCAGTTCTAGTATCATCATCAGTGCTCAGTATCACTACTCATTGTCTTGCTTCTGCATTGTGGTGACCAGTATACTACAGTACAATATTCCAGTGCTGCATCTCGCTGCCCAGTGTCAGTTCTAGTGTCCTCATCAGTGCTCAGTATCACTACTAATTGTCTTGTGCTGCATTGTGGTGACCAGTATACTACAGCACAATAGTCCAGTGCTGCATCTCGCTGCCCAGTGTCAGTTCTAGTATCATCATCAGTGCTCAGTATCACTACTCATTGTCTTGCTGCTGCATTGTGGTGACCAGTATACTACAGTACAATAGTCCAGTGCTGTTCTCACTGCACGGTGTCAGTTCATTTATCTTCATCAGTGCTCACGATCAGTGCTTATTGTCTTGTGCTGCATTGGGGTGCTCAGTATACTACAGTACAATAGCCCAGTGCTGCATCTCGCTGCTCTGTGTCAGTTCTAGTATCCTCATCAGTGATCAGGATCAGTGCTCATTGTCTTGTGCTGCATTGTGGTGACCAATATACTACAGTACAATAGTACAGTGCTGCATCTCGCTGCCCAGTGTCAGTTCTAGAATCCTCATCAGTGCTCAGTATCATTACTCATTGTCTCGTGCTGCATTGTGGTGACCAGTATACTACAGTACAATAGTCTAGGGCTGCATCTCGCTGCTCAGTGTCAGTTCTAGTATCCTCATCAGTGCTCAGTATCCCTGCTCATTGTCTTGTGCTGCATTGTGGTGACCAGTATACTACAGTACAATAGTCCAGTGCTGCATCTCGCTGCACAGTGTCAGTTCTAGTATCCTCATCAGTGCTCAGGATCGGTGCTCATTGTCTTGTGCTGCATTGAGGTGACCAGTATACTACAGTACATTACTAATAGTCCAGTGCTGCATCTCGCTGTTCAGTGTCAGTTCTAGTATCCTCATCAGTGCTCAGGATCAGTGCTCATTGTCTTGTGCTGCATTGTGGTGACCAGTATACTACAGTACAATAGTCCAGTGCTGCATCTCGCTGCTCAGTGTCAGTTCTAGTATCCTCATCAGTGCTCAGTATCACTACTCATTGTCTTGTGCTGCATTGTGGTGACCAGTATACTACAGTACAATAGTCCAGTGCTGCATCTCGCTGCCCAGTGTCAGTTCTAGTATCCTCATCAGTGCTCAGTATCACTACTCATTGTCTTGTGCTGCATTGTGGTGACCAGTATACTACAGTACAATAGTCCAGTGCTGCATCTCGCTGCTCAGTGTCAGTTCTAGTATCATCATTAGTGTTCAGGATCACTGCTCATTGTCTTGTGCTGCATTGTGGTGACCAGTATACTACAGTACAATAGTCCAGTGCTGTTCTCACTGCCCAGTGTCAGTTCTAGTATCCTCATCAGTGCTCAGTATCACTGCTCATTGTCTTGTCCTGCATTGTGGTGACCAGTATACTACAGTACAATAGTCCAGTGCTGCATCTCGCTGCACAGTGTCAGTTCTAGTATCATCATCAGTGCTCAGTATCACTACTCATTGTCTTGCTGCTGCATTGTGGTGACCAGTATACTACAGTACAATAGTCCAGTGCTGCATTTCGCTGCCCAGTGTCAGTTCTAGTGTCCTCATCAGTGCTCAGGATCAGTGCTCATTGTCTTGTGCTGCAATGTGGTGACCAGCATACTACAGTACAATAGTCCAGTGCTGTTCTCGCTGCCCAGTGTCAGTTCTAGTATCCTCATCAGTGCTCAGTATCACTACTCATTGTCTTGTGCTGCATTGTGGTGACCAGTATAATACAGTACAATAGTCCAGTGCTGTTCTCGCTGCCCAGTGTCAGATCTAGTATCCTCATCAGTGCTCAGTATCACTACTCATTGTCTAGTGCTGCATTGTGGTGACCAGTATACTAAAGTACAATAGTCCAGTGCTGTATCTCGCTGCACAGTGTCAGTTCTAGTATCCTCATCAGTGCTCAGTATCTCTGCTCATTGTCTTGTGCTGCATTGTGGTGACCAGTATACTACAGTACAATAGTCCAGTGCTGTTCTCGCTGCCCAGTGTCAGTTCTAGTATCCTCATCAGTGCTCAGTATCTCTGCTCATTGTCTTGCTGCTGCATTGTGGTGACCAGTATACTACAGTACAATAGTCCAGTGCTGCATCTCGCTGCCCAGTGTCAGTTCAAGTGTCCTCATCAGTGCTCAGGATAAGTGCTCATTGTCTTGTGCTGCAATGTGGTGACCAGTATACTACAGTACAATAGTCCAGTGCTGCATCTCGCTGCCCAGTGTCAGTTCTAGTATCATCATCAGTGCTCAGTATCACTACTCATTGTCTTGCTTCTGCATTGTGGTGACCAGTATACTACAGTACAATATTCCAGTGCTGCATCTCGCTGCCCAGTGTCAGTTCTAGTGTCCTCATCAGTGCTCAGTATCACTACTAATTGTCTTGTGCTGCATTGTGGTGACCAGTATACTACAGCACAATAGTCCAGTGCTGCATCTCGCTGCCCAGTGTCAGTTCTAGTATCATCATCAGTGCTCAGTATCACTACTCATTGTCTTGCTGCTGCATTGTGGTGACCAGTATACTACAGTACAATAGTCCAGTGCTGTTCTCACTGCACGGTGTCAGTTCATTTATCTTCATCAGTGCTCACGATCAGTGCTTATTGTCTTGTGCTGCATTGGGGTGCTCAGTATACTACAGTACAATAGCCCAGTGCTGCATCTCGCTGCTCTGTGTCAGTTCTAGTATCCTCATCAGTAATCAGGATCAGTGCTCATTGTCTTGTGCTGCATTGTGGTGACCAATATACTACAGTACAATAGTACAGTGCTGCATCTCGCTGCCCAGTGTCAGTTCTAGAATCCTCATCAGTGCTCAGTATCATTACTCATTGTCTCGTGCTGCATTGTGGTGACCAGTATACTACAGTACAATAGTCTAGGGCTGCATCTCGCTGCTCAGTGTCAGTTCTAGTATCCTCATCAGTGCTCAGTATCCCTGCTCATTGTCTTGTGCTGCATTGTGGTGACCAGTATACTACAGTACAATAGTCCAGTGCTGCATCTCGCTGCACAGTGTCAGTTCTAGTATCCTCATCAGTGCTCAGGATCGGTGCTCATTGTCTTGTGCTGCATTGTGGTGACCAGTATACTACAGTACATTACTAATAGTCCAGTGCTGCATCTCGCTGTTCAGTGTCAGTTCTAGTATCCTCATCAGTGCTCAGGATCAGTGCTCATTGTCTTGTGCTGCATTGTGGTGACCAGTATACTACAGTACAATAGTCCAGTGCTGCATCTCGCTGCTCAGTGTCAGTTCTAGTATCCTCATCAGTGCTCAGTATCACTACTCATTGTCTTGTGCTGCATTGTGGTGACCAGTATACTACAGTACAATAGTCCAGTGCTGCATCTCGCTGCCCAGTGTCAGTTCTAGTATCCTCATCAGTGCTCAGTATCACTACTCATTGTCTTGTGCTGCATTGTGGTGACCAGTATACTACAGTACAATAGTCCAGTGCTGCATCTCGCTGCTCAGTGTCAGTTCTAGTATCATCATTAGTGTTCAGGATCACTGCTCATTGTCTTGTGCTGCATTGTGGTGACCAGTATACTACAGTACAATAGTCCACTGCTGTTCTCACTGCCCAGTGTCAGTTCTAGTATCCTCATCAGTGCTCAGTATCACTGCTCATTGTCTTGTCCTGCATTGTGGTGACCAGTATACTACAGTACAATAGTCCAGTGCTGCATCTCACTGCACAGTGTCAGTTCTAGTATCATCATCAGTGCTCAGTATCACTACTCATTGTCTTGCTGCTGCATTGTGGTGACCAGTATACTACAGTACAATAGTCCAGTGCTGCATTTCGCTGCCCAGTGTCAGTTCTAGTGTCCTCATCAGTGCTCAGGATCAGTGCTCATTGTCTTGTGCTGCAATGTGGTGACCAGCATACTACAGTACAATAGTCCAGTGCTGTTCTCGCTGCCCAGTGTCAGTTCTAGTATCCTCATCAGTGCTCAGTATCACTACTCATTGTCTTGTGCTGCATTGTGGTGACCAGTATAATACAGTACAATAGTCCAGTGCTGTTCTCGCTGCCCAGTGTCAGATCTAGTATCCTCATCAGTGCTCAGTATCACTACTCATTGTCTAGTGCTGCATTGTGGTGACCAGTATACTAAAGTACAATAGTCCAGTGCTGTATCTCGCTGCACAGTGTCAGTTCTAGTATCCTCATCAGTGCTCAGTATCTCTGCTCATTGTCTTGTGCTGCATTGTGGTGACCAGTATACTACAGTACAATAGTCCAGTGCTGTTCTCGCTGCCCAGTGTCAGTTCTAGTATCCTCATCAGTGCTCAGTATCTCTGCTCATTGTCTTGTGCTGCATTGTGGTGACCAGTATACTACAGTACAATACTCCAGTGCTGCATCTCGCTGCACAATGTCAGTTCTAGTATCATCATCAGTGCTCAGTATCTCTACTCATTGTCTTGCTGCTGCATTGTGGTGACCAGTATACTACAGTACAATAGTCCAGTGCTGCATCTCGCTGCCCAGTGTCAGTTCAAGTGTCCTCATCAGTGCTCAGGATAAGTGCTCATTGTCTTGTGCTGCAATGTGGTGACCAGTATACTACAGTACAATAGTCCAGTGCTGCATCTCGCTGCTCAGTGTCAGGTCTAGTATCGTCATCAGTGCTCAGTATCACTACTCATTGTCTTGCTTCTGCATTGTGGTGACCAGTATACTACAGTACAATATTCCAGTGCTGCATCTCGCTGCCCAGTGTCAGTTCTAGTGTCCTCATCAGTGCTCAGTATCACTACTAATTGTCTTGTGCTGCATTGTGGTGACCAGTATACTACAGTACAATAGTCCAGTGCTGCATCTTGCTGCCCAGTGTCAAATCTAGTATCCTCATTAGTGCTCAGTATCACTACTCATTGTCTTGTGCTGCATTGTGGTGACCAGTATACTACAGTACAATAGTCCAGTGCTGCATCTTGCTGCCCAGTGTCAGTTCTATTATCCTCATCAGTGTTCAGGATCACTACTCTTTGTCTTGTCCTGCATTGTGGTGACCAGTATACTACAGTACAATAGTCCAGTGCTGCATCTTGCTGCACAGTGTCAGTTCTAGTATCCTCATCAGTGCTCAGTATCACTGCTCATTGTCTTGTGCTGCATTGTGGTGACCAGTATACTACAGTACAATAGTCCACTGCTGTTCTCACTGCCCAGTGTCAGTTCTAGTATCCTCATCAGTGCTCAGTATCACTGCTCATTGTCTTGTCCTGCATTGTGGTGACCAGTATACTACAGTACAATAGTCCAGTGCTGCATCTTGCTTCACAGTGTCAGTTCTAGTATCATCATCAGTGCTCAGTATCACTACTCATTGTCTTGCTGCTGCATTGTGGTGACCAGTATACTACAGTACAATAGTCCAGTGCTGCATTTCGCTGCCCAGTGTCAGTTCTAGTGTCCTCATCAGTGCACAGGATCAGTGCTCATTGTCTTGTGCTGCAATGTGGTGACCGGTATACTACAGTACAATAGTCCAGTGCTGTTCTCGCTGCCCAGTGTCAGTTCTAGTATCCTCATCAGTGTTTAGGATCACTGCTCATTGTCTTGTCCTGCATTGTGGTGACCAGTATACTACAGTACAATAGTCCAGTGCTGCATCTCGCTGCTCAGTGTCAGTTCTAGTATCATCATTAGTGTTCAGGATCACTGCTCATTGTCTTGTGCTGCATTGTGGTGACCAGTATACTACAGTAGAATAGTCCACTGCTGTTCTCACTGCCCAGTGTCAGTTCTAGTATCCTCATCAGTGTTCAGGATCACTGCTCATTGTCTTGTCCTGCATTGTGGTGACCAGTATACTACAGTACAATAGTCCAGTGCTGTTCTCACTGCCCAGTGTCAGTTCTAGTATCCTCATCAGTGTTCAGGATCACTGCTCATTGTCTTGTCCTGCATTGTGGTGACCAGTATACTACAGTACAATAGTCCAGTGCTGCATCTCGCTGCTCAGTGTCAGTTCTAGTATCATCATTAGTGTTCAGGATCACTGCTCATTGTCTTGTCCTGCATTGTGGTGACCAGTATACTACAGTACAATAGTCCAGTGCTGTTCTCACTGCCCAGTGTCAGTTCTAGTATCCTCATCAGTGCTCAGTATCACTGCTCATTGTCTTGTCCTGCATTGTGGTGACCAGTATACTACAGTACAATAGTCCAGTGCTGCATCTCGCTGCACAGTGTCAGTTCTAGTGTCCTCATCAGTGCTCAGTATCACTACTCATTGTCTTGTGCTGCATTGTTGTGACCAGTATACTACAGTACAATAGTCCAGTGCTGCATCTCGCTGCACAGTGTCAGTTCTAGTATCCTCATCCGTGCTCAGTATCACTGCTCATTCTCTTGTGCTGCATTGTGGTGACCAGTATACTACAGTACAATAGTCCAGTGCTGCATTTCGCTGCCCAGTGTCAGTTCTAGTATCCTCATCAGTGCTCAGCATCACTGCTCATTCTCTTGTGCTGCATTGTGGTGACCAGTATACTACAGTACAATAGTCCAGTGCTGTTCTCGCTGCCCAGTGTCAGTTCTAGTATCCTCATCAGTGCTCAGTATCACTACTCATTGTCTTGTGCTGCATTGTGGTGACTAGTATAATACAGTACAATAGTCCAGTGCTGTTCTCGCTTCCCAGTGTCAGATCTAGTATCCTCAACAGTGCTCAGTATCACTACTCATTGTCTTGTGCTGCATTGTGGTGACCAGTATACTACAGTACAATAGTCCAGTGCTGCATCTCGCTGCCCAGTGTCAGTTCAAGTGTCCTCGTCAGTGCTCAGGATAAGTGCTCATTGTCTTGTGCTGCAATGTGGTGACCAGTATACTACAGTACAATAGTCCAGTGCTGCATCTCGCTGCTCAGTGTCAGTTCTAGTATCATCATTAGTGTTCAGGATCACTGCTCATTGTCTTGCTGCTGCATTGTGGTGACCAGTATACTACAGTACAATAGTCCAGTGCTGCATTTCGCTGCCCAGTGTCAGTTCTAGTGTCCTCATCAATGCTCAGGATCAGTGCTCATTGTCTTGTGCTGCAATGTGGTGACCAGCATACTACAGTAGAATAGTCCAGTGCTGTATTTGCTGCCCAGTGTCAGTTCTAGTAGCCTCATCAGTGCTCAGTATCACTACTCATTGTCTTGTGCTGCATTGTGGTGACCAGTATAATACAGTACAATAGTCCAGTGCTGTTCTCGCTGCCCAGTGTCAGATCTAGTATCCTCATCAGTGCTCAGTATCATTACTCATTGTCTTGTGCTGCATTGTGGTGACCAGTATACTACAGTACAATACTCCAGTGCTGCATCTCGCTGCACAATGTCAGTTCTAGTATCATCATCAGTGCTCAGTATCTCTACTCATTGTCTTGCTGCTGCATTGTGGTGACCAGTATACTACAGTACAATAGTCCAGTGCTGCATCTCGCTGCCCAGTGTCAGTTCAAGTGTCCTCATCAGTGCTCAGGATAAGTGCTCATTGTCTTGTGCTGCAATGTGGTGACCAGTATACTACAGTACAATAGTCCAGTGCTGCATCTCGCTGCTCAGTGTCAGGTCTAGTATCGTCATCAGTGCTCAGTATCACTACTCATTGTCTTGCTTCTGCATTGTGGTGACCAGTATACTACAGTACAATATTCCAGTGCTGCATCTCGCTGCCCAGTGTCAGTTCTAGTGTCCTCATCAGTGCTCAGTATCACTACTAATTGTCTTGTGCTGCATTGTGGTGACCAGTATACTACAGTACAATAGTCCAGTGCTGCATCTCGCTGCCCAGTGTCAGTTCTAGTATCCTCATCAGTGTTCAGGATCACTACTCATTGTCTTGTGCTGCATTGTGGTGACCAGTATAATACAGTACAATAGTCCAGTGCTGCATCTCGCTGCCCAGTGTCAGTTCTAGTATCATCATCAGTGCTCAGTATCTCTGCTCATTGTCTTGTGCTGCATTGTGGTGACCAGTATACTACAGTACAATAGTCCAGTGCTGCATCTTGCTGCCCAGTGTCAAATCTAGTATCCTCATTAGTGCTCAGTATCACTACTCATTGTTTTGTGCTGCATTGTGGTGACCAGTATACTACAGTACAATAGTCCAGTGCTGCATCTTGCTGCCCAGTGTCAGTTCTATTATCCTCATCAGTGTTTAGGATCACTACTCTTTGTCTTGTCCTGCATTGTGGTGACCAGTATACTACAGTACAATAGTCCAGTGCTGCATCTCGCTGCACAGTGTCAGTTCTAGTATCATCATCAGTGCTCAGTATCACTACTCATTGTCTTGCTGCTGCATTGTGGTGACCAGTATACTACAGTACAATAGTCCAGTGCTGCATTTCGCTGCCCAGTGTCAGTTCTAGTGTCCTCATCAGTGCACAGGATCAGTGCTCATTGTCTTGTGCTGCAATGTGGTGACCGGTATACTACAGTACAATAGTCCAGTGCTGTTCTCGCTGCCCAGTGTCAGTTCTAGTATCCTAATCAGTGTTCAGGATCACTGCTCATTGTCTTGTCCTGCATTGTGGTGACCAGTATACTACAGTACAATAGTCCAGTGCTGTTCTCACTGCCCAGTGTCAGTTCTAGTATCCTCATCAGTGTTCAGGATCACTGCTCATTGTCTTGTCCTGCATTGTGGTGACCAGTATACTACAGTACAATAGTCCAGTGCTGCATCTCGCTGCTCAGTGTCAGTTCTAGTATCATCATTAGTGTTCAGGATCACTGCTCATTGTCTTGTCCTGCATTGTGGTGACCAGTATACTACAGTACAATAGTCCAGTGCTGTTCTCACTGCCCAGTGTCAGTTCTAGTATCCTCATCAGTGCTCAGTATCACTGCTCATTGTCTTGTACTGCATTGTGGTGACCAGTATACTACAGTACAATAGTCCAGTGCTGCATATCGCTGCACAGTGTCAGTTCTAGTGTCCTCATCAGTGCTCAGTATCACTACTCATTGTCTTGTGCTGCATTGTGGTGACCAGTATACTACAGTACAATAGTCCAGTGCTGCATTTCGCTGCCCAGTGTCAGTTCTAGTGTCCTCATCAGTGCTCAGGATCAGTGCTCATTGTCTTGTGCTGCAATGTGGTGACCAGCATACTACAGTAGAATAGTCCAGTGCTGTATTTGCTGCCCAGTGTCAGTTCTAGTAGCCTCATCAGTGCTCAGTATCACTACTCATTGTCTTGTGCTGCATTGTGGTGACCAGTATAATACAGTACAATAGTCCAGTGCTGTTCTCGCTGCCCAGTGTCAGATCTAGTATCCTCATCAGTGCTCAGTATCATTACTCATTGTCTTGTGCTGCATTGTGGTGACCAGTATACTACAGTACAATACTCCAGTGCTGCATCTCGCTGCACAATGTCAGTTCTAGTATCATCATCAGTGCTCAGTATCTCTACTCATTGTCTTGCTGCTGCATTGTGGTGACCAGTATACTACAGTACAATAGTCCAGTGCTGCATCTCGCTGCCCAGTGTCAGTTCAAGTGTCCTCATCAGTGCTCAGGATAAGTGCTCATTGTCTTGTGCTGCAATGTGGTGACCAGTATACTACAGTACAATAGTCCAGTGCTGCATCTCGCTGCTCAGTGTCAGGTCTAGTATCGTCATCAGTGCTCAGTATCACTACTCATTGTCTTGCTTCTGCATTGTGGTGACCAGTATACTACAGTACAATATTCCAGTGCTGCATCTCGCTGCCCAGTGTCAGTTCTAGTGTCCTCATCAGTGCTCAGTATCACTACTAATTGTCTTGTGCTGCATTGTGGTGACCAGTATACTACAGTACAATAGTCCAGTGCTGCATCTCGCTGCCCAGTGTCAGTTCTAGTATCCTCATCAGTGTTCAGGATCACTACTCATTGTCTTGTGCTGCATTGTGGTGACCAGTATAATACAGTACAATAGTCCAGTGCTGCATCTCGCTGCCCAGTGTCAGTTCTAGTATCATCATCAGTGCTCAGTATCTCTGCTCATTGTCTTGTGCTGCATTGTGGTGACCAGTATACTACAGTACAATAGTCCAGTGCTGCATCTTGCTGCCCAGTGTCAAATCTAGTATCCTCATTAGTGCTCAGTATCACTACTCATTGTTTTGTGCTGCATTGTGGTGACCAGTATACTACGGTACAATAGTCCAGTGCTGCATCTTGCTGCCCAGTGTCAGTTCTATTATCCTCATCAGTGTTCAGGATCACTACTCTTTGTCTTGTCCTGCATTGTGGTGACCAGTATACTACAGTACAATAGTCCAGTGCTGCATCTCGCTGCACAGTGTCAGTTCTAGTATCATCATCAGTGCTCAGTATCACTACTCATTGTCTTGCTGCTGCATTGTGGTGACCAGTATACTACAGTACAATAGTCCAGTGCTGCATTTCGCTGCCCAGTGTCAGTTCTAGTGTCCTCATCAGTGCACAGGATCAGTGCTCATTGTCTTGTGCTGCAATGTGGTGACCGGTATACTACAGTACAATAGTCCAGTGCTGTTCTCGCTGCCCAGTGTCAGTTCTAGTATCCTCATCAGTGTTCAGGATCACTGCTCATTGTCTTGTCCTGCATTGTGGTGACCAGTATACTACAGTACAATAGTCCAGTGCTGTTCTCACTGCCCAGTGTCAGTTCTAGTATCCTCATCAGTGTTCAGGATCACTGCTCATTGTCTTGTCCTGCATTGTGGTGACCAGTATACTACAGTACAATAGTCCAGTGCTGCATCTCACTGCTCAGTGTCAGTTCTAGTATCATCATTAGTGTTCAGGATCACTGCTCATTGTCTTGTCCTGCATTGTGGTGACCAGTATACTACAGTACAATAGTCCAGTGCTGTTCTCACTGCCCAGTGTCAGTTCTAGTATCCTCATCAGTGCTCAGTATCACTGCTCATTGTCTTGTCCTGCATTGTGGTGACCAGTATACTACAGTACAATAGTCCAGTGCTGCATCTCGCTGCACAGTGTCAGTTCTAGTGTCCTCATCAGTGCTCAGTATCACTACTCATTGTCTTGTGCTGCATTGTGGTGACCAGTATACTACAGTACAATACTCCAGTGCTGCATCTCGCTGCACAATGTCAGTTCTAGTATCATCATCATCAGTGCTCAGTATCTCTACTCATTGTCTTGCTGCTGCATTGTGGTGACCAGTATACTACAGTACAATAGTCCAGTGCTGCATCTCGCTGCCCAGTGTCAGTTCAAGTGTCCTCATCAGTGCTCAGGATAAGTGCTCATTGTCTTGTGCTGCAATGTGGTGACCAGTATACTACAGTACAATAGTCCAGTGCTGCATCTCGCTGCTCAGTGTCAGGTCTAGTATCGTCATCAGTGCTCAGTATCACTACTCATTGTCTTGCTTCTGCATTGTGGTGACCAGTATACTACAGTACAATATTCCAGTGCTGCATCTCGCTGCCCAGTGTCAGTTCTAGTGTCCTCATCAGTGCTCAGTATCACTACTAATTGTCTTGTGCTGCATTGTGGTGACCAGTATACTACAGTACAATAGTCAAGTGCTGCATCTCGCTGCCCAGTGTCAGTTCTAGTATCCTCATCAGTGTTCAGGATCACTACTCATTGTCTTGTGCTGCATTGTGGTGACCAGTATAATACAGTACAATAGTCCAGTGCTGCATCTCGCTGCCCAGTGTCAGTTCTAGTATCATCATCAGTGCTCAGTATCTCTGCTCATTGTCTTGTGCTGCATTGTGGTGACCAGTATACTACAGTACAATAGTCCAGTGTCAATCTTGCTGCCCAGTGTCAAATCTAGTATCCTCATTAGTGCTCAGTATCACTACTCATTGTCTTGTGCTGCATTGTGGTGACCAGTATACTACAGTACAATAGTCCAGTGCTGCATCTTGCTGCCCAGTGTCAGTTCTATTATCCTCATCAGTGTTCAGGATCACTACTCTTTGTCTTGTCCTGCATTGTGGTGACCAGTATACTACAGTACAATAGTCCAGTGCTGCATCTTGCTTCACAGTGTCAGTTCTAGTATCCTCATCAGTGCTCAGTATCACTGCTCATTGTCTTGTGCTGCATTGTGGTGACCAGTATACTACAGTACAATAGTCCACTGCTGTTCTCACTGCCCAGTGTCAGTTCTAGTATCCTCATCAGTGCTCAGTATCACTGCTCATTGTCTTGTCCTGCATTGTGGTGACCAGTATACTACAGTACAATAGTCCAGTGCTGCATCTCGCTGCACAGTGTCAGTTCTAGTATCATCATCAGTGCTCAGTATCACTACTCATTGTCTTGCTGCTGCATTGTGGTGACCAGTATACTACAGTACAATAGTCCAGTGCTGCATTTCGCTGCCCAGTGTCAGTTCTAGTGTCCTTATCAGTGCACAGGATCACTACTCATTGTCTTGTGCTGCATTGTGGTGACCAGTATACTACAGTACAATAGTCCAGTGCTGCATCTTGCTGCCCAGTGTCAGTTCTATTATCCTCATCAGTGTTCAGGATCACTACTCTTTGTCTTGTCCTGCATTGTGGTGACCAGTATACTACAGTACAATAGTCCAGTGCTGCATCTTGCTTCACAGTGTCAGTTCTAGTATCCTCATCAGTGCTCAGTATCACTGCTCATTGTCTTGTGCTGCATTGTGGTGACCAGTATACTACAGTACAATAGTCCACTGCTGTTCTCACTGCCCAGTGTCAGTTCTAGTATCCTCATCAGTGCTCAGTATCACTGCTCATTGTCTTGTCCTGCATTGTGGTGACCAGTATACTACAGTACAATAGTCCAGTGCTGCATCTCGCTGCACAGTGTCAGTTCTAGTATCATCATCAGTGCTCAGTATCACTACTCATTGTCTTGCTGCTGCATTGTGGTGACCAGTATACTACAGTACAATAGTCCAGTGCTGCATTTCGCTGCCCAGTGTCAGTTCTAGTGTCCTTATCAGTGCACAGGATCAGTGCTCATTGTCTTGTGCTGCAATGTGGTGACCGGTATACTACAGTACAATAGTCCAGTGCTGTTCTCGCTGCCCAGTGTCAGTTCTAGTATCCTCATCAGTGTTTAGGATCACTGCTCATTGTCTTGTCCTCCATTGTGGTGACCAGTATACTACAGTACAATAGTCCAGTGCTGCATCTCGCTGCTCAGTGTCAGTTCTAGTATCATCATTAGTGTTCAGGATCACTGCTCATTGTCTTGTCCTGCATTGTGGTGACCAGTATACTACAGTACAATAGTCCAGTGCTGTTCTCACTGAACAGTGTCAGTTCTAGTATCCTCATCAGTGCTCAGTATCACTACTCATTGTCTTGTCCTGCATTGTGGTGACCAGTATACTACAGTACAATAGTCCAGTGCTGCATCTCGCTGCACAGTGTCAGTTCTAGTGTCCTCATCAGTGCTCAGTATCACTACTCATTGTCTTGTGCTGCATTGTTGTGACCAGTATACTACAGTACAATAGTCCAGTGCTGCATCTTGCTGCCCAGTGTCAAATCTAGTATCCTCATTAGTGCTCAGTATCACTACTCATTTACTTGTGCTGCATTGTGGTGACCAGTATACTACAGTACAATAGTCCAGTGCTGCATCTTGCTGCCCAGTGTCAGTTCTATTATCCTCATCAGTGTTCAGGATCACTACTCTTTGTCTTGTCCTGCATTGTGGTGACCAGTATACTACAGTACAATAGTCCAGTGCTGCATCTTGCTGCACAGTGTCAGTTCTAGTATCCTCATCAGTGCTCAGTATCACTGCTCATTGTCTTGTGCTGCATTGTGGTGACCAGTATACTACAGTACAATAGTCCACTGCTGTTCTCACTGCCCAGTGTCAGTTCTAGTATCCTCATCAGTGCTCAGTATCACTGCTCATTGTCTTGTCCTGCATTGTGGTGACCAGTATACTACAGTACAATAGTCCAGTGCTGCATCTCGCTGCACAGTGTCAGTTCTAGTATCATCATCAGTGCTCAGTATCACTACTCATTGTCTTGCTGCTGCATTGTGGTGACCAGTATACTACAGTACAATAGTCCAGTGCTGCATTTCGCTGCCCAGTGTCAGTTCTAGTGTCCTCATCAGTGCACAGGATCAGTGCTCATTGTCTTGTGCTGCAATGTGGTGACCGGTATACTACAGTACAATAGTCCAGTGCTGTTCTCTCTGCCCAGTGTCAGTTCTAGTATCCTCATCAGTGTTTAGGATCACTGCTCATTGTCTTGTCCTGCATTGTGGTGACCAGTATACTACAGTACAATAGTCCAGTGCTGCATCTCGCTGCTCAGTGTCAGTTCTAGTATCATCATTAGTGTTCAGGATCACTGCTCATTGTCTTGTGCTGCATTGTGGTGACCAGTATACTACAGTAGAATAGTCCAGTGCTGTTCTCACTGCCCAGTGTCAGTTCTAGTATCCTCATCAGTGTTCAGGATCACTGCTCATTGTCTTGTCCTGCATTGTGGTGACCAGTATACTACAGTACAATAGTCCAGTGCTGCATCTCGCTGCTCAGTGTCAGTTCTAGTATCATCATTAGTGTTCAGGATCACTGCTCATTGTCTTGTCCTGCATTGTGGTGACCAGTATACTACAGTACAATAGTCCAGTGCTGCATCTCGCTGCACAGTGTCAGTTCTAGTGTCCTCATCAGTGCTCAGTATCACTACTCATTGTCTTGTGCTGCATTGTTGTGACCAGTATACTACAGTACAATAGTCCAGTGCTGCATCTCGCTGCACAGTGTCAGTTCTAGTATCCTCATCCGTGCTCAGTATCACTGCTCATTCTCTTGTGCTGCATTGTGGTGACCAGTATACTACAGTACAATAGTCCAGTGCTGCATTTCGCTGCCCAGTGTCAGTTCTAGTATCCTCATCAGTGCTCAGCATCACTGCTCATTCTCTTGTGCTGCATTGTGGTGACCAGTATACTACAGTACAATAGTCCAGTGCTGTTCTCGCTGCCCAGTGTCAGTTCTAGTATCCTCAACAGTGCTCAGTATCACTACTCATTGTCTTGTGCTGCATTGAGGTGACTAGTATAATACAGTACAATAGTCCAGTGCTGTTCTCGCTGCCCAGTGTCAGTTCTAGTATCCTCATCAGTGCTCAGTATCACTACTCATTGTTTTGTGCTGCATTGTGGTGACCAGTATACTAAAGTACAATAGTCCAGTGCTGTATCTCGCTGCACAGTGTCAGTTCTAGTATCCTCATCAGTGCTTAGTATCTCTGCTCATTGTCTTGTGCTGCATTGTGGTGACCAGTATACTACAGTACAATAGTCCAGTGCTGCATCTCGCTGCCCAGTGTCAGTTCAAGTGTCCTCGTCAGTGCTCAGGATAAGTGCTCATTGTCTTGTGCTGCAATGTGGTGACCAGTATACTACAGTACAATAGTCCAGTGCTGCATCTCGCTGCTCAGTGTCAGTTCTAGTATCATCATTAGTGTTCAGGATCACTGCTCATTGTCTTGCTGCTGCATTGTGGTGACCAGTATACTACAGTACAATAGTCCAGTGCTGCATTTCGCTGCCCAGTGTCAGTTCTAGTGTCCTCATCAGTGCTCAGGATCAGTGCTCATTGTCTTGTGCTGCAATGTGGTGACCAGCATACTACAGTAGAATAGTCCAGTGCTGTATTTGCTGCCCAGTGTCAGTTCTAGTAGCCTCATCAGTGCTCAGTATCACTACTCATTGTCTTGTGCTGCATTGTAATGACCAGTATAATACAGTACAATAGTCCAGTGCTGTTCTCGCTGCCCAGTGTCAGATCTAGTATCCTCATCAGTGCTCAGTATCACTACTCATTGTCTTGTGCTGCATTGTGGTGACCAGTATACTACAGTACAATAGTCCAGTGCTGTATCTCGCTGCACAGTGTCAGTTCTAGTATCCTCATCAGTGCTTAGTATCTCTGCTCATTGTCTTGTGCTGCATTGTGGTGACCAGTATACTACAGTACAATAGTCCAGTGCTGCATCTCGCTGCCCAGTGTCATTTCAAGTGTCCTCGTCAGTGCTCAGGATAAGTGCTCATTGTCTTGTGCTGCAATGTGGTGACCAGTATACTACAGTACAATAGTCCAGTGCTGCATCTCGCTGCTCAGTGTCAGTTCTAGTATCATCATTAGTGTTCAGTATCACTGCTCATTGTCTTGCTGCTGCATTGTGGTGACCAGTATACTACAGTACAATAGTCCAGCACTGCATTTCGCTGCCCAGTGTCAGTTCTAGTGTCCTCATCAGTGCTCAGTATCTCTGCTCATTGTCTTGTGCTGCATTGTGGTGACCAGTATACTACAGTACAATAGTCCAGTGCTGTTCTCGCTGCCCAGTGTCAGTTCTAGTATCATCATTAGTGTTCAGGATCACTGCTCATTGTCTTGTGCTGCATTGTGGTGACCAGTATACTACAGTAGAATAGTCCACTGCTGTTCTCACTGCCCAGTGTCAGTTCTAGTATCCTCATCAGTGTTCAGGATCACTGCTCATTGTCTTGTCCTGCATTGTGGTGACCAGTATACTACAGTACAATAGTCCAGTGCTGTTCTCACTGCCCAGTGTCAGTTCTAGTATCCTCATCAGTGTTCAGGATCACTGCTCATTGTCTTGTCCTGCATTGTGTTGTCCAGTATACTACGGTACAATAGTCCAGTGCTGCATCTCGCTGCTCAGTGTCAGTTCTAGTATCATCATTAGTGTTCAGGATCACTGCTCATTGTCTTGTCCTGCATTGTGGTGACCAGTATACTACAGTACAATAGTCCAGTGCTGTTCTCACTGCCCAGTGTCAGTTCTAGTATCCTCATCAGTGCTCAGTATCACTGCTCATTGTCTTGTCCTGCATTGTGGTGACCAGTATACTACAGTACAATAGTCCAGTGCTGCATCTCGCTGCACAGTGTCAGTTCTAGTGTCCTCATCAGTGCTCAGTATCACTGCTCATTCTCTTGTGCTGCATTGTGGTGACCAGTATACTACAGTACAATAGTCCAGTGCTGCATTTCGCTGCCCAGTGTCAGTTCTAGTATCCTCATCAGTGCTCAGCATCACTGCTCATTCTCTTGTGCTGCATTGTGGTGACCAGTATACTACAGTACAATAGTCCAGTGCTGTTCTCGCTGCCCAGTGTCAGTTCTAGTATCCTCATCAGTGCTCAGTATCACTACTCATTGTCTTGTGCTGCATTGTGGTGACTAGTATAATACAGTACAATAGTCCAGTGCTGTTCTCGCTGCCCAGTGTCAGATCTAGTATCATCATCAGTGCTCAGTATCACTACTCATTGTCTTGTGCTGCATTGTGGTGACCAGTATACTAAAGTACAATAGTCCAGTGCTGTATCTCGCTGCACAGTGTCAGTTCTAGTATCCTCATCAGTGCTTAGTATCTCTGCTCATTGTCTTGTGCTGCATTGTGGTGACCAGTATACTACAGTACAATAGTCCAGTGCTGCATCTCGCTGCCCAGTGTCAGTTCAAGTGTCCTCGTCAGTGCTCAGGATAAGTACTCATTGTCTTGTGCTGCAATGTGGTGACCAGTATACTACAGTACAATAGTACAGTGCTGCATCTCGCTGCTCAGTGTCAGTTCTAGTATCATCATTAGTGTTCAGGATCACTGCTCATTGTCTTGCTGCTGCATTGTGGTGACCAGTATACTACAGTACAATAGTCCAGTGCTGCATTTCGCTGCCCAGTGTCAGTTCTAGTGTCCTCATCAGTGCTCAGGATCAGTGCTCATTGTCTTGTGCTGCAATGTGGTGACCAGCATACTACAGTAGAATAGTCCAGTGCTGTATTTGCTGCCCAGTGTCAGTTCTAGTAGCCTCATCAGTGCTCAGTATCACTACTCATTGTCTTGTGCTGCATTGTGGTGACCAGTATAATACAGTACAATAGTCCAGTGCTGTTCTCGCTGCCCAGTGTCAGATCTAGTATCCTCATCAGTGCTCAGTATCACTACTCATTGTCTTGTGCTGCATTGTGGTGACCAGTATACTAAAGTACAATAGTCCAGTGCTGTATCTCGCTGCACAGTGTCAGTTCTAGTATCCTCATCAGTGCTCAGTATCTCTGCTCATTGTCTTGTGCTGCATTGTGGTGACCAGTATACTACAGTACAATAGTCCAGTCCTGTTCTCGCTGCCCAGTGTCAGTTCTAGTATCATCATTAGTGTTCAGGATCACTGCTCATTGTCTTGTGCTGCATTGTGGTGACCAGTATACTACAGTACAATAGTCCACTGCTGTTCTCACTGCCCAGTGTCAGTTCTAGTATCCTCATCAGTGTTCAGGATCACTGCTCATTGTCTTGTCCTGCATTGTGATGACCAATATACTACAGTACAATAGTCCAGTGCTGTATCTCACTACCCAGTTTCAGTTCTAGTATCCTCATCAGTGTTCAGGATCACTGCTCATTGTCTTGTCCTGCATTGTGGTGACCAGTATACTACAGTACAATAGTCCAGTGCTGCATCTCGCTGCTCAGTGTCAGTTCTAGTATCATCATTAGTGTTCAGGATCAGTGCTCATTGTCTTGTGCTGCATTGTGGTGACCAGTATACTACAGTACAATAGTCCAGTGCTGTTCTCACTGCCCAGTGTCAGTTCTAGTATCCTCATCAGTGCTCAGTATCACTGCTCATTGTCTTGTCCTGCATTGTGGTGACCAGTATACTACAGTACAATAGTCCAGTGCTGCATCTCGCTGCACAGTGTCAGTTCTAGTATCCTCATCAGTGCTCAGTATCACTGCTCATTCTCTTGTGCTGCATTATGGTGACCAGTATACTACAGTACAATAGTCCAGTGCTGCATTTCGCTGCCCAGTGTCAGTTCTAGTATCCTCATCAGTGCTCAGTATCACTACTCATTGTCTTGTGCTGCATTGTGGTGACCAGTATATTACAGTACAATAGTCCAATGCTGTTCTCGCTGCTCAGTGTCAGTTCTAGTATCCTCATCAGTGCTCAGCATCACTGCTCATTCTCTTGTGCTGCATTGTGGTGAACAGTATACTACAGTACAATAGTCCAGTGCTGTTCTCACTGCCCAGTGTCAGTTCTAGTATCCTCATCAGTGCTCAGTATCACTACACATTGTCTTGTGCTGCATTGTGGTGACCAGTATAATACAGTACAATAGTCCAGTGCTGTTCTCGCTGCGCAGTGTCAGATCTAGTATCCTCATCAGTGCTCAGTATCTCTGCTCATTGTCTTGTCCTGCATTGTGGTGACCAGTATAATACAGTACAATAGTCCAGTGCTGCATCTCGCTGCCCAGTGTCAGATCTAGTATCCTCATCAGTGCTCAGTATCTCTGCTCATTGTCGTGTGCTGCATTGTGGTGACCAGTATAGTACAGTACAATAGTCCTGTGCTGCATCTCGCTGCACAATGTCAGTTCTAGTATCATCATCAGTGCTCAGTATCTCTACTCATTGTCTTGCTGCTGCATTGTGGTGACCAATATACTACAGTACAATAGTCCAGTGCTGCATCTCGCTGCACAGTGTCAGTTCTAGTATCCTCATCAGTGCTCAGTATCACTGCTCATTCTCTTGTGCTGCATTGTGGTGACCAGTTTATTACAGTACAATAGTCCAGTGCTGCATTTCGCTGCCCAGTGTCAGTTCTAGTATCCTCATCAGTGCTCAGTATCACTATTCATTGTCTTGTGCTGCATTGTGGTGACCAGTATATTACAGTACAATAGTCCAATGCTGTTCTCGCTGCTCAGTGTCAGTTCTAGTATCCTCATCAGTGCTCAGTATCACTGCTCATTCTCTTGTGCTGCATTGTGGTGACCAGTATACTACAGTACAATAGTCCAGTGCTGTTCTCGCTGCCCAGTGTCAGTTCTAGTATCCTCATCAGTGCTCAGTATCACTACTCATTGTCTTGTGCTGCATTGTGGTGACCAGTATAATACAGTACAATAGTCCAGTGCTGTTCTCGCTGCCCAGTGTCAGATCTAGTATCCTCATCAGTGCTCAGTATCACTACTCATTGTCTTGTGCTGCATTGTGGTGACCAGTATAATACAGTACAATAGTCCAGTGCTGCATCTCGCTGCCCAGTGTCAGTTCTAGTATCATCATCAGTGCTCAGTATCACTACTCATTGTCTTGTGCTGCATTGTGGTGACCAGTATAATACAGTACAATAGTCCAGTGCTGCATCTCGCTGCCCAGTGTCAGTTCTAGTATCCTCATAGTGCTCAGTATCACTACTCATTGTCTTGTGCTGCATTGTGGTGACCAGTATACTACAGTACAATAGTCCAGTGCTGCATCTCGCTGCCCAGTGTCAATTCTAGTATCCTCATCAGTGCTCAGTATCACTACTCATTGTCTTGTGCTGCATTGTGGTGACCAGTATATTACAGTACAATAGTCCAGTGCTGCATCTCGCTGCCCAGTGTCAGTTCTAGTATCCTCATCAGTGTTCAGGATCACTACTCATTGTCTTGTCCTGCATTGTGGTGACCAGTATAATACAGTACAATAGTCCAGTGCTGCATCTTGCTGCACAGTGTCAGTTCTAGTATCCTCATCAGTGCTCAGTATTACTGCTCATTGTCTTGTGCTGCATTGTGGTGACCAGTATACTACAGTACAATAGTCCAGTGCTGTTCTCACTGCCCAGTGTCAGTTCTAGTATCCTCATCAGTGCTCAGTATCACTGCTCATTGTCTTGTCCTGCATTGTGGTGACCAGTATACTACAGTACAATAGTCCAGTGCTGCATTTCGCTGCCCAGTGTCAGTTCTAGTGTCCTCATCAGTACTCAGTATCACTACTCATTGTCTTGTGCTGCATTGTGGTGACCAGTATACTACAGTACAATAGTCCAGTGCTGTTCTCGCTGCCCAGTGTCAGTTCTAGTATCCTCATCAGTGCTCAGTATCACTACTCATTGTCTTGTGCTGCATTGTGGTGACCAGTATACTACAGTACAATAGTCCAGTGCTGTTCTCACTGCCCAGTGTCAGTTCTAGTATCCTCATCAGTGCTCAGTATCACTACTCATTGTCTTGTGCTGCATTGTGGTGACCAGTATATTACAGTACAATAGTCCAGTGCTGCATCTCGCTGCCCAGTGTCAGTTCTAGTGTCCTCATCAGTACTCAGTATCACTACTCATTGTCTTGTGCTGCATTGTGGTGACCAGTATACTACAGTACAATAGTCCAGTGCTGTTCTTGCTGCCCAGTGTCAGTTCTAGTATCCTCATCAGTGCTCAGTATCACTACTCATTGTCTTGTGCTGCATTGTGGTGACCAGTATACTACAGTACAATAGTCCAGTGCTGTTCTCACTGCCCAGTGTCAGTTCTAGTATCCTCATCAGTGCTCAGCATCACTGCTCATTGTCTTGTCCTGCATTGTGGTGACCAGTATACTACAGAACAATAGTCCAGTGCTGTTCTCACTGCCCAGTGTCAGTTCTAGTATCCTCATCAGTGTTCAGGATCACTGCTCATTGTCTTGTGCTGCATTGTGGTGACCAGTATACTACAGTACAATAGTCCAGTGCTGTATCTCACTACCCAGTGTCAGTTCTAGTATCCTCATCAGTGTTCAGGATCACTGCTCATTGTCTTGTCCTGCATTGTGGTGACCAGTATACTACAGTACAATAGTCCAGTGCTGTTCTCACTGCCCAGTGTCAGTTCTAGTATCCTCATCAGTGCTCAGTATCACTGCTCATTGTCTTGTCCTGCATTGTGGTGACCAGTATACTACAGTACAATAGTCCAGTGCTGCATCTCGCTGCACAGTGTCAGTTCTAGTATCCTCATCAGTGCTCAGTATCACTGCTCATTCTCTTGTGCTGCATTATGGTGACCAGTATACTACAGTACAATAGTCCAGTGCTGCATTTCGCTGCCCAGTGTCAGTTCTAGTATCCTCATCAGTGCTCAGTATCACTACTCATTGTCTTGTGCTGCATTGTGGTGACCAGTATATTACAGTACAATAGTCCAATGCTGTTCTCGCTGCTCAGTGTCAGTTCTAGTATCCTCATCAGTGCTCAGCATCACTGCTCATTCTCTTGTGCTGCATTGTGGTGAACAGTATACTACAGTACAATAGTCCAGTGCTGTTCTCACTGCCCAGTGTCAGTTCTAGTATCCTCATCAGTGCTCAGTATCACTACACATTGTCTTGTGCTGCATTGTGGTGACCAGTATAATACAGTACAATAGTCCAGTGCTGTTCTCGCTGCGCAGTGTCAGATCTAGTATCCTCATCAGTGCTCAGTATCTCTGCTCATTGTCTTGTCCTGCATTGTGGTGACCAGTATAATACAGTACAATAGTCCAGTGCTGCATCTCGCTGCCCAGTGTCAGATCTAGTATCCTCATCAGTGCTCAGTATCTCTGCTCATTGTCGTGTGCTGCATTGTGGTGACCAGTATAGTACAGTACAATAGTCCTGTGCTGCATCTCGCTGCACAATGTCAGTTCTAGTATCATCATCAGTGCTCAGTATCTCTACTCATTGTCTTGCTGCTGCATTGTGGTGACCAATATACTACAGTACAATAGTCCAGTGCTGCATCTCGCTGCACAGTGTCAGTTCTAGTATCCTCATCAGTGCTCAGTATCACTGCTCATTCTCTTGTGCTGCATTGTGGTGACCAGTTTATTACAGTACAATAGTCCAGTGCTGCATTTCGCTGCCCAGTGTCAGTTCTAGTATCCTCATCAGTGCTCAGTATCACTATTCATTGTCTTGTGCTGCATTGTGGTGACCAGTATATTACAGTACAATAGTCCAATGCTGTTCTCGCTGCTCAGTGTCAGTTCTAGTATCCTCATCAGTGCTCAGTATCACTGCTCATTCTCTTGTGCTGCATTGTGGTGACCAGTATACTACAGTACAATAGTCCAGTGCTGTTCTCGCTGCCCAGTGTCAGTTCTAGTATCCTCATCAGTGCTCAGTATCACTACTCATTGTCTTGTGCTGCATTGTGGTGACCAGTATAATACAGTACAATAGTCCAGTGCTGTTCTCGCTGCCCAGTGTCAGATCTAGTATCCTCATCAGTGCTCAGTAT
Source organism: Pseudophryne corroboree (assembly GCF_028390025.1). NCBI lineage: Eukaryota > Metazoa > Chordata > Amphibia > Anura > Myobatrachidae > Pseudophryne > Pseudophryne corroboree. The sequence goes on from NC_086446.1 coordinate 804,710,549, forward strand.
CACTACTCATTGTCTTGTGCTGCATTGTGGTGACCAGTATAATACAGTACAATAGTCCAGTGCTGCATCTCGCTGCCCAGTGTCAGTTCTAGTATCATCATCAGTGCTCAGTATCACTACTCATTGTCTTGTGCTGCATTGTGGTGACCAGTATAATACAGTACAATAGTCCAGTGCTGCATCTCGCTGCCCAGTGTCAGTTCTAGTATCCTCATAGTGCTCAGTATCACTACTCATTGTCTTGTGCTGCATTGTGGTGACCAGTATACTACAGTACAATAGTCCAGTGCTGCATCTCGCTGCCCAGTGTCAATTCTAGTATCCTCATCAGTGCTCAGTATCACTACTCATTGTCTTGTGCTGCATTGTGGTGACCAGTATATTACAGTACAATAGTCCAGTGCTGCATCTCGCTGCCCAGTGTCAGTTCTAGTATCCTCATCAGTGTTCAGGATCACTACTCATTGTCTTGTCCTGCATTGTGGTGACCAGTATAATACAGTACAATAGTCCAGTGCTGCATCTTGCTGCACAGTGTCAGTTCTAGTATCCTCATCAGTGCTCAGTATTACTGCTCATTGTCTTGTGCTGCATTGTGGTGACCAGTATACTACAGTACAATAGTCCAGTGCTGTTCTCACTGCCCAGTGTCAGTTCTAGTATCCTCATCAGTGCTCAGTATCACTGCTCATTGTCTTGTCCTGCATTGTGGTGACCAGTATACTACAGTACAATAGTCCAGTGCTGCATCTCGCTGCACAGTGTCAGTTCTAGTATCATCATCAGTGCTCAGTATCACTACTCATTGTCTTGCTGCTGCATTGTGGTGACCAGTATACTACAGTACAATAGTCCAGTGCTGCATTTCGCTGCCCAGTGTCAGTTCTAGTATCCTCATCAGTGCTCAGTATCACTATTCATTGTCTTGTGCTGCATTGTGGTGACCAGTATATTACAGTACAATAGTCCAATGCTGTTCTCGCTGCTCAGTGTCAGTTCTAGTATCCTCATCAGTGCTCAGTATCACTGCTCATTCTCTTGTGCTGCATTGTGGTGACCAGTATACTACAGTACAATAGTCCAGTGCTGTTCTCGCTGCCCAGTGTCAGTTCTAGTATCCTCATCAGTGCTCAGTATCACTACTCTTTGTCTTGTGCTGCATTGTGGTGACCAGTATAATACAGTACAATAGTCCAGTGCTGTTCTCGCTGCCCAGTGTCAGATCTAGTATCCTCATCAGTGCTCAGTATCACTACTCATTGTCTTGTGCTGCATTGTGGTGACCAGTATAATACAGTACAATAGTCCAGTGCTGCATCTCGCTGCCCAGTGTCAGTTCTAGTATCATCATCAGTGCTCAGTATCACTACTCATTGTCTTGTGCTGCATTGTGGTGACCAGTATAATACAGTACAATAGTCCAGTGCTGCATCTCGCTGCCCAGTGTCAGTTCTAGTATCCTCATAGTGCTCAGTATCACTACTCATTGTCTTGTGCTGCATTGTGGTGACCAGTATACTACAGTACAATAGTCCAGTGCTGCATCTCGCTGCCCAGTGTCAATTCTAGTATCCTCATCAGTGCTCAGTATCACTACTCATTGTCTTGTGCTGCATTGTGGTGACCAGTATATTACAGTACAATAGTCCAGTGCTGCATCTCGCTGCCCAGTGTCAGTTCTAGTATCCTCATCAGTGTTCAGGATCACTACTCATTGTCTTGTCCTGCATTGTGGTGACCAGTATAATACAGTACAATAGTCCAGTGCTGCATCTTGCTGCACAGTGTCAGTTCTAGTATCCTCATCAGTGCTCAGTATTACTGCTCATTGTCTTGTGCTGCATTGTGGTGACCAGTATACTACAGTACAATAGTCCAGTGCTGTTCTCACTGCCCAGTGTCAGTTCTAGTATCCTCATCAGTGCTCAGTATCACTGCTCATTGTCTTGTCCTGCATTGTGGTGACCAGTATACTACAGTACAATAGTCCAGTGCTGCATCTCGCTGCACAGTGTCAGTTCTAGTATCATCATCAGTGCTCAGTATCACTACTCATTGTCTTGCTGCTGCATTGTGGTGACCAGTATACTACAGTACAATAGTCCAGTGCTGCATTTCGCTGCCCAGTGTCAGTTCTAGTGTCCTCATCAGTACTCAGTATCACTACTCATTGTCTTGTGCTGCATTGTGGTGACCAGTATACTACAGTACAATAGTCCAGTGCTGTTCTCGCTGCCCAGTGTCAGTTCTAGTATCCTCATCAGTGCTCAGTATCACTACTCATTGTCTTGTGCTGCATTGTGGTGACCAGTATACTACAGTACAATAGTCCAGTGCTGTTCTCACTGCCCAGTGTCAGTTCTAGTATCCTCATCAGTGCTCAGCATCACTGCTCATTGTCTTGTCCTGCATTGTGGTGACCAGTATACTACAGAACAATAGTCCAGTGCTGTTCTCACTGCCCAGTGTCAGTTCTAGTATCCTCATCAGTGTTCAGGATCACTGCTCATTGTCTTGTGCTGCATTGTGGTGACCAGTATACTACAGTACAATAGTCCAGTGCTGTATCTCACTACCCAGTGTCAGTTCTAGTATCCTCATCAGTGTTCAGGATCACTGCTCATTGTCTTGTCCTGCATTGTGGTGACCAGTATACTACAGTACAATAGTCCAGTGCTGCATCTCGCTGCTCAGTGTCAGTTCTAGTATCATCATTAGTGTTCAGGATCAGTGCTCATTGTCTTGTGCTGCATTGTGGTGACCAGTATACTACAGTACAATAGTCCAGTGCTGTTCTCACTGCCCAGTGTCAGTTCTAGTATCCTCATCAGTGCTCAGTATCACTGCTCATTGTCTTGTCCTGCATTGTGGTGACCAGTATACTACAGTACAATAGTCCAGTGCTGCATCTCGCTGCACAGTGTCAGTTCTAGTATCCTCATCAGTGCTCAGTATCACTGCTCATTCTCTTGTGCTGCATTGTGGTGACCAGTATACTACAGTACAATAGTCCAGTGCTGCATCTCGCTGCACAGTGTCAGTTCTAGTATCCTCATCAGTGCTCAGTATCACTACTCATTGTCTTGTGCTGCATTGTGGTGACCAGTATATTACAGTACAATAGTCCAATGCTGTTCTCGCTGCTCAGTGTCAGTTCTAGTATCCTCATCAGTGCTCAGCATCACTGCTCATTCTCTTGTGCTGCATTGTGGTGAACAGTATACTACAGTACAATAGTCCAGTGCTGTTCTCACTGCCCAGTGTCAGTTCTAGTATCCTCATCAGTGCTCAGTATCACTACACATTGTCTTGTGCTGCATTGTGGTGACCAGTATAATACAGTACAATTGTCCAGTGCTGTTCTCGCTGCCCAGTGTCAGATCTAGTATCCTCATCAGTGCTCAGTATCTCTGCTCATTGTCTTGTCCTGCATTGTGGTGACCAGTATAATACAGTACAATAGTCCAGTGCTGCATCTCGCTGCCCAGTGTCAGATCTAGTATCCTCATCAGTGCTCAGTATCTCTGCTCATTGTCGTGTGCTGCATTGTGGTGACCAGTATAGTACAGTACAATAGTCCTGTGCTGCATCTCGCTGCACAATGTCAGTTCTAGTATCATCATCAGTGCTCAGTATCTCTACTCATTGTCTTGCTGCTGCATTGTGGTGACCAATATACTACAGTACAATAGTCCAGTGCTGCATCTCGCTGCACAGTGTCAGTTCTAGTATCCTCATCAGTGCTCAGTATCACTGCTCATTCTCTTGTGCTGCATTGTGGTGACCAGTATATTACAGTACAATAGTCCAGTGCTGCATTTCGCTGCCCAGTGTCAGTTCTAGTATCCTCATCAGTGCTCAGTATCACTATTCATTGTCTTGTGCTGCATTGTGGTGACCAGTATATTACAGTACAATAGTCCAATGCTGTTCTCGCTGCTCAGTGTCAGTTCTAGTATCCTCATCAGTGCTCAGTATCACTGCTCATTCTCTTGTGCTGCATTGTGGTGACCAGTATACTACAGTACAATAGTCCAGTGCTGTTCTCGCTGCCCAGTGTCAGTTCTAGTATCCTCATCAGTGCTCAGTATCACTACTCATTGTCTTGTGCTGCATTGTGGTGACCAGTATAATACAGTACAATAGTCCAGTGCTGTTCTCGCTGCCCAGTGTCAGATCTAGTATCCTCATCAGTGCTCAGTATCACTACTCATTGTCTTGTGCTGCATTGTGGTGACCAGTATAATACAGTACAATAGTCCAGTGCTGCATCTCGCTGCCCAGTGTCAGTTCTAGTATCATCATCAGTGCTCAGTATCACTACTCATTGTCTTGTGCTGCATTGTGGTGACCAGTATACTACAGTACAATAGTCCAGTGCTGCATCTCGCTGCCCAGTGTCAGTTCTAGTATCCTCATAGTGCTCAGTATCACTACTCATTGTCTTGTGCTGCATTGTGGTGACCAGTATACTACAGTACAATAGTCCAGTGCTGCATCTCGCTGCCCAGTGTCAATTCTAGTATCCTCATCAGTGCTCAGTATCACTACTCATTGTCTTGTGCTGCATTGTGGTGACCAGTATATTACAGTACAATAGTCCAGTGCTGCATCTCGCTGCCCAGTGTCAGTTCTAGTATCCTCTTCAGTGTTCAGGATCACTACTCATTGTCTTGTCCTGCATTGTGGTGACCAGTATAATACAGTACAATAGTCCAGTGCTGCATCTTGCTGCACAGTGTCAGTTCTAGTATCCTCATCAGTGCTCAGTATTACTGCTCATTGTCTTGTGCTGCATTGTGGTGACCAGTATACTACAGTACAATAGTCCAGTGCTGTTCTCACTGCCCAGTGTCAGTTCTAGTATCCTCATCAGTGCTCAGTATCACTGCTCATTGTCTTGTCCTGCATTGTGGTGACCAGTATACTACAGTACAATAGTCCAGTGCTGCATCTCGCTGCACAGTGTCAGTTCTAGTATCATCATCAGTGCTCAGTATCACTACTCATTGTCTTGCTGCTGCATTGTGGTGACCAGTATACTACAGTACAATAGTCTAGTGCTGCATTTCGCTGCCCAGTGTCAGTTCTAGTGTCCTCATCAGTGCTCAGTATCACTACTCATTGTCTTGTGCTGCATTGTGGTGACCAGTATACTACAGTACAATAGTCCAGTGCTGTTCTCGCTGCCCAGTGTCAGTTCTAGTATCCTCATCAGTGCTCAGTATCACTACTCATTGTCTTGTGCTGCATTGTGGTGACCAGTATACTACAGTACAATAGTCCAGTGCTGTTCTCACTGCCCAGTGTCAGTTCTAGTATCCTCATCAGTGCTCAGCATCACTGCTCATTGTCTTGTCCTGCATTGTGGTGACCAGTATACTACAGAACAATAGTCCAGTGCTGTTCTCACTGCCCAGTGTCAGTTCTAGTATCCTCATCAGTGTTCAGGATCACTGCTCATTGTCTTGTGCTGCATTGTGGTGACCAGTATACTACAGTACAATAGTCCAGTGCTGTTCTCACTGCCGAGTGTCAGTTCTAGTATCCTCATCAGTGTTCAGGATCACTGCTCATTGTCTTGTCCTGCATTGTGATGACCAGTATACTACAGTACAATAGTCCAGTGCTGTTCTCACTACCCAGTGTCAGTTCTAGTATCCTCATCAGTGTTCAGGATCACTGCTCATTGTCTTGTCCTGCATTGTGGTGACCAGTATACTACAGTACAATAGTCCAGTGCTGCATCTCGCTGCTCAGTGTCAGTTCTAGTATCATCATTAGTGTTCAGGATCAGTGCTCATTGTCTTGTGCTGCATTGTGGTGACCAGTATACTACAGTACAATACTCCAGTGCTGTACTCACTGCCCAGTGTCAGTTCTAGTATCCTCATCAGTGCTCAGTATCACTGCTCATTGTCTTGTCCTGCATTGTGGTGACCAGTATACTACAGTACAATAGTCCAGTGCTGCATCTCGCTGCACAGTGTCAGTTCTAGTATCCTCATCAGTGCTCAGTATCACTGCTCATTCTCTTGTGCTGCATTGTGGTGACCAGTATACTACAGTACAATAGTCCAGTGCTGCATTTCGCTGCCCAGTGTCAGTTCTAGTATCCTCATCAGTGCTCAGTATCACTACTCATTGTCTTGTGCTGCATTGTGGTGACCAGTATATTACAGTACAATAGTCCAATGCTGTTCTCGCTGCTCAGTGTCAGTTCTAGTATCCTCATCAGTGCTCAGCATCACTGCTCATTCTCTTGTGCTGCATTGTGGTGACCAGTATACTACAGTACAATAGTCCAGTGCTGCATTTCGCTGCCCAGTGTCAGTTCTAGTATCCTCATCAGTGCTCAGTATCACTACTCATTGTCTTGTGCTGCATTGTGGTGACCAGTATATTACAGTACAATAGTCCAATGCTGTTCTCGCTGCTCAGTGTCAGTTCTAGTATCCTCATCAGTGCTCAGCATCACTGCTCATTCTCTTGTGCTGCATTGTGGTGACCAGTATAATACAGTACAATAGTCCAGTGCTGTTCTCGCTGCCCAGTGTCAGATCTAGTATCCTCATCAGTGCTCAGTATCTCTGCTCATTGTCTTGAGCTGCATTGTGGTGACCAGTATAGTACAGTACAATAGTCCAGTGCTGCATCTCGCTGCACAATGTCAGTTCTAGTATCATCATCAGTGCTCAGTATCTCTACTCATTGTCTTGCTGCCGCATTGTGGTGACCAGTATACTACAGTACAATAGTCCAGTGCTGCATCTCGCTGCCCAGTGTCAGTTCAAGTGTCCTCATCAGTGCTCAGGATAAGTGCTCATTGTCTTGTGCTGCAATGTGGTGACCAGTATACTACAGTACAATAGTCCAGTGCTGCATCTCGCTGCCCAGTGTCAGTTCTAGTATCATCATCAGTGCTCAGTATCACTACTCATTGTCTTGCTTCTGCATTGTGGTGACCAGTATACTACAGTACAATATTCCAGTGCTGCATCTCGCTGCCCAGTGTCAGTTCTAGTGTCCTCATCAGTGCTCAGTATCACTACTAATTGTCTTGTGCTGCATTGTGGTGACCAGTATACTACAGTACAATAGTCCAGTGCTGCATCTCGCTGCCCAGTGTCAGTTCTAGTATCATCATCAGTGCTCAGTATCACTACTCATTGTCTTGCTGCTGCATTGTGGTGACCAGTATACTACAGTACAATAGTCCAGTGCTGTTCTCACTGCACGGTGTCAGTTCATTTATCTTCATCAGTGCTCAGGATCAGTGCTCATTGTCTTGTGCTGCATTGGGGTGCTCAGTATACTACAGTACAATAGCCCAGTGCTGCATCTCGCTGCTCAGTGTCAGTTCTAATATCCTCATCAGTGATCAGGATCAGTGCTCATTGTCTTGTGCTGCATTGTGGTCACCAATATACTACAGTACAATAGTACAGTGCTGCATCTCGCTGCCCAGTGTCAGTTCTAGAATCCTCATCAGTGCTCAGTATCATTACTCATTGTCTCGTGCTGCATTGTGGTGACCAGTATACTACAGTACAATAGTCTAGGGCTGCATCTCGCTGCTCAGTGTCAGTTCTAGTATCCTCATCAGTGCTCAGTATCCCTGCTCATTGTCTTGTGCTGCATTGTGGTGACCAGTATACTACAGTATAATAGTTCAGTGCTGCATCTCGCTGCACAGTGTAATTTCTAGTATCATCATCAGTGCTCAGAATCACTACTCATTGTCTTGCTGCTGCATTGTGGTGACCAGTATACTACAGTACAATAGTCCAGTGCTGTTCTTGCTGCCCAGTGTCAGTTCTAGTATCATCATCAGTGCTCAGGATCAGTGCTCATTGTCTTGTGCTGCATTGTGGTGACCAGTATACTACAGTACATTACTAATAGTCCAGTGCTGCATCTCGCTGTTCAGTGTCAGTTCTAGTATCCTCATCAGTGCTCAGGATCAGTGCTCATTGTCTTGTGCTGCATTGTGGTGACCAGTATACTACAGTACAATAGTACAGTGCTGCATCTCGCTGCTCAGTGTCAGTTCTAGTATCCTCATCAGTGCTCAGTATCACTACTCATTGTCTTGTGCTGCATTGTGGTGACCAGTATACTACAGTACAATAGTCCAGTGCTGCATCTCGCTGCCCAGTGTCAGTTCTAGTATCCTCATCAGTGCTCAGTATCACTACTCATTGTCTTGTGCTGCATTGTGGTGACCAGTATACTACAGTACAATAGTGCAGTGCTGCATCTCGCTGCCCAGTGTCAGTTCTAGTATCATCATTAGTGTTCAGGATCACTGCTCATTGTCTTGTGCTGCATTGTGGTGACCAGTATACTACAGTACAATAGTCCACTGCTGTTCTCACTGCCCAGTGTCAGTTCTAGTATCCTCATCAGTGCTCAGTATCACTGCTCATTGTCTTGTCCTGCATTGTGGTGACCAGTATACTACAGTACAATAGTCCAGTGCTGCATCTCGCTGCACAGTGTCAGTTCTAGTATCATCATCAGTGCTCAGTATCACTACTCATTGTCTTGCTGCTGCATTGTGGTGACCAGTATACTACAGTACAATAGTCCAGTGCTGCATTTCGCTGCCCAGTGTCAGTTCTAGTGTCCTCATCAGTGCTCAGGATCAGTGCTCATTGTCTTGTGCTGCAATGTGGTGACCAGCATACTACAGTACAATAGTCCAGTGCTGTATTTGCTGCCCAGTGTCAGTTCTAGTATCCTCATCAGTGCTCAGTATCACTACTCATTGTCTTGTGCTGCATTGTGGTGACCAGTATAATACAGTACAATAGTCCAGTGCTGTTCTCGCTGCCCAGTGTCAGATCTAGTATCCTCATCAGTGCTCAGTATCACTACTCATTGTCTTGTGCTGCATTGTGGTGACCAGTATACTAAAGTACAATAGTCCAGTGCTGTATCTCGTTGCACAGTGTCAGTTCTAGTATCCTCATCAGTGCTCAGTATCTCTGCTCATTGTCTTGTGCTGCATTGTGGTGACCAGTATACTACAGTACAATAGTCCAGTGCTGTTCTCGCTGCCCAGTGTCAGTTCTAGTATCATCATTAGTGTTCAGGATCACTGCTCATTGTCTTGTGCTGCATTGTGGTGACCAGTATACTACAGTACAATAGTCCACTGCTGTTCTCACTGCCCAGTGTCAGTTCTAGTATCCTCATCAGTGTTCAGGATCACTGCTCATTGTCTTGTCCTGCATTGTGATGACCAGTATACTACAGTACAATAGTCCAGTGCTGTTCTCACTACCCAGTGTCAGTTCTAGTATCCTCATCAGTGTTCAGGATCACTGCTCATTGTCTTGTCCTGCATTGTGGTGACCAGTATACTACAGTACAATAGTCCAGTGCTGCATCTCGCTGCTCAGTGTCAGTTCTAGTATCATCATTAGTGTTCAGGATCAGTGCTCATTGTCTTGTGCTGCATTGTGGTGACCAGTATACTACAGTACAATAGTCCAGTGCTGTTCTCACTGCCCAGTGTCAGTTCTAGTATCCTCATCAGTGCTCAGTATCACTGCTCATTGTCTTGTCCTGCATTGTGGTGACCAGTATACTACAGTACAATAGTCCAGTGCTGCATCTCGCTGCACAGTGTCAGTTCTAGTATCCTCATCAGTGCTCAGTATCACTGCTCATTCTCTTGTGCTGCATTGTGGTGACCAGTATACTACAGTACAATAGTCCAGTGCTGCATTTCGCTGCCCAGTGTCAGTTCTAGTATCCTCATCAGTGCTCAGTATCACTACTCATTGTCTTGTGCTGCATTGTGGTGACCAGTATATTACAGTACAATAGTCCAATGCTGTTCTCGCTGCTCAGTGTCAGTTCTAGTATCCTCATCAGTGCTCAGCATCACTGCTCATTCTCTTGTGCTGCATTGTGGTGAACAGTATACTACAGTACAATAGTCCAGTGCTATTCTCGCTGCCCATTGTCAGTTCTAGTATCCTCATAAGTACTCAGTATCACTACTCATTGTCTTGTGCTGCATTGTGGTGACCAGTATAATACAGTACAATAGTCCAGTGCTGTTCTCGCTGCCCAGTGTCAGATCTAGTATCCTCATCAGTGCTCAGTATCTCTGCTCATTGTCGTGTGCTGCATTGTGGTGACCAGTATAGTACAGTACAATAGTCCAGTGCTGCATCTCGCTGCACAATGTCAGTTCTAGTATCATCATCAGTGCTCAGTATCTCTACTCATTGTCTTGCTGCTGCATTGTGGTGACCAGTATACTACAGTACAATAGTCCAGTGCTGCATCTCGCTGCCCAGTGTCAGTTCAAGTGTCCTTATCAGTGCTCAGGATAAGTGCTCATTGTCTTGTGCTGCAATGTGGTGACCAGTATACTACAGTACAATAGTCCAGTGCTGCATCTCGCTGCCCAGTGTCAGTTCTAGTGTCCTCATCAGTGCTCAGTATCACTACTAATTGTCTTGTGCTGCATTGTGGTGACCAGTATACTACAGTACAATAGTCCAGTGCTGCATCTCGCTGCACAGTGTCAGTTCTAGTATCATCATCAGTGCTCAGTATCACTACTCATTGTCTTGCTGCTGCATTGTGGTGACCAGTATACTACAGTACAATAGTCCAGTGCTGTTCTCACTGCACGGTGTCAGTTCATTTATCTTCATCAGTGCTCAGGATCAGTGCTCATTGTCTTGTGCTGCATTGGGGTGCTCAGTATACTACAGTACAATAGCCCAGTGCTGCATCTCGCTGCTCAGTGTCAGTTCTAATATCCTCATCAGTGATCAGGATCAGTGCTCATTGTCTTGTGCTGCATTGTGGTGACCAATATACTACAGTACAATAGTACAGTGCTGCATCTCGCTGCCCAGTGTCAGTTCTAGAATCCTCATCAGTGCTCAGTATCATTACTCATTGTCTCGTGCTGCATTGTGGTGACCAGTATACTACAGTACAATAGTCTAGGGCTGCATCTCGCTGCTCAGTGTCAGTTCTAGTATCCTCATCAGTGCTCAGTATCCCTGCTCATTGTCTTGTGCTGCATTGTGGTGACCAGTATACTACAGTACAATAGTTCAGTGCTGCATCTCGCTGCACAGTGTAATTTCTAGTATCATCATCAGTGCTCAGAATCACTACTCATTGTCTTTCTGCTGCATTGTGGTGACCAGTATACTACAGTACAATAGTCCAGTGCTGTTCTTGCTGCCCAGTGTCAGTTCTAGTATCCTCATCAGTGCTCAGGATCAGTGCTCATTGTCTTGTGCTGCATTGTGGTGACCAGTATACTACAGTACATTACTAATAGTCCAGTGCTGCATCTCGCTGTTCAGTGTCAGTTCTAGTATCCTCATCAGTGCTCAGGATCAGTGCTCATTGTCTTGTGCTGCATTGTGGTGACCAGTATACTACAGTACAATAGTCCAGTGCTGCATTTCGCTGCTCAGTGTCAGTTCTAGTATCCTCATCAGTGCTCAGTATCACTACTCATTGTCTTGTGCTGCATAGTGGTGACCAGTATACTACAGTACAATAGTCCAGTGCTGCATCTCGCTGCCCAGTGTCAGTTCTAGTATCCTCATCAGTGCTCAGTATCACTACTCATTGTCTTGTGCTGCATTGTGGTGACCAGTATACTACAGTACAATAGTGCAGTGCTGCATCTCGCTGCTCAGTGTCAGTTCTAGTATCATCATTAGTGTTCAGGATCACTGCTCATTGTCTTGTGCTGCATTGTGGTGACCAGTATAGTACAGTACAATAGTCCACTGCTGTTCTCACTGCCCAGTGTCAGTTCTAGTATCCTCATCAGTGCTCAGTATCACTGCTCATTGTCTTGTCCTGCATTGTGGTGACCAGTATACTACAGTACAATAGTTTAGTGCTGCATCTCGCTGCACAGTGTCAGTTCTAGTATCATCATCAGTGCTCAGTATCACTACTCATTGTCTTGCTGCTGCATTGTGGTGACCAGTATACTACAGTACAATAGTCCAGTGCGGCATTTCGCTGCCCAGTGTCAGTTCTAGTGTCCTCATCAGTGCTCAGGATCAGTGCTCATTGTCTTGTGCTGCAATGTGGTGACCAACATACTACTGTACAATAGTCCAGTGCTGTATTTGCTGCCCAGTGTCAGTTCTAGTATCCTCATCAGTGCTCAGTATCACTACTCATTGTCTTGTGCTGCATTGTGGTGACCAGTATAATACAGTACAATAGTCCAGTGCTGTTCTCGCTGCCCAGTGTCAGATCTAGTATCCTCATCAGTGCTCAGTATCACTACTCATTGTCTTGTGCTGCATTGTGGTGACCAGTATACTAAAGTACAATAGTCCAGTGCTGTATCTCGCTGCACAGTGTCAGTTCTAGTATCCTCATCAGTGCTCAGTATCTCTGCTCATTGTCTTGTGCTGCATTGTGGTGACCAGTATACTACAGTACAATAGTCCACTGCTGTTCTCGCTGCCCAGTGTCAGTTCTAGTATCATCATTAGTGTTCAGGATCACTGCTCATTGTCTTGTGCTGCATTGTGGTGACCAGTATACTACAGTACAATAGTCCACTGCTGTTCTCACTGCCCAGTGTCAGTTCTAGTATCCTCATCAGTGTTCAGGATCACTGCTCATTGTCTTGTCCTGCATTGTGATGACCAGTATACTACAGTACAATAGTCCAGTGCTGTTCTCACTGCCCAGTGTCAGTTCTAGTATCCTCATCAGTGCTCAGTATCACTGCTCATTGTCTTGTCCTGCATTGTGGTGACCAGTATACTACAGTACAATAGTCCAGTGCTGCATTTCGCTGCCCAGTGTCAGTTCTAGTATCCTCATCAGTGCTCAGTATCACTACTCATTGTCTTGTGCTGCATTGTGGTGACCAGTATATTACAGTACAATAGTCCAATGCTGTTCTCGCTGCCCAGTGTCAGTTCTAGTATCCTCATCAGTGCTCAGCATCACTGCTCATTCTCTTGTGCTGCATTGTGGTGAACAGTATACTACAGTACAATAGTCCAGTGCTGTTCTCGCTGCCCAGTGTCAGTTCTAGTATCCTCATCAGTGCTCAGTATCACTACTCATTGTCTTGTGCTGCATTGTGGTGACCAGTATAATACAGTACAATAGTCCACTGCTGTTCTCACTGCCCAGTGTCAGTTCTAGTATCCTCATCAGTGTTCAGGATCACTGCTCATTGTCTTGTGCTGCATTGTGGTGACCAGTATACTACAGTACAATAGTCCACTGCTGTTCTCACTGCACAGTGTCAGTTCTAGTATCCTCATCAGTGCTCAGTATCACTGCTCATTCTTTTGTGCTGCATTGTGGTGACCAGTATACTACAGTACAATAGTCCAGTGCTGCATTTCGCTGCCCAGTGTCAGTTCTAGTATCCTCATCAGTGCTCAGTATCACTACTCATTGTCTTGTGCTGCATTGTGGTGACCAGTATATTACAGTACAATAGTCCAATGCTGTTCTCGCTGCCCAGTGTCAGTTCTAGTATCCTCATCAGTGCTCAGCATCACTGCTCATTCTCTTGTGCTGCATTGTGGTGAACAGTATACTACAGTACAATAGTCCAGTGCTGTTCTCGCTGCCCAGTGTCAGTTCTAGTATCCTCATCAGTGCTCAGTATCACTACTCATTGTCTTGTGCTGCATTGTGGTGACCAGTATAATACAGTACAATAGTCCAGTGCTGTTCTCGCTGCCCAGTGTCAGATCTAGTATCCTCATCAGTGCTCAGTATCTCTGCTCATTGTCGTGTGCTGCATTGTGGTGACCAGTATAGTACAGTACAATAGTCCAGTGCTGCATCTCGCTGCACAATGTCAGTTCTAGTATCATCATCAGTGCTCAGTATCTCTACTCATTGTCTTGCTGCTGCATTGTGGTGACCAGTATACTACAGTACAATAGTCCAGTGCTGCATCTCGCTGCCCAGTGTCAGTTCAAGTGTCCTCATCAGTGCTCAGGATAAGTGCTCATTGTCTTGTGCTGCAATGTGGTGACCAGTATACTACAGTACAATAGTCCAGTGCTGCATCTCGCTGCCCAGTGTCAGTTCTAGTATCCTCATCAGTGCTCAGTATCACTACTCATTGTCTTGTGCTGCATTGTGGTGACCAGTATACTACAGTACAATAGTGCAGTGCTGCATCTCGCTGCTCAGTGTCAGTTCTAGTATCATCATTAGTGTTCAGGATCACTGCTCATTGTCTTGTGCTGCATTGTGGTGACCAGTATAGTACAGTACAATAGTCCACTGCTGTTCTCACTGCCCAGTGTCAGTTCTAGTATCCTCATCAGTGCTCAGTATCACTGCTCATTGTCTTGTCCTGCATTGTGGTGACCAGTATACAACAGTACAATAGTCCAGTGCTGCATCTCGCTGCACAGTGTCAGTTCTAGTATCATCATCAGTGCTCAGTATCACTACTCATTGTCTTGCTGCTGCATTGTGGTGACCAGTATACTACAGTACAATAGTCCAGTGCTGCATTTCGCTGCCCAGTGTCAGTTCTAGTGTCCTCATCAGTGCTCAGGATCAGTGCTCATTGTCTTGTGCTGCAATGTGGTGACCAACATACTACAGTACAATAGTCCAGTGCTGTATTTGCTGCCCAGTGTCAGTTCTAGTATCCTCATCAGTGCTCAGTATCACTACTCATTGTCTTGTGCTGCATTGTGGTGACCAGTATAATACAGTACAATAGTCCAGTGCTGTTCTCGCTGCCCAGTGTCAGATCTAGTATCCTCATCAGTGCTCAGTATCACTACTCATTGTCTTGTGCTGCATTGTGGTGACCAGTATACTAAAGTACAATAGTCCAGTGCTGTATCTCGCTGCACAGTGTCAGTTCTAGTATCCTCATCAGTGCTCAGTATCTCTGCTCATTGTCTTGTGCTGCATTGTGGTGACCAGTATACTACAGTACAATAGTCCAGTGCTGTTCTCGCTGCCCAGTGTCAGTTCTAGTATCATCATTAGTGTTCAGGATCACTGCTCATTGTCTTGTGCTGCATTGTGGTGACCAGTATACTACAGTACAATAGTCCAGTGCTGCATCTTGCTGCCCAGTGTCAGTTCTAGTATCCTCATCAGTGCTCAGTATCACTACTCATTGTCTTGTGCTGCATTGTGGTGACCAGTATACTACAGTACAATAGTACAGTGCTGTTCTCGCTGCCCAGTGTCAGTTTTAGTATCCTCATCAGTGTTCAGGATCACTGCTCATTGTCTTGTCCTGCATTGTGATGACCAGTATACTACAGTACAATAGTCCAGTGCTGTTCTCACTGCCCAGTGTCAGTTCTAGTATCCTCATCAGTGTTCAGGATCACTGCTCATTGTCTTGTCCTGCATTGTGATGACCAGTATACTACAGTACAATAGTCCAGTGCTGTTCTCACTAGCCAGTGTCAGTTCTAGTATCCTCATCAGTGTTCAGGATCACTGCTCATTGTCTTGTGCTGCATTGTGGTGACCAGTATACTACAGTACAATAGTCCAGTGCTGTTCTCACTGCCCAGTGTCAGTTCTAGTATCCTCATCAGTGCTCAGTATCACTGCTCATTGTCTTGTCCTGCATTGTGGTGACCAGTATACTACAGTACAATAGTCCAGTGCTGCATCTCGCTGCACAGTGTCAGTTCTAGTATCCTCATCAGTGCTCAGTATCACTGCTCATTCTCTTGTGCTGCATTGTGGTGACCAGTATACTACAGTACAATAGTCCAGTGCTGCATTTCGCTGCCCAGTGTCAGTTCTAGTATCCTCATCAGTGCTCAGTATCACTACTCATTGTCTTGTGCTGCATTGTGGTAACCAGTATATTACAGTACAATAGTCCAATGCTGTTCTCGCTGCTCAGTGTCAGTTCTAGTATCCTCATCAGTGCTCAGCATCACTGCTCATTCTCTTGTGCTGCATTGTGGTGAACAGTATACTACAGTACAATAGTCCAGTGCTGTTCTCGCTGCCCAGTGTCAGTTCTAGTATCCTCATCAGTGCTCAGTATCACTACTCATTGTCTTGTGCTGCATTGTGGTGACCATTATAATACAGTACAATAGTCCAGTGCTGTTCTCGCTGCCCAGTGTCAGATCTAGTATCCTCATCAGTGCTCAGTATCTCTGCTCATTGTCGTGTGCTGCATTGTGGTGACCAGTATAGTACAGTACAATAGTCCAGTGCTGCATCTCGCTGCACAATGTCAATTCTAGTATCATCATCAGTGCTCAGTATCTCTACTCATTGTCTTGCTGCTGCATTGTGGTGACCAGTATACTACAGTACAATAGTCCAGTGCTGCATCTCGCTGCCCAGTGTCAGTTCAAGTGTCCTCATCAGTGCTCAGGATAAGTGCTCATTGTCTTGTGCTGCAATGTGGTGACCAGTATACTACAGTACAATAGTCCAGTGCTGCATCTCGCTGCCCAGTGTCAGTTCTAGTATCATCATCAGTGCTCAGTATCACTACTCATTGTCTTGCTTCTGCATTGTGGTGACCAGTATACTACAGTACAATATTCCAGTGCTGCATCTCGCTGCCCAGTGTCAGTTCTAGTGTCCTCATCAGTGCTCAGTATCACTACTAATTGTCTTGTGCTGCATTGTGGTGACCAGTATACTACAGTACAATAGTCCAGTGCTGCATCTCGCTGCCCAGTGTCAGTTCTAGTATCATCATCAGTGCTCAGTATCACTACTCATTGTGTTGCTGCTGCATTGTGGTGACCAGTATACTACAGTACAATAGTCCAGTGCTGTTCTCACTGCACGGTGTCAGTTCATTTATCTTCATCAGTGCTCAGGATCAGTGCTCATTGTCTTGTGCTGCATTGGGGTGCTCAGTATACTACAGTACAATAGCCCAGTGCTGCATCTCGCTGCTCAGTGTCAGTTCTAGTATCCTCATCAGTGATCAGGATCAGTGCTCATTGTCTTGTGCTGCATTGTGGTGACCAATATACTACAGTACAATAGTACAGTGCTGCATCTCGCTGCCCAGTGTCAGTTCTAGAATCCTCATCAGTGCTCAGTATCATTACTCATTGTCTCGTGCTGCATTGTGGTGACCAGTATACTACAGTACAATAGTCTAGGGCTGCATCTCGCTGCTCAGTGTCAGTTCTAGTATCCTCATCAGTGCTCAGTATCCCTGCTCAATGTCTTGTGCTGCATTGTGGTGACCAGTATACTACAGTACAATAGTTCAGTGCTGCATCTCGCTGCACAGTGTCATTTCTAGTATCATCATCAGTGCTCAGAATCACTACTCATTGTCTTGCTGCTGCATTGTGGTGACCAGTATACTACAGTACAATAGTCCAGTGCTGTTCTTGCTGCCCAGTGTCAGTTCTAGTATCCTCATCAGTGCTCAGAATCAGTGCTCATTGTCTTGTGCTGCATTGTGGTGACCAGTATACTACAGTACAATAGTCCAGTGCTGCATTTCGCTGCCCAGTGTCAGTTCTAGTATCCTCATCAGTGATCAGTATCACTACTCATTGTCTTGTGCTGCATTGTGGTGACCAGTATATTACAGTACAATAGTCCAATGCTGTTCTCGCTGCTCAGTATCAGTTCTAGTATCCTCATCAGTGCTCAGCATCACTGCTCATTCTCTTGTGCTGCATTGTGGTGACCAGTATACTACAGTACAATAGTCCAGTGCTGTTCTCGCTGCCCAGTGTCAGTTCTAGTATCCTCATCAGTGCTCAGTATCACTACTCATTGTCTTGTGCTGCATTGTGGTGACCAGTATAATACAGTACAATAGTCCAGTGCTGTTCTCGCTGCCCAGTGTCAGATCTAGTATCCTCATCAGTGCTCAGTATCTCTACTCATTGTCTTGCTGCTGCATTGTGATGACCAGTATACTACAGTACAATAGTCCAGTGCTGCATCTCGCTGCCCAGTGTCA
The DNA here is from genome assembly GCF_028390025.1 of Pseudophryne corroboree. Taxonomy (NCBI): domain Eukaryota; kingdom Metazoa; phylum Chordata; class Amphibia; order Anura; family Myobatrachidae; genus Pseudophryne; species Pseudophryne corroboree. The sequence goes on from NC_086446.1 coordinate 804,728,493, forward strand.
GTTCAAGTGTCCTCATTAGTGCTCAGGATAAGTGCTCATTGTCTTGTGCTGCAATGTGGTGACCAGTATACTACAGTACAATAGTCCAGTGCTGCATCTCGCTGCCCAGTGTCAGTTCTAGTATCATCATCAGTGCTCAGTATCACTACTCATTGTCTTGCTTCTGCATTGTGGTGACCAGTATACTACAGTACAATATTCTAGTGCTGCATCTCGCTGCCCAGTGTCAGTTCTAGAGTCCTCATCAGTGCTCAGTATCACTACTAATTGTCTTGTGCTGCATTGTGGTGACCAGTATACTACAGTACAATAGTCCAGTGCTGCATCTCGCTGCCCAGTGTCAGTTCTAGTATCATCATCAGTGCTCAGTATCACTACTCATTGTCTTGCTGCTGCATTGTGGTGACCAGTATACTACAGTACAATAGTCCAGTGCTGTTCTCACTGCACGGTGTCAGTTCATTTATCTTCATCAGTGCTCACGATCAGTGCTCATTGTCTTGTGCTGCATTGGGGTGCTCAGTATACTACAGTACAATAGCCCAGTGCTGCATCTCGCTGCTCAGTGTCAGTTCTAGTATCCTCATCAGTGATCAGGATCAGTGCTCATTGTCTTGTGCTGCATTGTGGTGACCAATATACTACAGTACAATAGTACAGTGCTGCATCTCTCTGCCCAGTGTCAGTTCTAGAATCCTCATCAGTGCTCAGTATCATTACTCATTGTCTCGTGCTGCATTGTGGTGACCAGTATACTACAGTACAATAGTCTAGGTCTGCATCTCGCTGCTCAGTGTCAGTTCTAGTATCCTCTTCAGTGCTCAGTATCCCTGCTCATTGTCTTGTGCTGCATTGTGGTGACCAGTATACTACAGTACAATAGTCCAGTGCTGCATCTCGCTGCACAGTGTCAGTTCTAGTATCCTCATCAGTGCTCAGGATCAGTGCTCATTGTCTTGTGCTGCATTGTGGTGACCAGTATACTACAGTACATTACTAATAGTCCAGTGCTGCATCTCGCTGTTCAGTGTCAGTTCTAGTATCCTCATCAGTGCTCAGGATCAGTGCTCATTGTCTTGTGCAGCATTGTGGTGACCAGTATACTACAGTACAATAGTCCAGTGCTGCATCTCGCTGCTCAGTGTCAGTTCTAGTATCCTCATCAGTGCTCAGTATCACTACTCATTGTCTTGTGCTGCATTGTGGTGACCAGTATACTACAGTACAATAGTCCAGTGCTGCATCTCGCTGCCCAGTGTCAGTTCTAGTATCCTCATCAGTGCTCAGTATCACTACTCATTGTCTTGTGCTGCATTGTGGTGACCAGTATACTACAGTACAATAGTCCAGTGCTGCATCTCGCTGCTCAGTGTCAGTTCTAGTATCATCATTAGTGTTCAGGATCACTGCTCATTGTCTTGTGCTGCATTGTGGTGACCAGTATACTACAGTACAATAGTCCACTGCTGTTCTCACTGCCCAGTGTCAGTTCTAGTATCCTCATCAGTGCTCAGTATCACTGCTCATTGTCTTGTCCTGCATTGTGGTGACCAGTATACTACAGTACAATAGTCCAGTGCTGCATCTCGCTGCACAGTGTCAGTTCTAGTATCATCATCAGTGCTCAGTATCACTACTCATTGTCTTGCTGCTGCATTGTGGTGACCAGTATACTACAGTACAATAGTCCAGTGCTGCATTTCGCTGCCCAGTGTCAGTTCTAGTGTCCTCATCAGTGCTCAGGATCAGTGCTCATTGTCTTGTGCTGCAATGTGGTGACCAGCATACTACAGTACAATAGTCCTTTGCTGTTCTCGCTGCCCAGTGTCAGTTCTAGTATCCTCATCAGTGCTCAGTATCACTACTCATTGTCTTGTGCTGCATTGTGATGACCAGTATAATACAGTACAATAGTCCAGTGCTGTTCTCGCTGCCCAGTGTCAGATCTAGTATCCTCATCAGTGCTCAGTATCACTACTCATTGTCTAGTGCTGCATTGTGGTATCCAATATACTAAAGTACAATAGTCCAGTGCTGTATCTCGCTGCACAGTGTCAGTTCTAGTATCCTCATCAGTGCTCAGTATATCTGCTCATTGTCTTGTGCTGCATTGTGGTGACCAGTATACTACAGTACAATAGTCCAGTGCTGTTCTCGCTGCCCAGTGTCAGTTCTAGTATCCTCATCAGTGCTCAGTATCTCTGCTCATTGTCTTGTGCTGCATTGTGGTGACCAGTATACTACAGTACAATAGTCCAGTGCTGCATCTCGCTGCACAATGTCAGTTCTAGTATCATCATCAATGCTCAGTATCTCTACTCATTGTCTTGCTGCTGCATTGTGGTGACCAGTATACTACAGTACAATAGTCCAGTGCTGTTCTCGCTGCCCAGTGTCAGATCTAGTATCCTCATCAGTGCTCAGTATCACTACTCATTGTCTAGTGCTGCATTGTGGTATCCAATATACTAAAGTACAATAGTCCAGTGCTGTATCTCGCTGCACAGTGTCAGTTCTAGTATCCTCATCAGTGCTCAGGATAAGTGCTCATTGTCTTGTGCTGCAATGTGGTGACTAGTATACTACAGTACAATAGTCCAGTGCTGCATCTCGCTGCTTAGTGTCAGGTCTAGTATCGTCATCAGTGCTCAGTATCACTACTCATTGTCTTGCTTCTGCATTGTGGTGACCAGTATACTACAGTACAATATTCCAGTGCTGCATCTCGCTGCCCAGTGTCAGTTCTAGTGTCCTCATCAGTGCTCAGTATCACTACTAATTGTCTTGTGCTGCATTGTGGTGACCAGTATACTACAGTACAATAGTCCAGTGCTGCATCTCGCTGCCCAGTGTCAGTTCTAGTATCCTCATCAGTGCTCAGTATCCCTGCTCAATGTCTTGTGCTGCATTGTGGTGACCAGTATACTACAGTACAATAGTTCAGTGCTGCATCTCGCTGCACAGTGTAATTTCTAGTATCATCATCAGTGCTCAGAATCACTGCTCATTCTCTTGTGCTGCATTGTGGTGACCAGTATACTACAGTACAATAGTCCAGTGCTGTTCTTGCTGCCCAGTGTCAGTTCTAGTATCCTCATCAGTGCTCAGAATCAGTGCTCATTGTCTTGTGCTGCATTGTGGTGACCAGTATACTACAGTACAATAGTCCAGTGCTGCATTTCGCTGCCCAGTGTCAGTTCTAGTATCCTCATCAGTGCTCAGTATCACTACTCATTGTCTTGTGCTGCATTGTGGTGACCAGTATATTACAGTACAATAGTCCAATGCTGTTCTCGCTGCTCAGTGTCAGTTCTAGTATCCTCATCAGTGCTCAGCATCACTGCTCATTCTCTTGTGCTGCATTGTGGTGACCAGTAAACTACAGTACAATAGTCCAGTGCTGTTCTCGCTGCCCAGTGTCAGTTCTAGTATCCTCATCAGTGCTCAGTATCACTACTCATTGTCTTGTGCTGCATTGTGGTGACCAGTATAATACAGTACAATAGTCCAGTGCTGTTCTCGCTGCCCAGTGTCAGATCTAGTATCCTCATCAGTGCTCAGTATCTCTACTCATTGTCTTGCTGTTGCATTGTGGTGACCAGTATACTACAGTACAATAGTCCAGTGCTGCATCTCGCTGCCCAGTGTCAGTTCAAGTGTCCTCATCAGTGCTCAGGATCACTACTCATTGTCTTGTGCTGCATTGTGGTGACCAGTATAATACAGTACAATAGTCCAGTGCTGCATCTCGCTGCCCAGTGTCAGTTCTAGTATCATCATCAGTGCTCAGTATCTCTGCTCATTGTCTTGTGCTGCATTGTGGTGACCAGTATACTACAGTACAATAGTCCAGTGCTGCATCTTGCTGCCCAGTGTCAGATCTAGTATCCTCATTAGTGCTCAGTATCACTACTCATTGTCTTGTGCTGCATTGTGGTGACCAGTATACTACAGTACAATAGTCCAGTGCTGCATCTTGCTGCACAGTGTCAGTTCTAGTATCCTCATCAGTGCTCAGTATCACTGCTCATTGTCTTGTGCTGCATTGTGGTGACCAGTATACTACAGTACAATAGTCCACTGCTGTTCTCACTGCCCAGTGTCAGTTCTAGTATCCTCATCAGTGCTCAGTATCACTGCTCATTGTCTTGTCCTGCATTGTGGTGACCAGTATACTACAGTACAATAGTCCAGTGCTGCATCTCGCTGCACAGTGTCAGTTCTAGTATCATCATCAGTGCTCAGTATTACTACTCATTGTCTTGCTGCTGCATTGTGGTGACCAGTATACTACAGTACAATAGTCCAGTGCTGCATTTCGCTGCCCAGTGTCAGTTCTAGTGTCCTCATCAGTGCACAGGATCAGTGCTCATTGTCTTGTGCTGCAATGTGGTGACCGGTATACTACAGTACAATAGTCCAGTGCTGTTCTCGCTGCCCAGTGTCAGTTCTAGTATCCTCATAAGTGTTTAGGATCACTGCTCATTGTCTTGTCCTGCATTGTGGTGACCAGTATACTACAGTACAATAGTCCAGTGCTGCAACTTGCTGCTCAGTGTCAGTTCTAGTATCATCATTAGTGTTCAGGATCACTGCTCATTGTCTTGTGCTGCATTGTGGTGACCAGTATACTACAGTACAATAGTCCACTGCTGTTCTCACTGCCCAGTGTCAGTTCTAGTATCCTCATCAGTGTTCAGGATCACTGCTCATTGTCTTGTCCTGCATTGTGGTGACCAGTATACTACAGTACAATAGTCCAGTGCTGCATCTCGCTGCACAGTGTCAGTTCTAGTGTCCTCATCAGTGCTCAGTATCACTACTCATTGTCTTGTGCTGCATTGTTGTGACCAGTATACTACAGTACAATAGTCCAGTGCTGCATCTCGCTGCACAGTGTCAGTTCTAGTATCCTCATCCGTGCTCAGTATCACTGCTCATTCTCTTGTGCTGCATTGTGGTGACCAGTATACTACAGTACAATAGTCCAGTGCTGCATTTCGCTGCCCAGTGTCAGTTCTAGTATCCTCATCAGTGCTCAGCATCACTGCTCATTCTCTTGTGCTGCATTGTGGTGACCAGTATACTACAGTACAATAGTCCAGTGCTGTTCTCGCTGCCCAGTGTCAGTTCTAGTATCCTCATCAGTGCTCAGTATCACTACTCATTGTCTTGTGCTGCATTGTGGTGACCAGTATATTACAGTACAATAGTCCAATGCTGTTCTCGCTGCTCAGTGTCAGTTCTAGTATCCTCATCAGTGCTCAGCATCACTGCTCATTCTCTTGTGCTGCATTGTGGTGAACAGTATACTACAGTACAATAGTCCAGTGCTGTTCTCGCTGCCCATTGTCAGTTCTAGTATCCTCATAAGTACTCAGTATCACTACTCATTGTCTTGTGCTGCATTGTGGTGACCAGTATAATACAGTACAATAGTCCAGTGCTGTTCTCGCTGCCCAGTGTCAGATCTAGTATCCTCATCAGTGCTCAGTATCTCTGCTCATTGTCGTGTGCTGCATTGTGGTGACCAGTATAGTACAGTACAATAGTCCAGTGCTGCATCTCGCTGCACAATGTCAGTTCTAGTATCATCATCAGTGCTCAGTATCTCTACTCATTGTCTTGCTGCTGCATTGTGGTGACCAGTATACTACAGTACAATAGTCCAGTGCTGCATCTCGCTGCCCAGTGTCAGTTCAAGTGTCCTTATCAGTGCTCAGGATAAGTGCTCATTGTCTTGTGCTGCAATGTGGTAACCAGTATACTACAGTACAATAGTCCAGTGCTGCATCTCGCTGCCCAGTGTCAGTTCTAGTATCATCATCAGTGCTCAGTATCACTACTCATTGTCTTGCTTCTGCATTGTGGTGACCAGTATACTACAGTACAATATTCCAGTGCTGCATCTCGCTGCCCAGTGTCAGTTCTAGTGTCCTCATCAGTGCTCAGTATCACTACTAATTGTCTTGTGCTGCATTGTGGTGACCAGTATACTACAGTACAATAGTCCAGTGCTGCATCTCGCTGCCCAGTGTCAGTTCTAGTATCATCATCAGTGCTCAGTATCACTACTCATTGTCTTGCTGCTGCATTGTGGTGACCAGTATACTACAGTACAATAGTCCAGTGCTGTTCTCACTGCACGGTGTCAGTTCATTTATCTTCATCAGTGCTCAGGATCAGTGCTCATTGTCTTGTGCTGCATTGGGGTGCTCAGTATACTACAGTACAATAGCCCAGTGCTGCATCTCGCTGCTCAGTGTCAGTTCTAATATCCTCATCAGTGATCAGGATCAGTGCTCATTGTCTTGTGCTGCATTGTGGTGACCAATATACTACAGTACAATAGTACAGTGCTGCATCTCGCTGCCCAGTGTCAGTTCTAGAATCCTCATCAGTGCTCAGTATCATTACTCATTGTCTCGTGCTGCATTGTGGTGACCAGTATACTACAGTACAATAGTCTAGGGCTGCATCTCGCTGCTCAGTGTCAGTTCTAGTATCCTCATCAGTGCTCAGTATCCCTGCTCATTGTCTTGTGCTGCATTGTGGTGACCAGTATACTACAGTACAATAGTTCAGTGCTGCATCTCGCTGCACAGTGTAATTTCTAGTATCATCATCAGTGCTCAGAATCACTACTCATTGTCTTTCTGCTGCATTGTGGTGACCAGTATACTACAGTACAATAGTCCAGTGCTGTTCTTGCTGCCCAGTGTCAGTTCTAGTATCCTCATCAGTGCTCAGGATCAGTGCTCATTGTCTTGTGCTGCATTGTGGTGACCAGTATACTACAGTACATTACTAATAGTCCAGTGCTGCATCTCGCTGTTCAGTGTCAGTTCTAGTATCCTCATCAGTGCTCAGGATCAGTGCTCATTGTCTTGTGCTGCATTGTGGTGACCAGTATACTACAGTACAATAGTCCAGTGCTGCATTTCGCTGCTCAGTGTCAGTTATAGTATCCTCATCAGTGCTCAGTATCACTACTCATTGTCTTGTGCTGCATTGTGGTGACCAGTATACTACAGTACAATAGTCCAGTACTGCATCTCGCTGCCCAGTGTCAGTTCTAGTATCCTCATCAGTGCTCAGTATCACTACTCATTGTCTTGTGCTGCATTGTGGTGACCAGTATACTACAGTACAATAGTGCAGTGCTGCATCTCGCTGCTCAGTGTCAGTTCTAGTATCATCATTAGTGTTCAGGATCACTGCTCATTGTCTTGTGCTGCATTGTGGTGACCAGTATAGTACAGTACAATAGTCCACTGCTGTTCTCACTGCCCAGTGTCAGTTCTAGTATCCTCATCAGTGCTCAGTATCACTGCTCATTGTCTTGTCCTGCATTGTGGTGACCAGTATACTACAGTACAATAGTTTAGTGCTGCATCTCGCTGCACAGTGTCAGTTCTAGTATCATCATCAGTGCTCAGTATCACTACTCATTGTCTTGCTGCTGCATTGTGGTGACCAGTATACTACAGTACAATAGTCCAGTGCTGCATTTCGCTGCCCAGTGTCAGTTCTAGTGTCCTCATCAGTGCTCAGGATCAGTGCTCATTGTCTTGTGCTGCAATGTGGTGACCAACATACTACAGTACAATAGTCCAGTGCTGTATTTGCTGCCCAGTGTCAGTTCTAGTATCCTCATCAGTGCTCAGTATCACTACTCATTGTCTTGTGCTGCATTGTGGTGACCAGTATAATACAGTACAATAGTCCAGTGCTGTTCTCGCTGCCCAGTGTCAGATCTAGTATCCTCATCAGTGCTCAGTATCACTACTCATTGTCTTGTGCTGCATTGTGGTGACCAGTATACTAAAGTACAATAGTCCAGTGCTGTATCTCGCTGCACAGTGTCAGTTCTAGTATCCTCATCAGTGCTCAGTATCTCTGCTCATTGTCTTGTGCTGCATTGTGGTGACCAGTATACTACAGTACAATAGTCCACTGCTGTTCTCGCTGCCCAGTGTCAGTTCTAGTATCATCATTAGTGTTCAGGATCACTGCTCATTGTCTTGTGCTGCATTGTGGTGACCAGTATACTACAGTACAATAGTCCACTGCTGTTCTCACTGCCCAGTGTCAGTTCTAGTATCCTCATCAGTGTTCAGGATCACTGCTCATTGTCTTGTCCTGCATTGTGATGACCAGTATACTACAGTACAATAGTCCAGTGCTGTTCTCACTACCCAGTGTCAGTTCTAGTATCCTCATCAGTGTTCAGGATCAGTGCTCATTGTCTTGTGCTGCATTGTGGTGACCAGTATACTACAGTACAATAGTCCAGTGCTGTTCTCACTGCCCAGTGTCAGTTCTAGTATCCTCATCAGTGCTCAGTATCACTGCTCATTGTCTTGTCCTGCATTGTGGTGACCAGTATACTACAGTACAATAGTCCAGTGCTGCATCTCGCTGCACAGTGTCAGTTCTAGTATCCTCATCAGTGCTCAGTATCACTGCTCATTCTCTTGTGCTGCATTGTGGTGACCAGTATACTACAGTACAATAGTCCAGTGCTGCATTTCGCTGCCCAGTGTCAGTTCTAGTATCCTCATCAGTGCTCAGTATCACTACTCATTGTCTTGTGCTGCATTGTGGTGACCAGTATATTACAGTACAATAGTCCAATGCTGTTCTCGCTGCTCAGTGTCAGTTCTAGTATCCTCATCAGTGCTCAGCATCACTGCTCATTCTCTTGTGCTGCATTGTGGTGAACAGTATACTACAGTACAATAGTCCAGTGCTGTTCTCGCTGCCCAGTGTCAGTTCTAGTATCCTCATCAGTGCTCAGTATCACTACTCATTGTCTTGTGCTGCATTGTGGTGACCAGTATAATACAGTACAATAGTCCAGTGCTGTTCTCGCTGCCCAGTGTCAGATCTAGTATCCTCATCAGTGCTCAGTATCTCTGCTCATTGTCGTGTGCTGCATTGTGGTGACCAGTATAGTACAGTACAATAGTCCAGTGCTGCATCTCGCTGCACAATGTCAGTTCTAGTATCATCATCAGTGCTCAGTATCTCTACTCATTGTCTTGCTGCTGCATTGTGGTGACCAGTATACTACAGTACAATAGTCCAGTGCTGCATCTCGCTGCCCAGTGTCAGTTCAAGTGTCCTCATCAGTGCTCAGGATAAGTGCTCATTGTCTTGTGCTGCAATGTGGTGACCAGTATACTACAGTACAATAGTCCAGTGCTGCATCTCGCTGCCCAGTGTCAGTTCTAGTATCCTCATCAGTGCTCAGTATCACTACTCATTGTCTTGTGCTGCATTGTGGTGACCAGTATACTACAGTACAATAGTGCAGTGCTGCATCTCGCTGCTCAGTGTCAGTTCTAGTATCATCATTAGTGTTCAGGATCACTGCTCATTGTCTTGTGCTGCATTGTGGTGACCAGTATAGTACAGTACAATAGTCCACTGCTGTTCTCACTGCCCAGTGTCAGTTCTAGTATCCTCATCAGTGCTCAGTATCACTGCTCATTGTCTTGTCCTGCATTGTGGTGACCAGTATACAACAGTACAATAGTCCAGTGCTGCATCTCGCTGCACAGTGTCAGTTCTAGTATCATCATCAGTGCTCAGTATCACTACTCATTGTCTTGCTGCTGCATTGTGGTGACCAGTATACTACAGTACAATAGTCCAGTGCTGCATTTCGCTGCCCAGTGTCAGTTCTAGTGTCCTCATCAGTGCTCAGGATCAGTGCTCATTGTCTTGTGCTGCAATGTGGTGACCAACATACTACAGTACAATAGTCCAGTGCTGTATTTGCTGCCCAGTGTCAGTTCTAGTATCCTCATCAGTGCTCAGTATCACTACTCATTGACTTGTGCTGCATTGTGGTGACCAGTATAATACATTACAATAGTCCAGTGCTGTTCTCGCTGCCCAGTGTCAGATCTAGTATCCTCATCAGTGCTCAGTATCACTACTCATTGTCTTGTGCTGCATTGTGGTGACCAGTATACTAAAGTACAATAGTCCAGTGCTGTATCTCGCTGCACAGTGTCAGTTCTAGTATCCTCATCAGTGCTCAGTATCTCTGCTCATTGTCTTGTGCTGCATTGTGGTGACCAGTATACTACAGTACAATAGTCCAGTGCGGTTATTGCTGCCCAGTGTCAGTTCTAGTATCATCATTAGTGTTCAGGATCACTGCTCATTGTCTTGTGCTGCATTGTGGTGACCAGTATACTACAGTACAATAGTCCAGTGCTGCATCTTGCTGCCCAGTGTCAGTTCTAGTATCCTCATCAGTGCTCAGTATCACTACTCATTGTCTTGTGCTGCATTGTGGTGACCAGTATACTACAGTACAATAGTACAGTGCTGTTCTCGCTGCCCAGTGTCAGTTCTAGTATCCTCATCAGTGTTCAGGATCACTGCTCATTGTCTTGTCCTGCATTGTGATGACCAGTATACTACAGTACAATAGTCCAGTGCTGTTCTCACTGCCCAGTGTCAGTTCTAGTATCCTCATCAGTGTTCAGGATCACTGCTCATTGTCTTGTCCTGCATTGTGATGACCAGTATACTACAGTACAATAGTCCAGTGCTGTTCTCACTAGCCAGTGTCAGTTCTAGTATCCTCATCAGTGTTCAGGATCACTGCTCATTGTCTTGTGCTGCATTGTGGTGACCAGTATACTACAGTACAATAGTCCAGTGCTGTTCTCACTGCCCAGTGTCAGTTCTAGTATCCTCATCAGTGCTCAGTATCACTGCTCATTGTCTTGTCCTGCATTGTGGTGACCAGTGTACTACAGTACAATAGTCCAGTGCTGCATCTCGCTGCACAGTGTCAGTTCTAGTATCCTCATCAGTGCTCAGTATCACTGCTCATTCTCTTGTGCTGCATTGTGGTGACCAGTATACTACAGTACAATAGTCCAGTGCTGCATTTCGCTGCCCAGTGTCAGTTCTAGTATCCTCATCAGTGCTCAGTATCACTACTCATTGTCTTGTGCTGCATTGTGGTAACCAGTATATTACAGTACAATAGTCCAATGCTGTTCTCGCTGCTCAGTGTCAGTTCTAGTATCCTCATCAGTGCTCAGCATCACTGCTCATTCTCTTGTGCTGCATTGTGGTGAACAGTATACTACAGTACAATAGTCCAGTGCTGTTCTCGCTGCCCAGTGTCAGTTCTAGTATCCTCATCAGTGCTCAGTATCACTACTCATTGTCTTGTGCTGCATTGTGGTGACCATTATAATACAGTACAATAGTCCAGTGCTGTTCTCGCTGCCCAGTGTCAGATCTAGTATCCTCATCAGTGCTCAGTATCTCTGCTCATTGTCGTGTGCTGCATTGTGGTGACCAGTATAGTACAGTACAATAGTCCAGTGCTGCATCTCGCTGCACAATGTCATTTCTAGTATCATCATCAGTGCTCAGTATCTCTACTCATTGTCTTGCTGCTGCATTGTGGTGACCAGTATACTACAGTACAATAGTCCAGTGCTGCATCTCGCTGCACAGTGTCAGTTCAAGTGTCCACATCAGTGCTCAAGATAAGTGCTCATTGTCTTGTGCTGCAATGTGGTGACCAGTATACTACAGTACAATAGTCCAGTGCTGCATCTCGCTGCCCAGTGTCAGTTCTAGTATCATCATCAGTGCTCAGTATCACTACTCATTGTCTTGCTTCTGCATTGTGGTGACCAGTATACTACAGTACAATATTCCAGTGCTGCATCTCGCTGCCCAGTGTCAGTTCTAGTGTCCTCATCAGTGCTCAGTATCACTACTAATTGTCTTGTGCTGCATTGTGGTGACCAGTATACTACAGTACAATAGTCCAGTGCTGCATCTCGCTGCCCAGTGTCAGTTCTAGTATCATCATCAGTGCTCAGTATCACTACTCATTGTCTTGCTGCTGCATTGTGGTGACCAGTATACTACAGTACAATAGTCCAGTGCTGTTCTCACTGCACGGTGTCAGTTCATTTATCTTCATCAGTGCTCAGGATCAGTGCTCATTGTCTTGTGCTGCATTGGGGTGCTCAGTATACTACAGTACAATAGCCCAGTGCTGCATCTCGCTGCTCAGTGTCAGTTCTAGTATCCTCATCAGTGATCAGGATCAGTGCTCATTGTCTTGTGCTGCATTGTGGTGACCAATATACTACAGTACAATAGTACAGTGCTGCATCTCGCTGCCCAGTGTCAGTTCTAGAATCCTCATCAGTGCTCAGTATCATTACTCATTGTCTCGTGCTGCATTGTGGTGACCAGTATACTACAGTACAATAGTCTAGGGCTGCATCTCGCTGCTCAGTGTCAGTTCTAGTATCCTCATCAGTGCTCAGTATCCCTGCTCAATGTCTTGTGCTGCATTGTGGTGACCAGTATACTACAGTACAATAGTTCAGTGCTGCATCTCGCTGCACAGTGTAATTTCTAGTATCATCATCAGTGCTCAGAATCACTACTCATTGTCTTGCTGCTGCATTGTGGTGACCAGTATACTACAGTACAATAGTCCAGTGCTGTTCTTGCTGCCCAGTGTCAGTTCTAGTATCCTCATCAGTGCTCAGAATCAGTGCTCATTGTCTTGTGCTGCATTGTGGTGACCAGTATACTACAGTACAATAGTCCAGTGCTGCATTTCGCTGCCCAGTGTCAGTTCTAGTATCCTCATCAGTGATCAGTATCACTACTCATTGTCTTGTGCTGCATTGTGGTGACCAGTATATTACAGTACAATAGTCCAATGCTATTCTCGCTGCTCAGTGTCAGTTCTAGTATCCTCATCAGTGCTCAGCATCACTGCTCATTCTCTTGTGCTGCATTGTGGTGACCAGTATACTACAGTACAATAGTCCAGTGCTGTTCTCGCTGCCCAGTGTCAGTTCTAGTATCCTCATCAGTGCTCAGTATCACTACTCATTGTCTTGTGCTGCATTGTGGTGACCAGTATAATACAGTACAATAGTCCAGTGCTGTTCTCGCTGCCCAGTGTCAGTTCTAGTATCCTCATCAGTGCTCAGTATCACTACTCATTGTCTTGTGCTGCATTGTGGTGACCAGTATAATACAGTACAATAGTCCAGTGCTGTTCTCGCTGCCCAGTGTCAGATCTAGTATCCTCATCAGTGCTCAGTATCTCTACTCATTGTCTTGCTGCTGCATTGTGATGACCAGTATACTACAGTACAATAGTCCAGTGCTGCATCTCGCTGCCCAGTGTCAGTTCAAGTGTCCTCATCAGTGCTCAGGATAAGTGCTCATTGTCTTGTGCTGCAATGTGGTGACCAGTATACTACAGTACAATAGTCCAGTGCTGCATCTCGCTGCCCAGTGTCAGATCTAGTATCCTCATCAGTGCTCAGTATCTCTACTCATTGTCTTGCTGCTGCATTGTGATGACCAGTATACTACAGTACAATAGTCCAGTGCTGCATCTCGCTGCCCAGTGTCAGTTCTAGTATCCTCATCAGTGCTCAGTATCACTACTCATTGTCTTGTGCTGCATTGTGGTGACCAGTATAATACAGTACAATAGTCCAGTGCTGTTCTCGCTGCCCAGTGTCAGATCTAGTATCCTCATCAGTGCTCAGTATCACTACTCATTGTCTTGTGCTGCATTGTGGTGACCAGTATACTAAAGTACAATAGTCCAGTGCTGTATCTCGCTGCACAGTGTCAGTTCTAGTATCCTCATCAGTGCTCAGTATCTCTGCTCATTGTCTTGTGCTGCATTGTGGTGACCAGTATACTACAGTACAATAGTCCAGTGCGGTTATCGCTGCCCAGTGTCAGTTCTAGTATCATCATTAGTGTTCAGGATCACTGCTCATTGTCTTGTGCTGCATTGTGGTGACCAGTATACTACAGTACAATAGTCCAGTGCTGCATCTTGCTGCCCAGTGTCAGTTCTAGTATCCTCATCAGTGCTCAGTATCACTACTCATTGTCTTGTGCTGCATTGTGGTGACCAGTATACTACAGTACAATAGTACAGTGCTGTTCTCGCTGCCCAGTGTCAGTTCTAGTATCCTCATCAGTGTTCAGGATCACTGCTCATTGTCTTGTCCTGCATTGTGATGACCAGTATACTACAGTACAATAGTCCAGTGCTGTTCTCACTGCCCAGTGTCAGTTCTAGTATCCTCATCAGTGTTCAGGATCACTGCTCATTGTCTTGTCCTGCATTGTGATGACCAGTATACTACAGTACAATAGTCCAGTGCTGTTCTCACTAGCCAGTGTCAGTTCTAGTATCCTCATCAGTGTTCAGGATCACTGCTCATTGTCTTGTGCTGCATTGTGGTGACCAGTATACTACAGTACAATAGTCCAGTGCTGTTCTCACTGCCCAGTGTCAGTTCTAGTATCCTCATCAGTGCTCAGTATCACTGCTCATTGTCTTGTCCTGCATTGTGGTGACCAGTATACTACAGTACAATAGTCCAGTGCTGCATCTCGCTGCACAGTGTCAGTTCTAGTATCCTCATCAGTGCTCAGTATCACTGCTCATTCTCTTGTGCTGCATTGTGGTGACCAGTATACTACAGTACAATAGTCCAGTGCTGCATTTCGCTGCCCAGTGTCAGTTCTAGTATCCTCATCAGTGCTCAGTATCACTACTCATTGTCTTGTGCTGCATTGTGGTAACCAGTATATTACAGTACAATAGTCCAATGCTGTTCTCGCTGCTCAGTGTCAGTTCTAGTATCCTCATCAGTGCTCAGCATCACTGCTCATTCTCTTGTGCTGCATTGTGGTGAACAGTATACTACAGTACAATAGTCCAGTGCTGTTCTCGCTGCCCAGTGTCAGTTCTAGTATCCTCATCAGTGCTCAGTATCACTACTCATTGTCTTGTGCTGCATTGTGGTGACCATTATAATACAGTACAATAGTCCAGTGCTGTTCTCGCTGCCCAGTGTCAGATCTAGTATCCTCATCAGTGCTCAGTATCTCTGCTCATTGTCGTGTGCTGCATTGTGGTGACCAGTATAGTACAGTACAATAGTCCAGTGCTGCATCTCGCTGCACAATGTCAGTTCTAGTATCATCATCAGTGCTCAGTATCTCTACTCATTGTCTTGCTGCTGCATTGTGGTGACCAGTATACTACAGTACAATAGTCCAGTGCTGCATCTCGCTGCCCAGTGTCAGTTCAAGTGTCCACATCAGTGCTCAAGATAAGTGCTCATTGTCTTGTGCTGCAATGTGGTGACCAGTATACTACAGTACAATAGTCCAGTGCTGCATCTCGCTGCCCAGTGTCAGTTCTAGTATCATCATCAGTGCTCAGTATCACTACTCATTGTCTTGCTTCTGCATTGTGGTGACCAGTATACTACAGTACAATATTCCAGTGCTGCATCTCGCTGCCCAGTGTCAGTTCTAGTGTCCTCATCAGTGCTCAGTATCACTACTAATTGTCTTGTGCTGCATTGTGGTGACCAGTATACTACAGTACAATAGTCCAGTGCTGCATCTCGCTGCCCAGTGTCAGTTCTAGTATCATCATCAGTGCTCAGTATCACTACTCATTGTCTTGCTGCTGCATTGTGGTGACCAGTATACTACAGTACAATAGTCCAGTGCTGTTCTCACTGCACGGTGTCAGTTCATTTATCTTCATCAGTGCTCAGGATCAGTGCTCATTGTCTTGTGCTGCATTGGGGTGCTCAGTATACTACAGTACAATAGCCCAGTGCTGCATCTCGCTGCTCAGTGTCAGTTCTAGTATCCTCATCAGTGATCAGGATCAGTGCTCATTGTCTTGTGCTGCATTGTGGTGACCAATATACTACAGTACAATAGTACAGTGCTGCATCTCGCTGCCCAGTGTCAGTTCTAGAATCCTCATCAGTGCTCAGTATCATTACTCATTGTCTCGTGCTGCATTGTGGTGACCAGTATACTACAGTACAATAGTCTAGGGCTGCATCTCGCTGCTCAGTGTCAGTTCTAGTATCCTCATCAGTGCTCAGTATCCCTGCTCAATGTCTTGTGCTGCATTGTGGTGACCAGTATACTACAGTACAATAGTTCAGTGCTGCATCTCGCTGCACAGTGTAATTTCTAGTATCATCATCAGTGCTCAGAATCACTACTCATTGTCTTGCTGCTGCATTGTGGTGACCAGTATACTACAGTACAATAGTCCAGTGCTGTTCTTGCTGCCCAGTGTCAGTTCTAGTATCCTCATCAGTGCTCAGAATCAGTGCTCATTGTCTTGTGCTGCATTGTGGTGACCAGTATACTACAGTACAATAGTCCAGTGCTGCATTTCGCTGCCCAGTGTCAGTTCTAGTATCCTCATCAGTGATCAGTATCACTACTCATTGTCTTGTGCTGCATTGTGGTGACCAGTATATTACAGTACAATAGTCCAATGCTATTCTCGCTGCTCAGTGTCAGTTCTAGTATCCTCATCAGTGCTCAGCATCACTGCTCATTCTCTTGTGCTGCATTGTGGTGACCAGTATACTACAGTACAATAGTCCAGTGCTGTTCTCGCTGCCCAGTGTCAGTTCTAGTATCCTCATCAGTGCTCAGTATCACTACTCATTGTCTTGTGCTGCATTGTGGTGACCAGTATAATACAGTACAATAGTCCAGTGCTGTTCTCGCTGCCCAGTGTCAGATCTAGTATCCTCATCAGTGCTCAGTATCTCTACTCATTGTCTTGCTGCTGCATTGTGATGACCAGTATACTACAGTACAATAGTCCAGTGCTGCATCTCGCTGCCCAGTGTCAGTTCAAGTGTCCTCATCAGTGCTCAGGATAAGTGCTCATTGTCTTGTGCTGCAATGTGGTGACCAGTATACTACAGTACAATAGTCCAGTGCTGCATCTCGCTGCCCAGTGTCAGTTCTAGTATCATCATCAGTGCTCAGTATCACTACTCATTGTCTTGCTTCTGCATTGTGGTGACCAGTATACTACAGTACAATATTCTAGTGCTGCATCTCGCTGCCCAGTGTCAGTTCTAGAGTCCTCATCAGTGCTCAGTATCACTACTAATTGTCTTGTGCTGCATTGTGGTGACCAGTATACTACAGTACAATAGTCCAGTGCTGCATCTCGCTGCCCAGTGTCAGTTCTAGTATCATCATCAGTGCTCAGTATCACTACTCATTGTCTTGCTGCTGCATTGTGGTGACCAGTATACTACAGTACAATAGTCCAGTGCTGTTCTCACTGCACGGTGTCAGTTCATTTATCTTCATCAGTGCTCACGATCAGTGCTCATTGTCTTGTGCTGCATTGGGGTGCTCAGTATACTACAGTACAATAGCCCAGTGCTGCATCTCGCTGCTCAGTGTCAGTTCTAGTATCCTCATCAGTGATCAGGATCAGTGCTCATTGTCTTGTGCTGCATTGTGGTGACCAATATACTACAGTACAATAGTACAGTGCTGCATCTCTCTGCCCAGTGTCAGTTCTAGAATCCTCATCAGTGCTCAGTATCATTACTCATTGTCTCGTGCTGCATTGTGGTGACCAGTATACTACAGTACAATAGTCTAGGTCTGCATCTCGCTGCTCAGTGTCAGTTCTAGTATCCTCTTCAGTGCTCAGTATCCCTGCTCATTGTCTTGTGCTGCATTGTGGTGACCAGTATACTACAGTACAATAGTCCAGTGCTGCATCTCGCTGCACAGTGTCAGTTCTAGTATCCTCATCAGTGCTCAGGATCAGTGCTCATTGTCTTGTGCTGCATTGTGGTGACCAGTATACTACAGTACATTACTAATAGTCCAGTGCTGCATCTCGCTGTTCAGTGTCAGTTCTAGTATCCTCATCAGTGCTCAGGATCAGTGCTCATTGTCTTGTGCTGCATTGTGGTGACCAGTATACTACAGTACAATAGTCCAGTGCTGCATCTCGCTGCTCAGTGTCAGTTCTAGTATCCTCATCAGTGCTCAGTATCACTACTCATTGTCTTGTGCTGCATTGTGGTGACCAGTATACTACAGTACAATAGTCCAGTGCTGCATCTCGCTGCCCAGTGTCAGTTCTAGTATCCTCATCAGTGCTCAGTATCACTACTCATTGTCTTGTGCTGCATTGTGGTGACCAGTATACTACAGTACAATAGTCCAGTGCTGCATCTCGCTGCTCAGTGTCAGTTCTAGTATCATCATTAGTGTTCAGGATCACTGCTCATTGTCTTGTGCTGCATTGTGGTGACCAGTATACTACAGTACAATAGTCCACTGCTGTTCTCACTGCCCAGTGTCAGTTCTAGTATCCTCATCAGTGCTCAGTATCACTGCTCATTGTCTTGTCCTGCATTGTGATGACCAGTATACTACAGTACAATAGTCCAGTGCTGCATCTCGCTGCACAGTGTCAGTTCTAGTATCATCATCAGTGCTCAGTATCACTACTCATTGTCTTGCTGCTGCATTGTGGTGACCAGTATACTACAGTACAATAGTCCAGTGCTGCATTTCGCTGCCCAGTGTCAGTTCTAGTGTCCTCATCAGTGCTCAGGATCAGTGCTCATTGTCTTGTGCTGCAATGTGGTGACCAGCATACTACAGTACAATAGTCCTTTGCTGTTCTCGCTGCCCAGTGTCAGTTCTAGTATCCTCATCAGTGCTCAGTATCACTACTCATTGTCTTGTGCTGCATTGTGATGACCAGTATAATACAGTACAATAGTCCAGTGCTGTTCTCGCTGCCCAGTGTCAGATCTAGTATCCTCATCAGTGCTCAGTATCACTACTCATTGTCTAGTGCTGCATTGTGGTGACCAGTATACTAAAGTTCAATAGTCCAGTGCTGTATCTCGCTGCACAGTGTCAGTTCTAGTATCCTCATCAGTGCTCAGTATCTCTGCTCATTGTCTTGTGCTGCATTGTGGTGACCAGTATACTACAGTACAATAGTCCAGTGCTGTTCTCGCTGCCCAGTGTCAGTTCTAGTATCCTCATCAGTGCTCAGTATCTCTGCTCATTGTCTTGTGCTGCATTGTGGTGACCAGTATACTACAGTACAATAGTCCAGTGCTGCATCTCGCTGCACAATGTCAGTTCTAGTATCATCATCAATGCTCAGTATCTCTACTCATTGTCTTGCTGCTGCATTGTGGTGACCAGTATACTACAGTACAATAGTCCAGTGCTGCATCTCGCTACCCAGTGTCAGTTCAAGTGTCCTCATCAGTGCTCAGGATAAGTGCTCATTGTCTTGTGCTGCAATGTGGTGACTAGTATACTACAGTACAATAGTCCAGTGCTGCATCTCGCTGCTTAGTGTCAGGTCTAGTATCGTCATCAGTGCTCAGTATCACTTCTCATTGTCTTGCTTCTGCATTGTGGTGACCAGTATACTACAGTACAATATTCCAGTGCTGCATCTCGCTGCCCAGTGTCAGTTCTAGTGTCCTCATCAGTGCTCAGTATCACTACTAATTGTCTTGTGCTGCATTGTGGTGACCAGTATACTACAGTACAATAGTCCAGTGCTGCATCTCGCTGCCCAGTGTCAGTTCTAGTATCCTCATCAGTGCTCAGTATCCCTGCTCAATGTCTTGTGCTGCATTGTGGTGACCAGTATACTACAGTACAATAGTTCAGTGCTGCATCTCGCTGCACAGTGTAATTTCTAGTATCATCATCAGTGCTCAGAATCACTACTCATTGTCTTGCTGCTGCATTGTGGTGACCAGTATACTACAGTACAATAGTCCAGTGCTGTTCTTGCTGCCCAGTGTCAGTTCTAGTATCCTCATCAGTGCTCAGAATCAGTGCTCATTGTCTTGTGCTGCATTGTGGTGACCAGTATACTACAGTACAATAGTCCAGTGCTGCATTTCGCTGCCCAGTGTCAGTTCTAGTATCCTCATCAGTGCTCAGTATCACTACTCATTGTCTTGTGCTGCATTGTGGTGACCAGTATATTACAGTACAATAGTCCAATGCTGTTCTCGCTGCTCAGTGTCAGTTCTAGTATCCTCATCAGTGCTCAGCATCACTGCTCATTCTCTTGTGCTGCATTGTGGTGACCAGTAAACTACAGTACAATAGTCCAGTGCTGTTCTCGCTGCCCAGTGTCAGTTCTAGTATCCTCATCAGTGCTCAGTATCACTACTCATTGTCTTGTGCTGCATTGTGGTGACCAGTATAATACAGTACAATAGTCCAGTGCTGTTCTCGCTGCCCAGTGTCAGATCTAGTATCCTCATCAGTGCTCAGTATCTCTACTCATTGTCTTGCTGTTGCATTGTGGTGACCAGTATACTACAGTACAATAGTCCAGTGCTGCATCTCGCTGCCCAGTGTCAGCTCAAGTGTCCTCATCAGTGCTCAGGATCACTACTCATTGTCTTGTGCTGCATTGTGGTGACCAGTATAATACAGTACAATAGTCCAGTGCTGCATCTCGCTGCCCAGTGTCAGTTCTAGTATCATCATCAGTGCTCAGTATCTCTGCTCATTGTCTTGTGCTGCATTGTGGTGACCAGTATACTACAGTACAATAGTCCAGTGCTGCATCTTGCTGCCCAGTGTCAGATCTAGTATCCTCATTAGTGCTCAGTATCACTACTCATTGTCTTGTGCTGCATTGTGGTGACCAGTATACTACAGTACAATAGTCCAGTGCTGCATCTTGCTGCACAGTGTCAGTTCTAGTATCCTCATCAGTGCTCAGTATCACTGCTCATTGTCTTGTGCTGCATTGTGGTGACCAGTATACTACAGTACAATAGTCCACTGCTGTTCTCACTGCCCAGTGTCAGTTCTAGTATCCTCATCAGTGCTCAGTATCACTGCTCATTGTCTTGTCCTGCATTGTGGTGACCAGTATACTACAGTACAATAGTCCAGTGCTGCATCTCGCTGCACAGTGTCAGTTCTAGTATCATCATCAGTGCTCAGTATTACTACTCATTGTCTTGCTGCTGCATTGTGGTGACCAGTATACTACAGTACAATAGTCCAGTGCTGCATTTCGCTGCCCAGTGTCAGTTCTAGTGTCCTCATCAGTGCACAGGATCAGTGCTCATTGTCTTGTGCTGCAATGTGGTGACCGGTATACTACAGTACAATAGTCCACTGCTGTTCTCGCTGCCCAGTGTCAGTTCTAGTATCCTCATAAGTGTTTAGGATCACTGCTCATTGTCTTGTCCTGCATTGTGGTGACCAGTATACTACAGTACAATAGTCCAGTGCTGCAACTTGCTGCTCAGTGTCAGTTCTAGTATCATCATTAGTGTTCAGGATCACTGCTCATTGTCTTGTGCTGCATTGTGGTGACCAGTATACTACAGTACAATAGTCCACTGCTGTTCTCACTGCCCAGTGTCAGTTCTAGTATCCTCATCAGTGTTCAGGATCACTGCTCATTGTCTTGTCCTGCATTGTGGTGACCAGTATACTACAGTACAAT
The DNA here is from genome assembly GCF_028390025.1 of Pseudophryne corroboree. Taxonomy (NCBI): domain Eukaryota; kingdom Metazoa; phylum Chordata; class Amphibia; order Anura; family Myobatrachidae; genus Pseudophryne; species Pseudophryne corroboree. The sequence continues at coordinate 804,749,872 of NC_086446.1, forward strand.
AGTCCAGTGCTGCATCTCGCTGCACAGTGTCAGTTCTAGTGTCCTCATCAGTGCTCAGTATCACTACTCATTGTCTTGTGCTGCATTGTTGTGACCAGTATACTACAGTACAATAGTCCAGTGCTGCATCTCGCTGCACAGTGTCAGTTCTAGTATCCTCATCCGTGCTCAGTATCACTGCTCATTCTCTTGTGCTGCATTGTGGTGACCAGTATACTACAGTACAATAGTCCAGTGCTGCATTTCGCTGCCCAGTGTCAGTTCTAGTATCCTCATCAGTGCTCAGCATCACTGCTCATTCTCTTGTGCTGCATTGTGGTGACCAGTATACTACAGTACAATAGTCCAGTGCTGTTCTCGCTGCCCAGTGTCAGTTCTAGTATCCTCATCAGTGCTCAGTATCACTACTCATTGTCTTGTGCTGCATTGTGGTGACTAGTATAATACATTACAATAGTCTAGTGCTGTTCTCGCTGCCCAGTGCCAGATCTAGTATCCTCATCAGTGCTCAGTATCACTACTCATTGTCTTGTGCTGCATTGTGGTGACCAGTATACTAAAGTACAATAGTCCAGTGCTGTATCTCGCTGCACAGTGTCAGTTCTAGTATCCTCATCAGTGCTTAGTATCTCTGCTCATTGTCTTGTGCTGCATTGTGGTGACCAGTATACTACAGTACAATAGTCCAGTGCTGCATCTCGCTGCCCAGTGTCAGTTCAAGTGTCCTCGTCAGTGCTCAGGATAAGTGCTCATTGTCTTGTGCTGCAATGTGGTGACCAGTATACTACAGTACAATAGTCCAGTGCTGCATCTTGCTGCCCAGTGTCAGTTCAAGTGTCCTCATCAGTGATCAGGATCAGTGCTCATTGTCTTGTGCTGCATTGTGGTGACCAGTATACTACTCAGTTCTGGACGTGTCTGGACGTGTCTGCAGGAGCTCCTGGGCTCCATCTGGTTACCTGAGGGATCCCGCCCCCTCTCCCAGCTGTGGGAGCTTGGGAGCGGGCAGCAGTGCTAAGGGACTCCCCTGCCTGGAAGGGCCGAGCTGGGGTCTGTGTCTTTAACTATTAGGGGGTGCCAGGAGGTACCCTTTAATCATGAGGAGGTCACGGAGGATTTTACTGGCTTCCCCAGTGAAAGTAAAAAAGAAAGGGAATGAAGGAACATCTGGCAGGATTGCAATGGCGGCTGCTTCTGCAAAAGAACAGAAGAAAAAGCTTCCGGAGTCAAGATCTAAGTGCCCAGGACCTGCAGGGGCTAGAGGTGAGCAATATACCCCCTCCGTGCAAAGGGGGGGTACCTCAGAACAAAAAGCGCAGAGAGCAGAGAGCCCTGGAGCAGGAGCTGCAAAAGGTCCTCTCGCTGAAGGGGAAATTGTGCCTGCGGGTCCGTTTAAGGAAGGGGAGCGGCAATCGGCGCTGCACGGAGCAGAGAAACCCCAAGAAGGGTCTCTGTCCATGGTAGCCCCCCTTACAGTGTCAACAGCAGCAGGTACCCCTGGGGGTGGTGTAGCCCCTGGGGGGAATGCTGTAATGGCTGGGAGTCCCTGTGAGGGGAGAAGGGGGAAGCTGCAGGACGGAGGAGAGCGGCTGGTGCCGCTGGTTGAAAAAATAAAAGAAAAAGAAATGGAAAAAGTATCCTGGTATGAAGCCTCCCCCGAGCCTCCTGAGCAGGCAGATAGTACCTTTGGGGGCAAGCTAGCTCCTAGGGGGGGATCTGCGGATGCTGGGGGGTTAGGGGTTAAAGAAAAGGAGGAGTGCAGTATGGAGGAGAGTTCGGCATCGGAGGGGTTAAACTCAGAATCAGAAGAAGATTCAAGTACAGAAGAGATCCTGGCAGGAATGTCATTACAAGAGTTAATATATGAATCCAAGAAAGTTAATAACCACATCACAGAGGCAAGGAAGAAAAGGAACAAGTGTCAGGTATGGGAAAGACAACGGTACAGGGACCAAATAGAAGATCTTACCCTGTATCAGGCACGTATAAAGGAGAAAATGGTGGCTGCCCAGGAGGATTTTAGCAAGAAGGGAAATGAAGAAAATCCTCCGGCACGGCAAGGGTTAACAGCATTGCCAGCTGCTAAGGATTCCCCTGTAGCGATGCAAGGTCCAGCAGAGAAGGGGGAGCGGCCCCAGAACAGAGTCCCGGGTGACGGGGAAGTGGAGGAGGAGCCAGCAGTAGCACAGTACCAAGGGAGTAGAGGGAACCCTGATGACGTGGCCAGTGGAAAGGAGAGTCCAGTTTCTATGGAGGCAGAGGGGAAGTCTGTGGCAGAAGTTGAAACTACTCCGGCTGGCGGAAAAAAAAATGAGACGGAGCGCCCAGCACAGCGGCAGCAGGGGGATCCTGGAGATGTGGCAGGTAAAGGAAAGAGTGGAAAGGTGAACGGAGCTGCAAGTGCCAGGACCAAGGTATCAGAGAGGAGTGGTGCGGGGATCCCGGTGGTAAAGCAGAAGATGTCAGAGGATGGCCCGACCAGCATGAGTAGTGGCAAAACAGCTGCGCAGAATGGAAAGGAGCTTACTGGAGACAGTAAGCTGGAGGTGAGTGACCTTAGCAAAGAAAAAAAGGAGGCAACTGGGGGAGTACCAGAATTTTTTTTGGGTGGAGGGGGCCCAGTTGGGCTTTTCAGGGAGGAGGGGGGCCAAGGTGGAAGCAAAGAGAACTTAAAAGAAAGTATAAAAATTAAGAAAAATGAAAGTGAGAAGTCTAGCAAAGTCCAAGGTCAACCAAGGCTGGAAAAAAAACTACTTTCAGAACATGAAAGGGAAGTTGTGGAAACTGTGTATGGAAATTTGCAGGCACCTGGGAGGATGCGGGCCGCTGCAAAGCTGATAAGTGCAGTAACTCTGAAACATAAAGACAAAAGCAAGAACTTGGTGCCTGGTAAAGAAAAAATAAATGTGATACCTATTCTTGTTCCACCCCCAGGCCCTACCCCTGTCTTTGGTGCTGCTACAGGTACTGATGGTGTATTGAGGGAAGTGGAAACTTCTTATGCCAAGGTACTGAGCAATCCAATTGTTTCAGGGCAGGGTGGAGAGGCGGGGGGAGGTAATGCAGAAGCGGGAGGGTTCGGTAGAAGAAAAATAATACATTTTAAGTGGGTGGGTGAAGGGGGCGCCCCTTCAAAAGTAGATTTCTTAAGGAAATTTTTTGATTTGGGTTTTGTGGCCAGGCAGTTGTACTCCTGCATTCACCCTGTGAACTCAAATGAGTTTGATGTGGCCTTTATGGCAAACAGGGTGATGCAGGAGTGTTTCTCAAAGTTGTCTGATCTGGAAGAGGGGAGTTTTTTCAATAATTTTACTTTCTTCATGACGGGGAAGGTGGATAGCACAAGAGTGTCTATTCTTGTGCGAAATGAGACAATTCCAGAGAACGACATAAAATATTGGTTGAGCAGGCATTGTGAGAAAATACTAAGCCTTGAGAAGTCGGACTATACGTTGGGGGTGTGGGGTGGAGCATGGTCTGCAAATGTGTGTTTGACAAAAAGCTGTGAGGGGGTGAAACATCTGCCGTCCGCCGCGTATATTGGCCGCGATCGCATTCAGGTGTTCTACCAGGGCCAGCCGAAGACTTGCTTTAAGTGTGGTGGCCCTGGGCATTTGAGCCATGAATGCGACGCGGTCAAATGCAATTTATGCGGCGGACTGGGCCACACCTCAAGGTCATGCAATAATATTTGTTGTAATTTATGTGGTGGTGAAGGGCACCCTTACAGTAGGTGTCCGGAGGCGGAAAAAACAAAGGAATGGAGAAGTAGGAGGGAGAGTATTGAAGAATTAGGGACGAAGAATAAGGCAAGAGTGGTGGAAGAAAGGGGAAAAGAAGTGCGAAGAGGGTCAGTGAAACTGAGGGAAGGAAAGACGGAGTGGAGTTTGGCGGGAGGAAGGGTGAAGGGGAAAGAAGATGAGGAAGAAGGTTTTCAGCTAGTGATAAAAGGTGGGAAAAGCAAGAAAACAGTAATTAAGGAGGACTTATTATTATTTAATAGGTTTGAGGGAGTTCCCACTGATGAAGAGGAGGGGGAGGTGGTAAAGGAGAAGGGTGGGTTGGTGCTGAGGAGAAAGAAGGTAAGGAAAAGGAGGCAGAGAGAGAGGGGAAGTGGGGAAGGAGGAAAGAAGAAGAAGGAGAGGAAGGACAGTTGTAGGGAAAGTTCAGGCAGGGAATCAGAAAGTGAACTAGAATGGGACCCAGCAGGTTCATCCCTAGTGGGAAAAGAAAAAGTAGAATCAGAGATAGAGGAACTGAAGATGGAAGAAACAGAGGAGTCGCAAGAGGGGAATGGACAGCAGGTCTTGATAGAAAAGGAACCTCCTGTAAAGGATTCTATCCGGAAACCCCCGGATCCTGGTTCGGGTGTGGAGGGAGCCGGGATGAAAGAAGGAGAGGCTGTTGTAAGAATGGAATGTGGTGTTGGTGGTGTTGGTGATGGTGGTGGAGGGGAGAAGTGAATAAGGATAATGGGTAGTGAAACTCAATCACCAAAGAAACATGGATCTCCACCGTATACGATGTGCCACGATTAATGTGGCTTCCGTTCTTTCCGATAAGGCTCGATTTATGGCTTTTGATTTTTTTAACAACCAGGATTTTGATATTTTGTTTTTGCAGGAGACCCGGGTTAACAGGTTGGCGGCTCTCCACAAAGCCAAAAACGAGTGGAGAGGTGGGCCCTCCTATTGGTCTCTTGCGGCTGAGCCTTATGGTGGGGTGGCGGTACTTTTTGCCGGCATAGTAACTGTGCACAAGGTTATTGAGTTACAAATTGGAAGGTGTATGATCTTAGATGTCACCTTGAGAGGGCATGACCTGAGGCTGATCAATATTTATGGGCCCCAGAAAGCCTGGGATAGGAAATGCCTTTTCAAGAGGATCAAGCCATTTCTTTTTACGGCCCAGCAGGTTGTTTTTGGTGGCGATTTTAACGCCGTAGTTAGGCCAAAAGACAGGGGAGGAGCCAAAAAAGCCATGGGCTATGATTCAAATTATTTAGTATCAATGGTTAGACAGGCTGGTTTGGTTGATGTCCATATTCGGCACCATCCAGACCTCACGGGTTACACATATTTTAGTGGTCAGAGTAGGACTAGAATAGATAGATTTTTTGTTAAAGAAACTTCCAAGACTTTGCCTTCACAGGTAAGGTTGGTAGAATTTTCGGATCACGGGTTCTTGACTTTTTCTTTGAATGCCTCACAGTCGATCTCAAAAGGAAGGGGCCTATGGAGGCTGAACTCAGAGCTCTTAAAGGAAGAGAAGGTAAGACAATCTTTTAGGGAATTCTTCCAAGCACAGGAAACACTGTTGGAGGCAGGATGGAGTAGATCGGAGTGGTGGGAGGAGGTCAAAGAGAGGACCCGAAGGTTTTTCAAGTGGCTGGTAGTAAGGAAAAACTTGGTAAAAAAAATGCCTACTATGCTCTGAGGAGGAAATTAGATTTCCTGATCTCTGAAAGAGGAGATGATGGGGAAATCTCCCGGGTGAAATCTCAGATGCAGCAGTTGCAGTATAGTCGACTTTCGTCTTTGATTCGGGAGAGGGATTATGGCAAGTACCACTCCCCGGATCCCTACCAGAATTGTAGGCGAAAGATCGAGTTAAAGGAAATCAGAGGTCTGATTGATGGAAAGGGTGTCGTGCAGGAGGGAAGACAGGGCATCCTGGAAGTCATTTGAACCTATTACACTGATCTGCTGTCTGAGAAGGCACTTAGCAGAGAGAGGATGGAGGAATTTCTGGGGAGGATACCAGGGCTTGTGGAACCGGATGCCTCAATTGATTGCTTAGAGAGTGAGATATCTGTGGAGGAGGTCAGAGAAGCAATTGGCGGTTTAACATCAAAAAAGACACCTGGGCCAGATGGTTTGACAGCTGAATTCTATAAAGAATTCTCAGACGTCCTGGCACCTCGTCTCATGGAGGTTTTTAACAGTGGCCTGGCAGAGGGAGAACTCCCTCCCTCCATGAGGCTTTCTGCGCTTATTTTACTCTCTAAGGGAAAGGACCCGGCTCGCATTGAGAATTGGCGCCCCATAGCACTTCTCGATACGGATAGGAAGGTGTTGGCAAAAATCATATTTAATAGGCTGATGGAATTTTCTGGGCAGTTGCTCTCGACTTCTCAGCATTGTACTGTGAAAGGTCGAAGCACATTTAGTGCTGTCCTTGGTGTCCGGGAGGCCATAGAGCGGTGCAGGGTTGAGAAGTGGGGGAAATACTTACTGGCATTGGATCAGTCCAAAGCTTTTGACCGAGTCAACCATGAGTACCTCTGGACTTTGCTGGAAAGGTATGGCATTCCAGTTAAACTAGTCAATTGGCTACGTATATTGTACAACAAGGCCGAGAGCTTCCCGCTTGTTAATGGTTGGGTAGGGCCTGCCTTTGTGGTGAACTCTGGTGTCCGTCAGGGTTGCCCCCTGAGCCCTCTTCTTTACGTGTTTGCGATCGATCCTTTTATTCGGAGGATTGAGGACAGCATGGTGGGAGGGGTGCAGCTGGGCCAGGGAGAACCACTAAGGGTAATTGCCTATGCTGATGATGTCACAGTGGTTCTGTCTTCAAATACAGAGGCCTGTGATGTGGACCAACTAATAGGCGAATACTCTGGAGCCTCGGGCTCCATGATAAATCAGGACAAGTGTGAAGCTTTCTGGATGGGGGAGGAAGGTAGAGAATTTGACCTTCCAGACAGCCTCCCCATGGCCAGCCATCCAATTAAGATTCTAGGAATAAGATTCGACCAGGGCGATTATGCCACAGCAAATTGGGAAAGGATACTGGAAGAGGCGACCCGGAAAGTAAAAAGTTGGAGAGGATGGAAATTCTCCCTGAGGGAAAGGGTTGATTTGTGTAAAACCTATCTGATTCCATTGTTTTTATATGTTAGTTATGTATGTTTTTTGCCAGAACCACTGTGGTCTAAAATTGGCTCTTTGTTTTTCTTGCTGTTGTGGGGAAACAAAATGAATATGGTCAAAAGAGGCATTGCATGCAAACCGAGGACCAAGGGGGGACTGGATATGGTCAACCCGGTGGTGTTTTTTATAACAGCTTTTTTAAAAATGAATTTTGGGGGTCTGTTTTCAGAGAACCCCCCTCGGTGGGCAGACGGTTTTAGAGAATGGATATCTCCCTTCCTCACAGTATGGATAGAAGGAGGTCACTTGAGAAACTCTCGGCGTAGAAGAGGCCACCTCCCGATCTATGTGATCCAGTGCTTGAAAGTGATTGGGCGATGGGGCTTGGGAGTGGGGGAGTTAAGAGATCTCAGTAGGAAGGAGTTGGGGAAGAGGGTCTTGCAAACTCACTTCCATGTCCCATTGGCCCTGAAGGATTGCCCAGAAACTGTATGTTCAGAAGGGATTTCTCTGATAAATTCTCAGAGGATCCCGTTGAAATTTAGGGACATCGCCTGGTTCTCATTCCAAGGGAAGCTCTATGTTAAGGGGAACCTGAAGTTTAGAAGATCCAATGATCGTGATTGTCCACGGGAGGAGTGTCAGGGTCAGGAGGAGAGTATGGACCATTTCTTGCTTCAGTGTCCTTTTAATATAAACATTTACAAAAGAGTGTCAAGAGCTCTAGGAATACCTTGTCTTTCTGGTTTGGATTACCAGGGATGGGCATATGGGGCATTCAAAGGGTATGAGGATTTTGATTTATGCACAATTTTTATGATAAGTCTAGCTGTCAGGTATCACTTATGGAATGCACGGTGTCAGGTTTCATTGAGAAATAAAATCCTTCCCTGCGAAATGGTGGAGGGCTTAATACTACATGAGGTGAAGCGGATGATGGAAATGGAGGAAGAGAGATTGGATGTCATCAGTTGGTCCCACTTGTGGCGCCAGCTGAAACCCCCTTAGTGGGTGACGGAAAATTTCTAGACTCCAGGTACTGGGAAAAACTTTTCTATAACTATCTCAATTTTAAGTTGAAATAGAATTTTGAGACTGGTTTTCTTTTATAAATGGTTGCATACACTGGAAGTGCTGCCCAGATTATTATTGATTTCTCGTTTAAATGTTGGTTTGTTTGGGATGAAAGTAGAGTAAATGGTATAAAAGGTGAGAGGATGGGTGGAATGAAAGTGGAGTGAATGGTGGTGGTGGGGAATGAAAGGAGGAGCGAGAGAGGAATGTATGGGCTCAAGAACAGGTGAAGGGGAAGCATGGAGGAAGAAGAGGAGGCAAATTGTGGTAAAAGAAAGTTTCTAAAGGAAATTGTTATAGTTAAGGGAAAGTGTGTAGGGAAAATGTAAAATGGGGGAAAATGTTAAAAATAAATGGAAATTTGCTGTTATTGTTCAATTTTTTTACTTTATTTATATGTTGTAAATTTGTATATATGTAAATAAGATGTATGAAGGTTGCAATATTCAAATAAAAAACATTACCAGTATACTACAGTACAATAGTCCAGTGCTGCATCTCGCTGCTCAGTGTCAGTTCTAGTATCATCATTAGTGTTCAGGATCACTGCTCATTGTCTTGCTGCTGCATTGTGGTGACCAGTATACTACAGTACAATAGTCCAGTGCTGCATTTCGCTGCCCAGTGTCAGTTCTAGTGTCCTCATCAGTGCTCAGGATCAGTGCTCATTGTCTTGTGCTGCAATGTGGTGACCAGCATACTACAGTACAATAGTCCAGTGCTGTATTTGCTGCCCAGTGTCAGTTCTAGTATCCTCATCAGTGCTCAGTATCACTACTCATTGTCTTGTGCTGCATTGTGGTGACCAGTATAATACAGTACAATAGTCCAGTGCTGTTCTCGCTGCCCAGTGTCAGATCTAGTATCCTCATCAGTGCTCAGTATCACTACTCATTGTCTTGTGCTGCATTGTGGTGACCAGTATACTAAAGTACAATAGTCCAGTGCTGTTCTCGCTGCCCAGTGTCAGTTCTAGTATCATCATTAGTGTTCAGGATCACTGCTCATTGTCTTGTGCTGCATTGTGGTGACCAGTATACTACAGTACAATAGTCCACTGCTGTTCTCACTGCCCAGTGTCAGTTCTAGTATCCTCATCAGTGTTCAGGATCACTGCTCATTGTCTTGTCCTGCATTGTGATGACCAGTATACTACAGTACAATAGTCCAGTGCTGTTCTCACTACCCAGTGTCAGTTCTAGTATCCTCATCAGTGTTCAGGATCACTGCTCATTGTCTTGTCCTGCACTGTGGTGACCAGTATACTATAGTACAATAGTCCAGTGCTGCATCTCGCTGCTCAGTGTCAGTTCTAGTATCATCATTAGTGTTCAGGATCAGTGCTCATTGTCTTGTGCTGCATTGTGGTGACCAGTATACTACAGTACAATAGTCCAGTGCTGTTCTCACTGCCCAGTGTCAGTTCTAGTATCCTCATCAGTGCTCAGTATCACTGCTCATTGTCTTGTCCTGCATTGTGGTGACCAGTATACTACAGTACAATAGTCCAGTGCTGCATCTCGCTGCACAGTGTCAGTTCTAGTATCCTCATCAGTGCTCAGTATCACTGCTCATTCTCTTGTGCTGCATTGTGGTTACCAGTATACTACAGTACAATAGTCCAGTGCTGCATTTCGCTGCCCAGTGTCAGTTCTAGTATCCTCATCAGTGCTCAGTATCACTACTCATTGTCTTGTGCTGCATTGTGGTGACCAGTATATTACAGTACAATAGTCCAATGCTGTTCTCGCTGCTCAGTGTCAGTTCTAGTATCCTCATCAGTGCTCAGCATCACTGCTCATTCTCTTGTGCTGCATTGTGGTGAACAGTATACTACAGTACAATAGTCCAGTGCTGTTCTCGCTGCCCAGTGTCAGTTCTAGTATCCTCATCAGTGCTCAGTATCACTACTCATTGTCTTGTGCTGCATTGTGGTGACCAGTATAATACAGTACAATAGTCCAGTGCTGCATCTCGCTGCACAATGTCAGTTCTAGTATCATCATCAGTGCTCAGTATCTCTACTCATTGTCTTGCTGCTGCATTGTGGTGACCAGTATACTACAGTACAATAGTCCAGTGCTGCATCTCGCTGCCCAGTGTCAGTTCAAGTGTCCTCATCAGTGCTCAGGATAAGTGCTCATTGTCTTGTGCTGCAATGTGGTGACCAGTATACTACAGTACAATAGTCCAGTGCTGCATCTCGCTGCCCAGTGTCAGTTCTAGTATCATCATCAGTGCTCAGTATCACTACTCATTGTCTTGCTTCTGCATTGTGGTGACCAGTATATTACAGTACAATATTCCAGTGCTGCATCTCGCTGCCCAGTGTCAGTTCTAGTGTCCACATCAGTGCTCAGTATCACTACTAATTGTCTTGTGCTGCATTGTGATGACCAGTATACTACAGTACAATAGTCCAGTGCTGCATCTCGCTGCCCAGTGTCAGTTCTAGTATCATCATCAGTGCTCAGTATCACTACTCATTGTCTTGCTGCTGCATTGTGGTGACCAGTATACTACAGTACAATAGTCCAGTGCTGTTCTCACTGCACGGTGTCAGTTCATTTATCTTCATCAGTGCTCAGGATCAGTGCTCATTGTCTTGTGCTGCATTGGGGTGCTCAGTATACTACAGTACAATAGCCCAGTGCTGCATCTCGCTGCTCAGTGTCAGTTCTAGTATCCTCATCAGTGATCAGGATCAGTGCTCATTGTCTTGTGCTGCATTGTGGTGACCAATATACTACAGTACAATAGTCCAGTGCTGCATCTCGCTGCTCAGTGTCAGTTCTAGTATCATCATTAGTGTTCAGGATCACTGCTCATTGTCTTGCTGCTGCATTGTGGTGACCAGTATACTACAGTACAATAGTCCAGTGCTGCATTTCGCTGCCCAGTGTCAGTTCTAGTGTCCTCATCAGTGCTCAGGATCAGTGCTCATTGTCTTGTGCTGCAATGTGGTGACCAGCATACTACAGTACAATAGTCCAGTGCTGTATTTGCTGCCCAGTGTCAGTTCTAGTATCCTCATCAGTGCTCAGTATCACTACTCATTGTCTTGTGCTGCATTGTGGTGACCAGTATAATACAGTACAATAGTCCAGTGCTGTTCTCGCTGCCCAGTGTCAGATCTAGTATCCTCATCAGTGCTCAGTATCACTACTCATTGTCTTGTGCTGCATTGTGGTGACCAGTATACTAAAGTACAATAGTCCAGTGCTGTTCTCGCTGCCCAGTGTCAGTTCTAGTATCATCATTAGTGTTCAGGATCACTGCTCATTGTCTTGTGCTGCATTGTGGTGACCAGTATACTACAGTACAATAGTCCACTGCTGTTCTCACTGCCCAGTGTCAGTTCTAGTATCCTCATCAGTGTTTAGGATCACTGCTCATTGTCTTGTCCTGCATTGTGATGACCAGTATACTACAGTACAATAGTCCAGTGGTGTTCTTACTACCCAGTGTCAGTTCTAGTATCCTCATCAGTGTTCAGGATCACTGCTCATTGTCTTGTCCTGCATTGTGGTGACCAGTATACTACAGTACAATAGTCCAGTGCTGCATCTCGCTGCTCAGTGTCAGTTCTAGTATCATCATTAGTGTTCAGGATCAGTGCTCATTGTCTTGTGCTGCATTGTGGTGACCAGTATACTACAGTACAATAGTCCAGTGCTGTTCTCACTGCCCAGTGTCAGTTCTAGTATCCTCATCAGTGCTCAGTATCACTGCTCATTGTCTTGTCCTGCATTGTGGTGACCAGTATACTACAGTACAATAGTCCAGTGCTGCATCTCGCTGCACAGTGTCAGTTCTAGTATCCTCATCAGTGCTCAGTATCACTGCTCATTCTCTTGTGCTGCATTGTGGTTACCAGTATACTACAGTACAATAGTCCAGTGCTGCATTTCGCTGCCCAGTGTCAGTTCTAGTATCCTCATCAGTGCTCAGTATCACTACTCATTGTCTTGTGCTGCATTGTGGTGACCAGTATATTACAGTACAATAGTCCAATGCTGTTCTCGCTGCTCAGTGTCAGTTCTAGTATCCTCATCAGTGCTCAGCATCACTGCTCATTCTCTTGTGCTGCATTGTGGTGAACAGTATACTACAGTACAATAGTCCAGGGCTGTTCTCGCTGCCCAGTGTCAGTTCTAGTATCCTCATCAGTGCTCAGTATCACTACTCATTGTCTTGTGCTGCATTGTGGTGACCAGTATAATACAGTACAATAGTCCAGTGCTATTCTCGCTGCCCAGTGTCAGATCTAGTATCCTCATCAGTGCTCAGTATCTCTGCTCATTGTCGTGTGCTGCATTGTGGTGACCAGTATAGTACAGTACAATAGTCCAGTGCTGCATCTCGCTGCACAATGTCAGTTCTAGTATCATCATCAGTGCTCAGTATCTCTACTCATTGTCTTGCTGCTGCATTGTGGTGACCAGTATACTACAGTACAATAGTCCAGTGCTGCATCTCGCTGCCCAGTGTCAGTTCAAGTGTCCTCATCAGTGCTCAGGATAAGTGCTCATTGTCTTGTGCTGCAATGTGGTGACCAGTATACTACAGTACAATAGTCCAGTGCTGCATCTCGCTGCCCAGTGTCAGTTCTAGTATCATCATCAGTGCTCAGTATCACTACTCATTGTCTTGCTTCTGCATTGTGGTGACCAGTATATTACAGTACAATATTCCAGTGCTGCATCTCGCTGCCCAGTGTCAGTTCTAGTGTCCACATCAGTGCTCAGTATCACTACTAATTGTCTTGTGCTGCATTGTGATGACCAGTATACTACAGTACAATAGTCCAGTGCTGCATCTCGCTGCCCAGTGTCAGTTCTAGTATCATCATCAGTGCTCAGTATCACTACTCATTGTCTTGCTGCTGCATTGTGGTGACCAGTATACTACAGTACAATAGTCCAGTGCTGTTCTCACTGCACGGTGTCAGTTCATTTATCTTCATCAGTGCTCAGGATCAGTGCTCATTGTCTTGTGCTGCATTGGGGTGCTCAGTATACTACAGTACAATAGCCCAGTGCTGCATCTCGCTGCTCAGTGTCAGTTCTAGTATCCTCATCAGTGATCAGGATCAGTGCTCATTGTCTTGTGCTGCATTGTGGTGACCAATATACTACAGTACAATAGTCCAGTGCTGCATCTCGCTGCTCAGTGTCAGTTCTAGTATCATCATTAGTGTTCAGGATCACTGCTCATTGTCTTGCTGCTGCATTGTGGTGACCAGTATACTACAGTACAATAGTCCAGTGCTGCATTTCGCTGCCCAGTGTCAGTTCTAGTGTCCTCATCAGTGCTCAGGATCAGTGCTCATTGTCTTGTGCTGCAATGTGGTGACCAGCATACTACAGTACAATAGTCCAGTGCTGTATTTGCTGCCCAGTGTCAGTTCTAGTATCCTCATCAGTGCTCAGTATCACTACTCATTGTCTTGTGCTGCATTGTGGTGACCAGTATAATACAGTACAATAGTCCAGTGCTGTTCTCGCTGCCCAGTGTCAGATCTAGTATCCTCATCAGTGCTCAGTATCACTACTCATTGTCTTGTGCTGCATTGTGGTGACCAGTATACTAAAGTACAATAGTCCAGTGCTGTTCTCGCTGCCCAGTGTCAGTTCTAGTATCATCATTAGTGTTCAGGATCACTGCTCATTGTCTTGTGCTGCATTGTGGTGACCAGTATACTACAGTACAATAGTCCACTGCTGTTCTCACTGCCCAGTGTCAGTTCTAGTATCCTCATCAGTGTTTAGGATCACTGCTCATTGTCTTGTCCTGCATTGTGATGACCAGTATACTACAGTACAATAGTCCAGTGGTGTTCTCACTACCCAGTGTCAGTTCTAGTATCCTCATCAGTGTTCAGGATCACTGCTCATTGTCTTGTCCTGCATTGTGGTGACCAGTATACTACAGTACAATAGTCCAGTGCTGCATCTCGCTGCTCAGTGTCAGTTCTAGTATCATCATTAGTGTTCAGGATCAGTGCTCATTGTCTTGTGCTGCATTGTGGTGACCAGTATACTACAGTACAATAGTCCAGTGCTGTTCTCACTGCCCAGTGTCAGTTCTAGTATCCTCATCAGTGCTCAGTATCACTGCTCATTGTCTTGTCCTGCATTGTGGTGACCAGTATACTACAGTACAATAGTCCAGTGCTGCATCTCGCTGCACAGTGTCAGTTCTAGTATCCTCATCAGTGCTCAGTATCACTGCTCATTCTCTTGTGCTGCATTGTGGTTACCAGTATACTACAGTACAATAGTCCAGTGCTGCATTTCGCTGCCCAGTGTCAGTTCTAGTATCCTCATCAGTGCTCAGTATCACTACTCATTGTCTTGTGCTGCATTGTGGTGACCAGTATATTACAGTACAATAGTCCAATGCTGTTCTCGCTGCTCAGTGTCAGTTCTAGTATCCTCATCAGTGCTCAGCATCACTGCTCATTCTCTTGTGCTGCATTGTGGTGAACAGTATACTACAGTACAATAGTCCAGGGCTGTTCTCGCTGCCCAGTGTCAGTTCTAGTATCCTCATCAGTGCTCAGTATCACTACTCATTGTCTTGTGCTGCATTGTGGTGACCAGTATAATACAGTACAATAGTCCAGTGCTATTCTCGCTGCCCAGTGTCAGATCTAGTATCCTCATCAGTGCTCAGTATCTCTGCTCATTGTCGTGTGCTGCATTGTGGTGACCAGTATAGTACAGTACAATAGTCCAGTGCTGCATCTCGCTGCACAATGTCAGTTCTAGTATCATCATCAGTGCTCAGTATCTCTACTCATTGTCTTGCTGCTGCATTGTGGTGACCAGTATACTACAGTACAATAGTCCAGTGCTGCATCTCGCTGCCCAGTGTCAGTTCAAGTGTCCTCATCAGTGCTCAGGATAAGTGCTCATTGTCTTGTGCTGCAATGTGGTGACCAGTATACTACAGTACAATAGTCCAGTGCTGCATCTCGCTGCCCAGTGTCAGTTCTAGTATCATCATCAGTGCTCAGTATCACTACTCATTGTCTTGCTTCTGCATTGTGGTGACCAGTATACTACAGTACAATATTCCAGTGCTGCATCTCGCTGCCCAGTGTCAGTTCTAGTGTCCACATCAGTGCTCAGTATCACTACTAATTGTCTTGTGCTGCATTGTGATGACCAGTATACTACAGTACAATAGTCCAGTGCTGCATCTCGCTGCCCAGTGTCAGTTCTAGTATCATCATCAGTGCTCAGTATCACTACTCATTGTCTTGCTGCTGCATTGTGGTGACCAGTATACTACAGTACAATAGTCCAGTGCTGTTCTCACTGCACGGTGTCAGTTCATTTATCTTCATCAGTGCTCAGGATCAGTGCTCATTGTCTTGTGCTGCATTGGGGTGCTCAGTATACTACAGTACAATAGCCCAGTGCTGCATCTCGCTGCTCAGTGTCAGTTCTAGTATCCTCATCAGTGATCAGGATCAGTGCTCATTGTCTTGTGCTGCATTGTGGTGACCAATATACTACAGTACAATAGTACAGTGCTGCATCTCGCTGCCTAGTGTCAGTTCTAGAATCCTCATCAGTGCTCAGTATCATTACTCATTGTCTCGTGCTGCATTGTGGTGACCAGTATACTACAGTACAATAGTCTAGGGCTGCATCTCGCTGCTCAGTGTCAGTTCTAGTATCCTCATCAGTGCTCAGTATCCCTGCTCAATGTCATGTGCTGCATTGTGGTGACCAGTATACTACAGTACAATAGTTCAGTGCTGCATCTCGCTGCACAGTGTAATTTCTAGTATCATCATCAGTGCTCAGAATCACTACTCATTGTCTTGCTGCTGCATTGTGGTGACCAGTATACTACAGTACAATAGTCCAGTGCTGTTCTTGCTGCCCAGTGTCAGTTCTAGTATCCTCATCAGTGCTCAGAATCAGTGCTCATTGTCTTGTGCTGCATTGTGGTGACCAGTATACTACAGTACAATAGTCCAGTGCTGCATCTTGCTGCCCAGTGTCAGATCTAGTATCCTCATTAGTGCTCAGTATCACTACTCATTGTCTTGTGCTGCATTGTGGTGATCAGTATACTACAGTACAATAGTCCAGTGCTGCATCTTGCTGCCCAGTGTCAGTTCTATTATCCTCATCAGTGTTCAGGATCACTACTCTTTGTCTTGTCCTGCATTGTGGTGACCAGTATACTACAGTACAATAGTCCAGTGCTGCATCTTGCTGCACAGTGTCAGTTCTAGTATCCTCATCAGTGCTCAGTATCACTGCTCATTGTCTTGTGCTGCATTGTGGTGACCAGTATACTACAGTACAATAGTCCACTGCTGTTCTCACTGCCCAGTGTCAGTTCTAGTATCCTCATCAGTGCTCAGTATCACTGCTTATTGTCTTGTCCTGCATTGTGGTGACCAGTATACTACAGTACAATAGTCCAGTGCTGCATCTCGCTGCACAGTGTCAGTTCTAGTATCCTCATCAGTGCTCAGTATCACTGCTCATTCTCTTGTGCTGCATTGTGGTGACCAGTATACTACAGTACAATAGTCCAGTGCTGTATTTCGCTGCCCAGTGTCAGTTCTAGTATCCTCATCAGTGCTCAGTATCTCTGCTCGTTGTCGTGTGCTGCAGGGACCAGACAGGCTGATGTGATCGCAGCGGCTGGGTAAGTTCTGGGCAACTCAGAAACTGCACAAAACTTTTTTGGCCCGCTCTCGCTGCACAAGCGATCGCACACTTGCAAAGTGACAATACACTATCTGATCGCTGCGCTGCAAAAAATAGCTAGCGAGCGATCAACTTGGAGTGACCCCCTTTATGTGTAAAATGTTGGAGGGTATGGACTAAGAGGTCTATGTACTAAGCATTGGAGAGACATAAAGTAGCAGCCACTCAGCTCCGAGCTGCCATGTCACAGAGGGTGTGGTTCAGTAGGTCTCCAGTAAAGAGAGAGACTGTCAATAGTCAAAACCATGATCAATATGCAAAAGGCTGACAGGGGTCAGAAGGACAACAATGTGTTTGTGTTTTTGGTGTCACCTTTTCCGTGCCAAATTAGCGGAAAGGTATACCCCTGTGAGCTCACTTCCCCCGTGGCTGCCGCTGGTCTGCGTACATGCAGATGGACTCCCAGGTCATAGACCCAGAAGTCCAGCAGCCCCCGGCAGGGCATCGAGAAGGACAACTCTGATTGCAAGAGCTGTCCGTCGCCACACTAATCACATATGTTAGTACATACTGTATGCGATTAGTGTCTGTGCGATGTGTGGCGGTCAGTTTCACAGGTAATTGAATTCGGAGAAAGAGGCCACTTACCTGACAGGATGGTCCTTTGTCTTTGTTCCCATCAACAGGATAGCACCCCAGTGGGGTGTCATTAGGCCACATGTGTACTGAGACGCCCACACAGGGTAACTACACTAGAGTAACGGCACATCACATTGGATATGGTTTATGAAGTAAAATGAATATATCCATAATCACAAAGAACGTTCTATTTTCCATATAGACTTAGAGATGGAGCTACGCTAATCGCCTATTGCAGCGTCTGGAACGCACCCACCTCATTCACTGCAATGGGAGCGTCTCTGTGCACTCTCGTAGCGTGGCTAGGCGCCGGGAGTGCACGTTTACGATGGAGCGGCATTAGATGAGCGCGGCTCCATCTGCATCTGGTCTATTCGCTGGTGGGGTGCGAGTTTCATATCTCTAAGAAGCATCGTCTCCAAGATATGAACTATCCAGGCCAATCCCACCTCACAGTGTATCATGGCCCTCATTCCGAGTTGTTCGCTCGCAAGCTGCTTTTAGCAGCATTGCACACGCTAAGCCGCCGCCTACTGGGAGTGAATCTTAGCTTATCAAAATTGCGAACGCAAGATTAGCAGAATTGCGAATATACACTTCTTAGCAGTTTCTGAGTAGCTCGAGACTTACTCTGCCAGTGTGATCAGTTCAGTGCTTGTCGTTCCTGGTTTGACGTCACAAACACACCCAGCGTTCGCCCAGACACTCCTCCGTTTCTCCAGCCCCTCCCGCGTTTTTCCCAGAAACGGTAGCGTTTTTTCACACACACCCATAAAACGGCCAGTTTCCGCCCAGAAACACCCACTTCCTGTCAATCACATTACGATCGCCTGAGCGAAGAAAAAACCTCGTAATGCCGTGAGTAAAATACCTAACTGCATAGCAAATTTACTTGGCGCAGTCGCACTGCGGACATTGCGCATGCGCATTAGCGACTAATCGCTCCGTTGCGAGAAAAATATAACGAACGAACAACTCGGAATGACTCCCAATGTTTCATGTGTAGTGTCATGTTGTAGGGAGAGTAATATGGGCAGCTCATATTCTAGGTCCTCATGTCACAGGGGAAGCCGGCGGGTACTCTGCGGATAAAGGTATGACCACCTACTGTCCTGGGCGCAGACTCTGGAGAATCTATGCCTGGCATGGATGTTCTCCGTCTCTCCCAGGGCAGATGAGCTGTGTGGTAACTCTGGAGGTGTGTCAGTGTAATTGCTTTCTGTGTGTTCTGTGTTACTGTTTCTTGTTAGCATTCTTCTCTAAGTAAGCATTGTTCCCCTTCTGTAAATAAGGGTTTTATTTGTCTACTTAATTCATATATCCTCCCAGAGCCCAATCCTGTGAAGAGATTGTGAGACTGCGAGACGATGCTATAAACTGTTATTAATTGCTGAACAGGTGGAAAATACCGCTTGCTGCAGGAACGTTTGCAAGACACAAGAAAGAAAGACCCTTTGTTGGCGCACTCAGGGGGTCACCCTTCAGGTACTAGTCCGGCCCACACTTTTTTGCTCCCAAGATCAAGAGAGATTGGGCATTTTAAGTGTGATGAAGTAGTAGATGATATATCTGGGCCCTCTCCAGAATCGTTGATGAGAGTTCATGAATAAGGAAAAGAAGAATACACCAAGATATTAGATCACCACTTAGTAGTAAAGGTAAAAAGTATGTATCTGCTGTTGACGGTAAGGCCCATATAGACGGGCCGATGCGCGGAGAGATGTGTGCTGAGCGAACCGCTCAGCACACATCTCTCCCGCCGCTCTGCACAGCGTGATCTGTGCTGAGAATGCGGGCGGAGACGGGGGGAGCTGCTCATTTCACCCAGAGGGTGAAATGAGCGACCCCTTTAGATTGGGCCAATCTAGCAGCAGCGATAGCAATGCGCGGGGCTGCACATCTCTATCGCTGTAGGGGGTACACACGGAGCGATCATGCTCAAATTCTAATCAATCTAGTCAAATTGCTTAGATTTGGGAGGGTTATTTTGTTTCTGTGCAGGGTAAATACTGGCTGCTTTATTTTTACACTGCAATCTAGATTGCAGATTGAACACACCACACCCAAATCTAACTCTCTCTGCACATGTTACATCTGCCTCCCCTGCAGTTCACATTGTTTATTGTTTTGCCCAACTGCTAACAAATTTCCTGCTGCGATCAACTCAGAATTACCCCCAGTATTCTGCTGGCCTGGTTGTCTCACATAACTAAGATCGTTATAAAGTAACATTCATAAAACATGTAGCAGAAGAAGTTGTTAGTAACTTGGTTATAGCAACAAATGTTGCAAATCCCATATTCTCAAAATACAACTGAACAGAAAATGTCACTCAGTAATATTCTGTAATTCAAGTTCCATTACATCAGGATGGTATAAATACTATTATGAATTTTTTTGTTGTTGTTTAAGCTGTATAATGGGATGCACCTGAATAAGTATATACATATTCTTTAATGCTTCATTTAAATATAGTTTGTACCAGAAGCGCATCCAAACATCATTGTGAATGACCCCAGGGAATAAGCAGGGGTTTACGTTACCACTCCCCGGGTCTGATGTATAGGAAAGTCAGATGGAATTAAAGCATGTAACCGCCGGACAGGTAGTGGAGAGTGATGCTCGATCCCACTGCCTGTTACCGCCGGAGTAGCCAGGTCTGCGAGGAGGACCTGAAGCCGCTGCTGGTCAGGATGGCGAAGTACTCCACGGAGGTCCCGCTGCAAGTTACCGCTGGAAGACCATTTGGTGTGTCATGCCTGCGCAATTGTTATATAAGGTGATTGGGGACCCTGATCCCTTTAATATCACGGGTGGTGGCAGCAGAGTGTGTTGAATTACAATAGTTAGAGTGCAGGGTCTTTCAGAGTCAGCGATAGGGGTGAGGTCCTTGGGGGTCATTCAGATCTGATGGCTGGGCTGCATTTTTTGCTGTCCTGCGATCAGATTGTCGCCACCTACAGGGGGAGTGTATTTATGCCGCGCAAGTGTGCGATCGCATGTGTAGCAGAGCTGTACAAACTGATTGTGTGCAGTCTCTGCGCAGCCCGGGACTTACTCTTCCTGTGCGATCAGGTCACGGTAATTGGGACCGGAGCTGACGCCAGACCCCCTCCCTGAAAACGCTTGATCCCACCTGCATTTTCCGGACACTCCCTGTAAACGGTCAGTTGCCACCCACAAACAGTCTCTTCCTGTCAATCACCATGCAAACGCCCGTGTGAATGGATTCTTCACACCCTCCTGTCGCAGGGTGCCGATGCCGGTTGCAGCTGTGCAGCATGCCGTCGCAGTGCAGTGCATATGCATGCGCAATTCAGATCTGAACTCTCGCTGTGCGAAAACGCACAGCATCGATCAGATCTGAATGACCCCCATGACAGTTGTGTATAGTGTTGTCCCCTATAGCAGGGTGGAACTTTCCCTGAGCCCTTCAGCCTGACTGCCACTGACCCTGCGCAGGACCGGGACCCTACCGGCCAGCAACACAAACATCCCAGAGAATTTGGAGCCTAGTTGATTGGTGAATTTGGGGTTGTGTGGTGGGATCTCTGCCGTAGGGAAGGAATCCTCCTGCACTGCGCTACACCTGTAGGAGGGTAATACTGCAAGCGGTGTTGTTAGGGGTAAGTTTTTCTTTTATTTCAGAGGCCACCAGATATCTGTAAAACAAGCTGGCTGGCGGACACTGGGTGGGGTGAAGCCCGTTACCCCGTGTGCCCTTAACATATGCTGCATGGACCACTCTTGGGTGCTTCCATTTTACGTTATAGAACAACCTGCTCTTTAGTTCTGGGTTGTTTCTGCCAAAGTTAGTGTGGAACTTGCAGGTGGCACTTTAAAAAGAGTGTTATGCTGAAATCCTCTGTGCTGCTTTTAAGTAGAGATGAGCGAGTTCGGTTCTCTGAGAACCGAACCCTATCGAACATCACATACCGAGCCCGGATCCGAGTTCGGCTCGAGATTTCCTGCCAGACTCAAAAACCAGAACAAGGCAAAACGTCATCATCCCGCTGTCGGATTCTTGCTGGTTTTGGATTCCATATAAGGAGCCGCGCGTCGCCGCCATTTTCACTCCAGTCCTGTAGAGTGTAGTGAGATGACGTGTCTCCTCAGTGTCTGTGCAGGAAAGTGGTGTGGCGCGTGGGGTTGCGACCTGCTCTTATGTGTCATTCCAGTGCTGTGTTGTGCTGCATCAGTCCAGTGGTGGTGTCCTGTGATGCATCAGTCCAGTGGTGGTGTCCTGTGCTGCATCAGTCCAGTGGTGGTGTCCTGTGCTGCCATCAGTCAAGTGGTGGTGTCCTGTGCTGCATCAGTCCAGTGGTGGTGTCCTGTGCTGCCATAAGTCCAGTGGTGATGTCCTGTGCTGCATTAGTCCAGTGGTGGTGTCCTGTGCTGCCATAAGTCCAGTGGTGATGTCCTGTGCTGCATCAGTCCAGTGGTGGTGTCCTGTGCTGCATCAGTCCAGTGGTGGTGTCCTGTGCTGCCTTATGTCCAGTGGTGGTGTCCTGTGCTGCATCAGTCCAGTGGTGGTGTCCTGTGCTGCCATAAGTCCAGTGGTGGTGTCCTGTGCTGCCTTATGTCCAGTGGTGGTGTCCTGTGATGCCATAAGTCCAGTGGTGGTGTCCTGGTGTCCTGTGATGCCTTAAGTCCAGTGGTGGTTTCCTGTGCTGCCATAAGTCCAGTGGTGGTGTCCTGTGCTGCCATAAGTCCAGTGGTGGTGTCCTGTGATGCCATAAGTCTAGTGGTGGTGTCCTGGTGTCCTGTGATGCCTTAAGTCCAGTGGTGGTGTCCTGTGCTGCCATAAGTCCAGTGGTGGTGTCCTGTGATGCCATAAGTACAGTGGTGGTGTCCTGTGCTGCCATAAGTCCAGTGGTGGTGTCCTGTGATGCCTTAAGTCCAGTGGTGGTGTCCTGTGCTGCCATAAGTCCAGTGGTGGTGTCCTGTGCTGCCATAAGTCCAGTGGTGGTGGTGTCCTGTGCTGCCATAAGTCCAGTGGTGGTGTCCTGTGATGCCTTAAGTCCAGTGGTGGTGTCCTGTGCTGCCTTATGTCCAGTGGTGGTGTCCTGTGCTGCCATAAGTCCAGTGGTGGTGTCCTGTGCTGCCATAAGTCCAGTGGTGGTGTCCTGTGCTGCCATATGTCCAGTGGTGGTGTCCTGTGCTGCCTTATGTCCAGTGGTGGTGTCCTGTGCTGCCATAAGTCCAGTGGTGGTGTCCTGTGCTGCCATAAGTCCAGTGGTGGTGTACTGTGCTGCCATAAGTCCAGTGGTGGTGTCCTGTGCTGCCTTATGTCCAGTGGTGGTGTCCTGTGCTGCCTTATGTCCAGTGGTGGTGTCCTGTGATACCATAAGTCCAGTGGTGGTGTCCTGTGATGCCATAAGTCCAGTGGTGGTGTCCTGTGATGCCATAAGTCCAGTGGTGGTGTCCTGTGATGCCATAAGTCCAGTGGTGGTGTCCTGTGCTGCCATAAGTCCAGTGGTGGTGTCCTGTGCTGCCATATGTCCAGTGGTGGTGTCCTGTGCTGCATCAGTCCAGTGGTGGTGTCCTGTGCTGCCATAAGTCCAGTGGTGATGTCCTGTGCTGCATCAGTCCAGTGGTGGTGTCCTGTGCTGCATCAGTCCAGTGGTGGTGTCCTGTGCTGCCTTATGTCCAGTGGTGGTGTCCTGTGCTGCATCAGTTCAGTGGTGGTGTCCTGTGCTGCCATAAGTCCAGTGGTGGTGTCCTGTGCTGCCATAAGTCCAGTGGTGGTGTCCTGTGCTGCCTTATGTCCAGTGGTGGTGTCCTGTGATGCCATAAGTCCAGTGGTGGTGTCCTGGTGTCCTGTGATGCCTTAAGTCCAGTGGTGGTGTCCTGTGCTGCCATAAGTCCAGTGGTGGTGTCCTGTGCTGCCATAAGTCCAGTGGTGGTGTCCTGTGATTCCATAAGTCCAGTGGTGGTGTCCTGGTGTCCTGTGATGCCTTAAGTCCAGTGGTGGTGTCCTGTGCTGCCATAAGTCCAGTGGTGGTGTCCTGTGATGCCATAAGTCCAGTGGTGGTGTCCTGTGCTGCCATAAGTCCAGTGGTGGTGTCCTGTGATGCCTTAAGTCCAGTGGTGGTGTCCTGTGCTGCCATAAGTCCAGTGGTGGTGTCCTGTGCTGCCATAAGTCCAGTGGTGGTGATGTCCTGTGATGCCTTAAGTCCAGTGGTGGTGTCCTGTGCTGCTTTATGTCCAGTGGTGGTGTTCTGTGCTGCCATAAGTTCAGTGGTGGTGTCCTGTGCTGCCATAAGTCCAGTGGTGGTGTCCTGTGCTGCCATATGTCCAGTGGTGGTGTCCTGTGCTGCCTTATGTCCAGTGGTGGTGTCCTGTTATGCCATAAGTCCAGTGGTGGTGTCCTGTGCTGCCATAAGTCCAGTGGTGGTGTCCTGTGCTGCCATATGTCCAGTGGTGGTGTCCTGTGCTGCATCAGTCCAGTGGTGGTGTCCTGTGCTGCCATAAGTCCAGTGGTGATGTCCTGTGCTGCATCAGTCCAGTGGTGGTGTCCTGTGCTGCATCAGTCCAGTGGTGGTGTCCTGTGCTGCCTTATGTCCAGTGGTGGTGTCCTGTGCTGCATCAGTTCAGTGGTGGTGTCCTGTGCTGCCATAAGTCCAGTGGTGGTGTTCTGTGCTGCCATAAGTCCAGTGGTGGTGTCCTGTGCTGCCTTATGTCCAGTGGTGGTGTCCTGTGATGCCATAAGTCCAGTGGTGGTGTCCTCGTGTCCTGTGATGCCTTAAGTCCAGTGGTGGTGTCCTTTGCTGCCATAAGTCCAGTGGTGGTGTCCTGTGCTGCCATAAGTCCAGTGGTGGTGTCCTGTGATGCCATAAGTCCAGTGGTGGTGTCCTGGTGTCCTGTGATGCCTTAAGTCCAGTGGTGGTGTCCTTTGCTGCCATAAGTCCAGTGGTGGTGTCCTGTGATGCCATAAGTCCAGTGGTGGTGTCCTGTGCTGCCATAAGTCCAGTGGTGGTGTCCTGTGATGCATTAAGTCCAGTGGTGGTGTCCTGTGCTGCCATAAGTCCAGTGGTGGTGTCCTGTGCTGCCATAAGTCCAGTGGTGGTGATGTCCTGTGCTGCCATAAGTCCAGTGGTGGTGTCCTGTGATGCCTTATGTCCAGTGGTGGTGTCCTGTGCTGCCATAAGTTCAGTGGTGGTGTCCTGTGCTGCCATAAGTCCAGTGGTGGTGTCCTGTGCTGCCATATGTCCAGTGGTGGTGTCCTGTGCTGCCTTATGTCCAGTGGTGGTGTCCTGTGCTGCCATAAGTTCAGTGGTGGTGTCCTGTGCTGCCATAAGTCCAGTGGTGGTGTCCTGTGCTGCCATATGTCCAGTGGTGGTGTCCTGTGCTGCCTTATGTCCAGTGGTGGTGTCCTGTGCTGCCATAAGTCCAGTGGTGGTGTCCTGTGCTGCCATAAGTCCAGTGGTGGTGTCCTGTGCTGCCATAAGTCCAGTGGTGGTGTCCTGTGCTGCCATAAGTCCAGTGGTGGTGTCCTGTGCTGCCTTATGTCCAGTGGTGGAGTCCTGTGCTGCCTTATGTCCAGTGGTGGTGTCCTGTTATGCCATAAGTCCAGTGGTGGTGTCCTGTGATGCCATAAGTCCAGTGGTGGTGTCCTGTGATGCCATAAGTCCAGTGGTGGTGTCCTGTGATGCCATAAGTCCAGTGGTGGTGTCCTGTGATGCCATAAGTCCAGTGGTGGTGTCCTGTGATGCCATAAGTCCAGTGGTGGTGTCCTGTGATGCCATAAGTCCAGTGGTGGTGTCCTGTGCTGCCATATGTCCAGTGGTGGTGTCCTGTGCTGCCTTATGTCCAGTGGTGGTGTCCTGTGCTGCCATAAGTCCAGTGGTGGTGTCCTGTGCTGCCATAAGTCCAGTGGTGGTGTCCTGTGCTGCCATAAGTCCAGTGGTGATGTCCTGTGCTGCCATAAGTCCAGTGGTGGTGTCCTGTGCTGCCATAAGTCCAGTGGTGGTGTCCTGTGCTGCCATAAGTCCAGTGGTGGTGTCCTGTGCTGCCATATGTCCAGTGGTGGTGTCCTGTGCTTCCATAAGTCCAGTGGTAGTGTCCTGTGCTGCCATAAGTCCAGTGGTGGTGTCCTGTGCTGCCATAAGTCCAGTGGTGGTGTCCTGTGCTGCCATAAGTCCAGTGTTGGCGTCCTGTGCTGCCATAAGTCCAGTGGTGGTGTCCTGTGCTGCATCAGTCCAGTGGTGGTGTCCTGTGCTGCATCAGTCCAGTGGTGTTGTCCTGTGCTGCCATAAGTCCAGTGGTGGTGTCCTGTGCTGCATCAGTCCAGTGGTGGTGTCCTGTGCTGCCATAAGTCCAGTGGTGGTGTCCTGTGCTGCATCAGTCCAGTGGTGGTGTCCTGTGCTGCCATAAGTCCAGTGGTGGTGTCCTGTGCTGCCATAAGTCCAGTGGTGGTGTCCTGTGCTGCCATAAGTCCAGTGGTGGTGTCCTGTGCTGCCATAAGTCCAGTGGTGGTGTCCTGTGCTGCATCAGTCCAGTGGTGGTGTCCTGTGCTGCCATAAGTCCAGTGGTGGTGTCCTGTGCTGCCATAAGTCCAGTGGTGGTGTCCTGTGCTGCATCAGTCCAGTGGTGGTGTCCTGTGCTGCCATAAGTCCAGTGGTGGTATCCTTTGCTGCCATAAGTCCAGTGGTGGTGTCCTGTGCTGCCATAAGTCCAGTGGTGGTGTCCTGTGCTGCCATAAGTCCAGTGGTGGTGTCCTGTGATGCCATAAGTCCAGTGGTGGTGTCCTGTGATGCCATGAGTCCAGTGGTGGTGTCCTGTGATGCCATAAGTCCAGTGGTGGTGTCCTGTGATGCCATAAGTCCAGTGGTGGTGTCCTGTGATGCCATAAGTCCAGTGGTGGTGTCCTGTGATGCCATAAGTCCAGTGGTGGTGTCCTGTGCTGCCATATGTCCAGTGGTGGTGTCCTGTGCTGCCTTATGTCCAGTGGTGGTGTCCTGTGCTGCCATAAGTCCAGTGGTGGTGTCCTGTGCTGCCATAAGTCCAGTGGTGGTGTCCTGTGCTGCCATAAGTCCAGTGGTGATGTCCTGTGCTGCCATAAGTCCAGTGGTGGTGTCCTGTGCTGCCATAAGTCCAGTGGTGGTGTCCTGTGCTGCCATAAGTCCAGTGGTGGTGTCCTGTGCTGCCATAAGTCCAGTGTTGGCGTCCTGTGCTGCCATAAGTCCAGTGGTGGTGTCCTGTGCTGCATCAGTCCAGTGGTGGTGTCCTGTGCTGCATCAGTCCAGTGGTGGTGTCCTGTGCTGCCATAAGTCCAGTGGTGGTGTCCTGTGCTGCATCAGTCCAGTGGTGGTGTCCTGTGCTGCCATAAGTCCAGTGGTGGTGTCCTGTGCTGCATCAGTCCAGTGGTGGTGTCCTGTGCTGCCATAAGTCCAGTGGCGGTGTCCTGTGCTGCCATAAGTCCAGTGGTGGTGTCCTGTGCTGCCATAAGTCCAGTGGTGGTGTCCTGTGCTGCCATAAGTCCAGTGGTGGTGTCCTGTGCTGCATCAGTCCAGTGGTGGTGTCCTGTGCTGCCATAAGTCCAGTGGTGGTGTCCTGTGCTGCCATAAGTCCAGTGGTGGTGTCCTGTGCTGCATCAGTCCAGTGGTGGTGTCCTGTGCTGCCATAAGTCCAGTGGTGGTGTCCTTTGCTGCCATAAGTCCAGTGGTGGTGTCCTGTGCTGCCATAAGTCCAGTGGTGGTGTCCTGTGCTGCCATAAGTCCAGTGGTGGTGTCCTGTGATGCCATAAGTCCAGTGGTGGTGTCCTGTGATGCCATGAGTCCAGTGGTGGTGTCCTGTGATGCCATAAGTCCAGTGGTGGTGTCCTGTGATGCCATAAGTCCAGTGGTGGTGTCCTGTGATGCCATAAGTCCAGTGGTGGTGTCCTGTGATGCCATAAGTCCAGTGGTGGTGTCCTGTGCTGCCATATGTCCAGTGGTGGTGTCCTGTGCTGCCTTATGTCCAGTGGTGGTGTCCTGTGCTGCCATAAGTCCAGTGGTGGTGTCCTGTGCTGCCATAAGTCCAGTGGTGGTGTCCTGTGCTGCCATAAGTCCAGTGGTGATGTCCTGTGCTGCCATAAGTCCAGTGGTGGTGTCCTGTGCTGCCATAAGTCCAGTGGTGGTGTCCTGTGCTGCCATAAGTCCAGTGGTGGTGTCCTGTGCTGCCATAAGTCCAGTGTTGGCGTCCTGTGCTGCCATAAGTCCAGTGGTGGTGTCCTGTGCTGCATCAGTCCAGTGGTGGTGTCCTGTGCTGCATCAGTCCAGTGGTGGTGTCCTGTGCTGCCATAAGTCCAGTGGTGGTGTCCTGTGCTGCATCAGTCCAGTGGTGGTGTCCTGTGCTGCCATAAGTCCAGTGGTGGTGTCCTGTGCTGCATCAGTCCAGTGGTGGTGTCCTGTGCTGCCATAAGTCCAGTGGCGGTGTCCTGTGCTGCCATAAGTCCAGTGGTGGTGTCCTGTGCTGCCATAAGTCCAGTGGTGGTGTCCTGTGCTGCCATAAGTCCAGTGGTGGTGTCCTGTGCTGCATCAGTCCAGTGGTGGTGTCCTGTGCTGCCATAAGTCCAGTGGTGGTGTCCTGTGCTGCCATAAGTCCAGTGGTGGTGTCCTGTGCTGCATCAGTCCAGTGGTGGTGTCCTGTGCTGCCATAAGTCCAGTGGTGGTGTCCTTTGCTGCCATAAGTCCAGTGGTGGTGTCCTGTGCTGCCATAAGTCCAGTGGTGGTGTCCTGTGCTGCCATAAGTCCAGTGGTGGTGTCCTGTGCTGCCATAAGTCCAGTGGTGGTGTCCTGTGCAGCCATAAGTCCAGTGGTGGTGTCCTGTGCTGCCATAAGTCCAGTGGTGGTGTCCTGTGATGCCATAAGTCCAGTGGTGGTGTCCTGTGCTGCCATAAGTCCAGTGGTGGCGTCCTGTGCTGCCATAAGTCCAGTGGTGGTGTCCTGTGGTGCCATAAGTCCAGTGGTGGTGTCCTGTGCTGCCATAAGTCCAGTGGTGGTGTCCTGTGCTGCCATAAGTCCAGTGGTGGTGTCCTGTGCTGCCATAAGTCCAGTGGTGGTGTCCTGTGCTGCCTTATGTCCAGTGGTGGTGTCCTGTGCTGCCATAAGTCCAGTGCTGCTGCCGTAAGTCCAGGGGTACTGCCATATAAGTCCAGTCCAGTGGTGCAGCTGTGTAAGTTCAAGGGTACTGCCATATAGGTTCATGGGTACTGCCATATAAGTCCAGTGGTACTGCCGTATAAGTTCAGTCCAGTGGTGCAGCCATATAAGTTCAGGGGTGCTGCCGTATAAGTTCAGTCCAGTGGTGCAGCCATATAAGTTCAGGGGTACTGCCGTATAAGTTCAGTGGTACTGCTGTATAAGTCCAGTCCAGTTGTGCAGCTGTATAAGTTCAGGGGTAGTGCCGTATAAGTCCAGTGGTACTGCTGTATTAGTCCAGTCCAGTGGTTCAGCCATATAAGTTCAAGGGTACTGCCGAATAAATCCAGTGGTACTGCCGTATAAGTCCAGTCCAGTGGTGCAGCCGTATAAGTTCAGGGGTACTGCCGAATAAATCCAGTGGTACTGCCGTATAAGTCCAGTCCAGTGGTGCAGCCGTATAAGTCCAGGGGTACTACCATATAAGTCCAGTCCAGTGGTGCAGCCATATAACTTCAGGGGTACTGCCGAGAAGTCCACCAATATTGTGCGTGTTTTACATCTGGGCATATTCCAGCACGTCTCATGTTTTGCACATACAATTAATTTGGTAATGCAGAATTTTTGGAAAAATGACAGGGGCACGCAGGAGATACTGTTAGTGACCCCGAAAATTGCGGGCCACTTTCGACATTCAACCACTGCGTGCCACTCCTAGATGGGCCAAGTGTTTGTGCCGCAGACTTGTGTCGCTTAGCAAAGTCATTCAGCGACCTCGGAGCAACCTTTTGGCCTAAAAACAATATTGTGAGGTGTTCAGAATAGACTGGAAATGAGTGGAAATGAATGTTATTGAGGTTAATAATACTGTAGGAGCAAAATTACCCCCAAATTCTGTGATTTTAACTGTTTTTATGTTTTTTTTCCAAAAATCAACCAGATCCAAAACCCAAACACAAAACATGAAAAGTGCCGCCGCACATCTCTACTTTTATATTTGAATGCATGCCAAACACTGTTAATGACATCAGCTGGTGCATCGGGCAGACGGCAGGCACCGGAGGGGAGGGAACCAAGAAGCAGCCGCTCACTGGGTGTTTCTGACTGTCCGCATCAGATGTCAGGTAAGATCAGCCAAGCGGTCATCCACTATTAATGACCTCAGCCGATGCTTGCAAGGGGCTAATTCAGACCTGATCTCTGCTGTTCATTATTGCACAGCAGCGATCAGATCTGAACTGTGCATGTGCAGTGCACCAGCGCATGTCAGACCCTCCCAGCGACGAGTAGCTCCGGCCAGCGTGCAGGAGCTGCACTGGCCGGGAGCTACTCTTCCAGTACAATAGCATCACCGCTGTGCAGTACTTTAGTACTTGTGCGGGGGGGTCGGGCCTGACATGCGAGGCGGACTAGCCCTGTGCTGGCCTTCCCCCCCACCCGCACGCATGTCAGGAAAGCTGATCGTAGATGTGGTAAATTTAGCACATCTACGATCAGGTCGGAATTATCCCCTAATTCCAAGGAACTACGATGGATTACTGAATATATTATTGCCTGTTTGCTATCTAAGCATTGCGCCAGCTGTTGTATATCCTCACTGAGGGCCTGACTCAGATTTGGGAACAGAGGGGGTCATTCCGAGTTGTTCGCTCGTTATTTTTTTCTCGCAACGGAGCGATTAGTCGCTAATGCGCATGCGCAATGTCCGCAGTGCGACTGCGCCAAGTAAATTTGCTATGCAGTTAGGTTTTTTACTCACGGCATTACGAGGTTTTTTCTTCGTTCTAGTGATCGGAGTGTGATTGACAGGAAGTGGGTGTTTCTGGGCGGAAACTGGCCGTTTTATGGGTGTGTGTGAAAAAACGCTGCAGTTTCTGGGAAAAACGCGGGAGTGTCTGAAGAAACGGAGGAGTGTCTGGGCGAACGCTGGGTGTGTTTGTGACGTCAAACCAGGAACGACAAGCACTGAACTGATCGCAGATGCCGAGTAAGTGTGGAGCTACTCAGAAACTGCTAAGTAGTGTCTATTCGCAATTCTGCTAATCTTTCGTTCGCAATTTTGATAAGCTAAGATTCACTCCCAGTAGGCGGCGGCTTAGCGTGTGCAAAGCTGCTAAAAGCAGCTTGCGAGCGAACAACTCGGAATGACCCCCAGAGTAAAGAGCAAGTACTGTAACTGCATCATGGTAACACCATACTGCACTGCAGGTGGGGCAGATGTAACGTGTGCAGAGAGAGTTAGATTTGGGTGGGGTGTGTTCAAACTTAAATTTAAATTTCAGTGTAAGAATAAAACTTTCTGACATTTGTGGGTTACATGCAAAAGCAGCCAGTATTTACCCCACATGCAAAAAGAGATTATGTATGTGCATCCCTTGCATTGCAACATGGTTTAGGTACAGTTATTTGCTCTTGCTTACTCTAGTAATTATAAGTACTACAGTTCACTGTAATGTGAATAAAGGTCACTACTGTGTGGTGTAATGTGAATAAGGGATACTACTGTGTGGTGTAATGTGAATAAGGGATACTACTGTGTGGTGTAATGTGAATAAGGGGCACTACTGTGCAGTTTAATGTGAATAAGGGGCACTATTGTGCGGTGTAATGTGAATAAGGGGCACTCCTGTGCGGTGTAATGTGAATAAGGGGCACTACTGTGCGGTGTAATGTGAATAAGGGGCACTATTGTGTTGTGTAATGTGAATAAAGGGCACTATTTTGTGGCTTAATGTGAATAAGAGGCACTACTGTGTGGTGTAATGTGAATAAGGGGCACTCCTGTGTGGTGTAATGTGAATAAGGGGCACTACTGTGCGGTGTAATGTGAATAAGGGATACTACTGTGTGGTGTAATGTGAATAAGGGATACTACTGTGCGGTGTAATGTGAATAAGAGGCACTACTCTGCAGTGTAATGTGAATAAGGGGCACTACTGTGCGGTGTAATGTGAATAAGGGATACTACTGTGTGGTGTAATGTGAATAAGGGATACTACTGTGTGGTGTAATGTGAATAAGGGATACTTCTGTGTGGTGTAATGTGAATAAGGGATACTACTGTGTGGTGTAATGTGAATAAGGGATACTACTGTGTGGTTTAATGTGAATAAGGGATACTACTGTGTGGTTTAATGTGAATAAGGGATACTACTGTGCGGTGTAATGTGAATAAGAGGCACTACTCTGCAGTGTAATGTGAATAAGGGGCACTACTGTGCGGTGTAATGTGAATAAGAGGCACTACTCTGCAGTGTAATGTGAATAAGGGGCACTACTGTGCGGTGTAATGTGAATAAGGGATACTACTGTGTGGTGTAATGTGAATAAGGGATACTACTGTGTGGTGTAACGTGAATAAGGGATACTACTGTGTGGTGTAATGTGAATAAGGGATACTACTGTGTGGTGTAACGTGAATAAGGGATACTACTGTGTGGTGTAATGTGAATAAGGGATACTACTGTGTGGTGTAATGTGAATAAGGGATACTACTGTGTGGTGTAATGTGAATAAGGGATACTACTGTGTGGTGTAATGTGAATAAGGGATACTACTGTGTGGTGTAATGTGAATAAGGGATACTACTGTGTGGTGTAATGTGAATAAAGGTCACTACTGTGCAGTTTAATGTGAATAAGGGGCACTATTGTGCGGTGTAATGTGAATAAGGGGCACTCCTGTGCGGTGTAATGTGAATAAGGGGCACACAGTGGAAAAACCATTCGATGGTGAGTGAGGTGCGAACGGATTTGCAGTTGTCATCTGAAAGAGGGACATTTTCGCACTGCGTACACATGCGATTGCACACTTGCACGGGCTTATTTACACTCCCCCTTGGGCGGCGACTATCTGATCGCAGGACAGTAAAATTAGCAGCCCAGCGATCAGATGTGAATCGGGCCCCTTTTCAGTAAGGATTGCGGATTCTGCTGTTTATCCATTTTGTCGCATGCTGGGGGCCACCCATCGCAGGACAAGGCCACCCACTGCGATGCTACGCACTGCCCACCCACTGCGACCATGCTGCAATTAGAGCATTCGTGCTGCAATTGGAGCATGATCGCCGAAACTGTGGATGCCTCCTGCCGGCACAGTCTGGCTGCGACCGCAGGAGTCCCGCCAACATTTTTTCAATCGGGCTGCATGTGACGACACACAGCCACCCTGAAAATATAGCTGAGATGCCCACGTTTTCAATGCGCCACCCCTGCAAGGTTCGCAAACGCCCCCGTCCACCCTGCGAACGCCTCTGCCTGTCAATCAGGCAGAGGTATTCGTAGTTGAGACCCAATCGCATTAACTGCACGCATGCGTAGGATGGGATCTGCACGTGCGTATTGCCGCCACTGCCGGCGGTTATTGCTGTTACATTGATTAATGATGAAACCTGAATAACCCCCAGTCCTGGTATCTGTCAGCTGTATTTACTAAATATATTCCAACACAAGCAGCTGCCCGGACTGTGATCACTATTGCATGTCTGGCGTGATTACATCGCCCCTGCACTCCAGGCCTGAGTAATCCATACCTGCACCTCCTCCCCCTCTCAGTGCCCTGACCGGTACAGAGACCCAGGCCTGGGTAATCCACACCTGCACCTTCTTCCCCCTCTCAGTGCCCCAACCGGTACAGAGACCCAGGCCTGGGTAATCCATACCTGCACCCTCCTCCCCTCTCAGTGCCCCGGCCGGTACAGAGACCAAGGCCTGGGTAATCCATACCTGCACCCTCCTCCCCTCTCAGTGCCCCGGCCGGTACATAGACCCAGGCCTGGGTAATCCATACCTGCACCCTCCTCCCCTCTCAGTGCCCCAACCGGTACAGAGACCAAGGCCTGGGTAATCTGTCCCTGCACCCTCCTCCCCTCTCAGTGCCCCAACCGGTACAGAGACCCAGGCCTGGGTAATCCATACCTGCACCCTCCTCACCTCTCAGTGCCCCAACCGGTACAGAGACCCAGGCCTGGGTAATCCATACCTGCACCCCCCTCCCCCTCTCAGTGCCCCAAACGAACTGATTACATCTCCCCTGCATTCCCGGCCGGTACAGAGACCCAGGCCCGGGTAATCCATACCTGCACCTCCTCCCCCTCTCAGTGCCCTGACCGGTACATAGACCCAGGCCTGGGTAATCCATACCTGCACCTCCTCCCCCTCTCAGTGCCCCGGCCGGTCTGATTACATCTCCCCTGCACTCCCGGCCGGTACAGAGACTCAGGCCTGGATAATCTGTCATCATTCATTAGATTTGCTCCTCATAGATAAGGTACGGAAATCCAGGTGTGAGCGCTGAGAACAATATGGCGTATGGTAACCGCGGTCAGGACGGCTCTGGTGGGTGATCTGAGGACAGAACAAGTGTTAGAGAATGAGGACACTGATCCTGAGGAAGTAACATAAAAGGCCTGAAGGGCTGGTGCAGACCCAGCTCCCGTGCTGCAGACGGGACGGTACACAACGATCTTGGCTCATTTCTGTGGTTCCGTGTTTACCAGCGCACATAAATCTGAGGAGCAATTACCAGGCTACACGTCATACAAATATGGCATGGTGAGGCATGTAACCCTTTGTGGTCTGTAAGAGGAGCGGTGTAGACTTGTGGCCTACCTTGTGTCACACTCTCCCAATTTATGCTACTGTATCTGAAAGGGGCGCTCTCTCTCTCTCTCTGCTGTATATGAAAGGGGTGTTCTCTCTGTCTGCTGTATATGAAAGGGGTGCTCTCTCTGTCTGCTGTATCTGAAAGGGGCGCTCTCTCTGTCTGCTGTATATGAAAGGGGTGATCTCTCTGTCTGCTGTATCTGAAAGGGGCGCTCTCTCTGTCTGCTGTATCTGAAAGGGGCGCTCTCTCTGTCTGCTGTATATGAAAGGGGTGCTCTCTCTGTCTGCTGTATCTGAAAGGGGCGCTCTCTCTGTCTGCTGTATATGAAAGGGGTGATCTCTCTGTCTGCTGTATCTGAAAGGGGCGCTCTCTCTGTCTGCTGTATATGAAAGGGGCGCTCTCTCTGTCTGCTGTATATGAAGGAGTGCTCTCTCTGTCTGCTGTATCTGAAAGGGGTGCTCTCTCTGTCTGCTGTATCTGAAAGGGGTGCTCTCTCTGTCTGCTGTATATGAAAGGGGTGCTCTCTCTGTCTGCTGTATCTGAAAGGGGCGCTCTCTCTGTCTGCTGTATATGAAAGGGGTGCTCTCTTTGTCTGCTGTATATGAAAGGGGTGCTCTCTTTGTCTGCTGTATCTGAAAGGGGCGCTCTCTCTGTCTGCTGTATCTGAAAGGGGTGCTCTCTCTGTCTGCTGTATCTGAAAGGGGTGCTCTCTCTGTCTGCTGTATATAAAAGCGGTGCTCTCTCTGTCTGCTGTATCTGAAAGGGGTGCTCTCTTTGTCTGCTGTATATGAAAGGGGTGCTCTCTTTGTCTGCTGTATATGAAAGGGGTGCTCTCTTTGTCTGCTGTATCTGAAAGGGGTGCTCTCTCTGTCTGCTGTATCTGAAAGGGGCGCTCTCTCTGTCTGCTGTATATGAAAGGGGTGCTCTCTTTGTCTGCTGTATATGAAAGGGGTGCTCTCTTTGTCTGCTGTATCTGAAAGGGGCGCTCTCTCTGTCTGCTGTATCTGAAAGGGGCGCTCTCTCTGTCTGCTGTATTTGAAAGGGGTGCTCTCTCTGTCTGCTGTATCTGAAAGGGGTGCTCTCTCTGTCTGCTATATCTGAAAGGGGCGCTCTCTCTGTCTGCTATATCTGAAAGGGGTGCTCTCTCTGTCTGCTGTATATGAAAGGGGGGCTCTCTCTGTCTGCTGTATCTGAAAGGGGCGCTCTCTCTGTGTGCTGTATCTGAAAGGGGTGCTCTCTCTGGGCGGGATGTACTAAAGCAAAAATGCGGTAAAACCCCCGAAAATGGGGGTTTTACCGCATTTTCATATTTACTAAGACCCTACCGCAGCGTTTTCGGCGTCCAGGGTTTCGCCATCTCTGGATGGCGAAACCCTATAGAAGCCTATGGGCTTCTTTTCGCCGACCGCCGCAACCCGCCGACACCGTCGACCCCCGCCGCAGACGCCGACCCCCCTTCCCCCTGGCTTACCTTCCTCCAGGCTGCCCTGGACCCGGAAGGTAGTGTCCTCCTCCCTCTAGCAACGCAGCCGGACGTCCTTCCGGCTGCAGGGGGGAGGAGGAGGTGCCGGGGGCAGCCTGCTGCTGCTTCCCGGCATCTAGCCAGTGTGGGGACCCCGGGGAGGTGACGGAGACCCCCCGCAGACCACCTAACAGGTATCGCGGGGGGCCTCCGTCACCGCATCACGATGTTGATCGCATATGTTAGTACATATGCGATCAACATCGCTGCGGTAACCGGCGAGGGGCGGCGATGTATGTTAATACATCCCGCCCCCAGTCTGCTGTATATGAAAGGGGTGCTCTCTCTGTCTGCTGTATCTGAAAGGGGCGCTCTCTCTGTTTGCTGTATCTGAAAGGGGCGCTCTCTCTGTCTGCTGTATCTGAAAGGGGCGCTCTCTCTGTCTGCTGTATCCGAAAGGGGCGCTCTCTATGTCTACTGTATCTGAAAGGGGTGCCCTCTCTGTCTGCTGTATCTGAAAGGGGCGTTCTCTCCGTCTGCTGTATCTAAAAGGAGTGCTCTCTCTGCTGTATCTGAAAGGGGTGCTCTCTCTGTCTGCTGTATCTGAAAGGGACGCTCTGTCTGCTGTATCTGAAAAGGGTGCTCTCTCTTTCTGCTGGTTCTGAAAGGGGTGCTCTCTCTCTGTGTGCTGAATATGAAAGGGGTGCTCTCTCTGTCTGCTGTATCTGAAAGGGGTGCTCTCTCTGTCTGCTGTATATGAAAGGGGTGCTCTCTCTGTCTGCTGTATCTGAAAGGGGTGCTCTCTCTGTCTGCTGTATATGAAAGGGGCGCTCTCTCTGTCTGCTGTATCTGAAAGGGGCGCTCTCTCTGTCTGCTGTATCTGAAAGGGGCGTTCTCTCCGTCTGCTGTATCTAAAAGGAGTGCTCTCTCTGCTGTATCTGAAAGGGGTGCTCTCTCTCTGTCTGCTGTATATGAAAGGGGTGCTCTCTCTGTCTGCTGTATCTGAAAGGAGCGCTCTCTCTGTCTGCTGTATATGAAAGAGGTGCTCTCTCTGTCTGCTGTATATGAAAGGGGCGCTCTCTCTGTCTGCTGTATCTGAAAGGGGCGCTCTCTCTGTCTGCTCTATCTGAAAGGGGCGTTCTCTCCGTCTGCTGTATCTAAAAGGAGTGCTCTCTCTGCTGTATCTGAAAGGTGTGCTCTCTTTCTGTCTGCTGTATCTGAAAGGAGCGCTCTCTCTGTCTGCTGTATATGAAAGGGGTGCTCTCTCTGTCTGCTGTATCTGAAAGGGACGCTCTGTCTGCTGTATCTGAAAAGGGTGCTATCTCTTTCTGCTGTATCTGAAAGGGGTGCTCTCTCTCTGTCTGCTGTATATGAAAGGGGCGCTCTCTCTGTCTGCTGTATCTGAAAGGGGTGCTCTCTCTGTCTTCTGTATGTGAAAGGGGTGCTCTCTCTCTCTCTGCTGTATCTGAAAGTGGTGCTCTCTCTCTCTCTGCTGTATGTGAAAGGGGTGCTCTCTCTGTCTGCTGTATCTGAAAGGGGCGTTCTCTGTCTGCTGTATTTGAAAGGGGTGCTCTCTCTGTCTGCTGTATCTGAAAGGGGCGCTCTCTGTCTACTGTATATGAAAGCGGCGCTCTCTCTCTCTGCTGTATGTGAAAGGGGTGCTCTCTGTCTGCTGTATCTGAAAGGGGTGCTCTCTCTGTCTGCTGTATCTGAAAGGGGTGCTCTCTCTACCTGCTGTATGTGAAAAGGGCGCTCTCTCTGTCTGCTGTATCTGAAAGGGGCGCTCTCTCTGCTGTATCTGAAAGGGGTGATCTCTCTGTCTGCTGTATCTGAAAGGGGCGCTCTCTCTCTGCTGTATCTGAAAGGGGTGCTCTCTATTTCTGCTGTATATGAAAGGGGCGCTCTCTCTGTCTGCTGTATCTGAAAGGGGTGCTCTCTCTCTGCTGTATCTGAAAGGGGTGCTCTCTCTATCTGCTCTATCTGAAAGGGGTGCTCTCTCTGTCTGCTGTATCTGAAAGGTACGCTCTCTTTCTCTAATGTATCTGAAAGGGGTGCTCTCTATTTCTGCTGTATCTGAAAGGGGCGCTCTCTCTGTCTGCTGTATCTGAAATGGGAGCTCTCTCTCTGCTGTATATGAAAGGGGTGCTCTCTCTGTTTGCTGTATCTGAAAGGGGTGCTCTCTCTCTGTCTGCTGTATCTGAAAGGGGTCCTCTCTCTGTCTGCTTTTATCTGAAAGGGGTTCTCTCTCTGTCTGCTGTATCTGAAAGGGGTGCTCTCTCTGTCTGCTGTATATGAAAGGGGTGCTCTCTCTGTCTGCTGTATCTGAAAGGGGTGCTCTCTCTGTCTGCTGTATCTGAAAGGGGTGCTCTCTGCTGTATATGAAAGGGGTGCTCTCTCTGCTGTATCTGAAAGGGGCGCTCTCTCTGTCTGCTGTATCTGAAAGGGGTGCTCTCTCTCTGCTGTATCTGAAAGGGGCGCTCTCTCTGTCTGCTGTATATGAAAGGGGTGCTCTCTCTGTCTGCTGTATATGAAAGGGATGCTCTCTCTGTCTGCTGTATATGAAAGGGGTGCTCTCTCTGCTGTATCTGAAAGGGGCGCTCTCTCTGTCTGCTGTATCTGAAAGGGGTGCTCTCTCTCTGCTGTATCTGAAAGGGGCGATCTCTCTCTGCTGTATCTGAAAGGGGTGCTCAGAGCCGGCCATAGGCATAGGCAAACTAGGCAATTGCCTAGAGCATTTGATATGCCCAGGGGCATCAGCAGCTTCTGCTGATTAAAATGATATGCAGCATGCCTATATTCTGTGTGTAGCATTTCATATGCAGATACAGCCACAGTCTCACTCAGTATATAGGCATGCTGCATATCATTTTAATCAGCAGAAGCTGCTTGTGCATCCTAGCCACATAGCGATGCAAATAAGATGCATTTTCATAAAAAAAGGTGCCCAACATTAGCATTGAGGCAAGATTTATGAGGACACATCTGTATCCAAGCAGAGGCAGAGGTCACAGTGTTAGTGGAAGTGTGAGTGCTGTGTGCATGTGAGTGGGTTGGTTGTGCAGTAGTGTTCAGAATATGTGTAAGGAGCATTACGTGTGTCATGAAAAATTTATTAATAATGTACAACATATGTGTAAGTGGTACTATGTGTGTCATTACGTGTATAAGGGCATTAATAATGTGCGCCATTTGTGTAACAGGGTTATACTGTATGTGTGTCATTATGGGGGTAATTCCAAGTTGATCGCAGCAGGAATTTTTTAAGCAGTTGGGCAAAACCATGTGCACTGCAGGGGAGGCAGATATAACATGTGCAGAGAGAGTTAGATTTGGGTGGGGTGTATTCAATCTGCAATCTAAATTGCAGTGTAAAAATAAAGCATCCAGTATTTACCCTGCACAGAAACAAAATAACCCACCCAAATCTAACTCTCTCTGCAAATGTTATATCTGCCCCCCCTGCAGTGCACATGGTTTTGCCCAACTGCTAAAAAAATTCCTGCTGCGATCAACTTGGAATTACCCCCAATGTGTATAGGGGCACTAATAATGTGCAGCAAATGTGTAGGGGGCACTATGTATGTCATTATGTGTATAAGGGCATTAATAATGTGCAACATATGTGTAAAGGGCACTATGTGTGTCATTATGTGTATAAGGGCATTAATAATGTGCGGCATATGTGTAAGGGACATTATGTGTAAAAGGGCATTAATAAAGGTTGTCATAATGTGTAAGGCGCATTATGTTTATAAGGACATCAATAATGTGTCTCATATGTGTAAGGGGCATTACTGTGTGGAATTATGTGTATAAATGCATTACCAATGAGTGGCATCATTATGTGTATAAGGTGCTCTACTATGTGGCGTTGCGTATATAAAGGGCACTACTGTGTGGTCTAATGTGAATAAAGAGCAATAGGGTGTGGTGTAATTTGAATAAGAACAATTCAGTGTGATATAATGTAAATAAGGGGCTCTACTGTGAGGAGTAACGTTTAAGGTAAAGTAATGCTGCTTTCAGATCGCAAATGCCGGATCCCACCCGGTAAGAGAAACGTGTCCTTACCGGGTGGGATCCGGCATTTGCGCTCCTTTGCTGGCTTTCCGACCCGGCAATATACCGGGTCGGTTGCCATAGCAACGGAGGGCGCAGCAGCAGCAGGGGCGGGGGTGGAGGCGGCGCTGGGAGATGAGCTCATCTCCTGCGCCGCCTCTTCCTATGCTGTGAATGTGAGCCGTGTCGCATCAGAACGGCTCCCATTCACACTGCACCTGACCCGGTATTCAACCCGGTAATAACCCTTCTTTTTTACCGGGTTGAATTACCGGATCAGGCGACCCGCTAATTCAGCAAAGGAGCTTTCACATCGCACACTGACCCGTTTCGACACGGCAATATGCGCTCTCTCTGTCTGCTGTATATGAAAGGGGCGCTCTCTCTGACTGCTGTATATGAAAGGGGCGCTCTCTCTGTCTGCTGTATCTGAAAGGGGCGCTCTCTCTGTCTGCTGTATCTGAAAGGGGCGCTCTCTCTGTCTGCTGTATCTGAAAGGGGTGCTCCCTCTGTCTGCTGTATATGAAAGGGGTGTTCTCTCTGTCTGCTGTATATGAAAGGGGTGCTCTCTCTGTCTGCTGTATCTGAAAGGGGCGCTCTCTCTGTCTGCTGTATATGAAAGGGGTGCTCTCTCTCCCTGCTGTATCTGAAAGGGGTGTTCTCTCTCTGCTGTATATGAAAGGGGCGCTCTCTCTGTCTGCTGTATCTGAAAGGGGCGCTCTCTCTGCTGTATCTGAAAGTGGTGCTATCTCTGTCTGCTGTATCTGTAAGGGGTGCTCTCTCTGTCTGCTGTATCTGAAAGGGGCGCTCTCTCTGTCTGCTGTATCTGAAAGGGGTGCTCTCTCTCTGCTGTATATGAAAGGGGTGCTCTCTCTGTCTGCTGTATCTGAAAGGGGTGCTCTCTCTGCTGTATCTGAAAGGGGCGCTCTCTCTGTCTGCTGTATCTGAAAGGGGTGCTCTCTCTCTGCTGTATATGAAAGGGGTGCTCTCTCTGTCTGCTGTATCTGAAAGGGGTGCTCTCTCTCTGCTGTATATGAAAGGGGCGCTCTCTCTGTCTGCTGTATCTGAAAGGGGTGTTCTCTCTGTCTGCTGTATCTGAAAGGGGTGCTCTCTCTGCTGTATCTGAAAGGGGCGCTCTCTCTGTCTGCTGTATCTGAAAGGGGTGCTCTCTGTCTGCTGTATCTGAAAGGGGCGCTCTCTCTGTCTGCTGTATATGAAAGGGGTGCTCTCTCTCTCTGCTGTATCTGAAAGGGGCGCTCTCTCTGTCTGCTGTATCTGAAAGGGGTGCTCTCTCTGCAGAGGCAGAACTCTGGGAGGCAACGGAGTCATCTGCCGCCGGGCTCCTGCTCTGAAGGGGGGCACCTCTCCTCCCATTCTGTGACTCCATTGAATTGAATTAAGTTAATTGCAAATCACACCCTCTTTATTATACTGAATATACACATTTTACAAGTGTCACACCCAGGATTAGAAACCACAACCTATTACACTGGAAGCAGACACCTTACTGATGAAGCTTTTGCTCCTGTATAGGAAATATGAGAATTTTAACTATATGAAGATACTTCTCTGACAATTACATGTAACTTCATATAGTTAGAATTCTCATGCTTCCTGTACAGGAGCAAATAAATCCATCAGTAAAGTGTCTGCTGTTAGTGTAACAGGTCATGGGTTCTAATCCTGGGTATGACTGCTAAGAAATGTGTGATTTAAAATAAAAGACAATTAAATGTATAAATACAGTATATACATTTTTTTAAGAACACTCCATACACACACACACACACACACACACACACACACACACACACACACACACACACAATACGCACACATACACACATATATTTATCTTAATATAGAAAATAGGGGGGCACCAATATTTATCTTGCCTCCGGGCAACTGGGACGAACTTACGCCACTGTCTCTCTGTCTGCTGTATATGAAAGGGGTGCTCTCTCTGTCTGCTGTATCTGAAAGGGGTGTTCTCTCTGTCTGCTGTATCTGAAAGGGGTGCTCTCTCTGCTGTATCTGAAAGGGGTGCTCTCTCTCTGCTGTATATGAAAGGGGTGCTCTCTCTGTCTGCTGTATCTGAAAGGGGTGCTCTCTCTGCTGTATCTGAAAGGGGCGCTCTCTCTGTCTGCTGTATCTGAAAGGGGTGCTCTCTCTCTGCTGTATATGAAAGGGGTGCTCTCTCTGTCTGCTGTATCTGAAAGGGGTGCTCTCTCTCTGCTGTATATGAAAGGGGCGCTCTCTCTGTCTGCTGTATATGAAAGGGGTGCTCTCTCTGTCTGCTGTATCTGAAAGGGGTGTTCTCTCTGTCTGCTGTATCTGAAAGGGGTGCTCTCTCTGCTGTATCTGAAAGGGGAGCTCTCTCTGTCTGCTGTATCTGAAAGGGGTGCTCTCTCTCTGCTGTATATGAAAGGGGCGCTCTCTCTGTCTGCTGTATATGAAAGGGGTGCTCTCTCTCTCTGCTGTATCTGAAAGGGGCGCTCTCTCTGTCTGCTGTATCTGAAAGGGGTGCTCTCTCTGTCTGCTGTATATGAAAGGGGTACTCTCTCTGTCTGCTGTATCTGAAAGGGGTGTTCTCTCTGTCTGCTGTATCTGAAAGGGGTGCTCTCTCTGCTGTATCTGAAAGGGGTGCTCTCTCTGTCTGCTGTATCTGAAAGGGGTGCTCTCTCTGTCTGCTGTATATGAAAGGGGTGCTCTCTGTCTGCTGTATCTGAATGGGGTGCTCTCTCTGTCTGCTGTATCTGAAAGGGGTGCTCTCTCTCTGTTGTATATGAAAGGGGTGCTCTCTCTGTCTGCTGTATCTGAAAGGGGTGCTCTCTCTGTCTGCTGTATATGAAAGGGGTGCTCTCTCTGTCTGCTGTATCTGAAAGGGATGCTCTCTCTGTCTGCTGTATATGAAAGGGGTGCTCTCTATGTCTGCTGTATCTGAATGGGGCGCTCTCTCTGTCTGCTGTATCTGAAAGGGGTGCTCTCTCTCTGCTGTATATGAAAGGGGTGCTCTCTCTCTCAGCTGTATATGAAAGGGGTGCTCTCTCTGTCTGCTGCATCTGAAAGGGGCGTTCTCTCTGTCTGCTGTTTTTGAAAAGGGTGCTCTCTCTGTCTGCTATATCTGAAAGTGGTGCTCTCTCTGTCTGCTGTATATGAAAGGGGTGCTCTCTCTGTCAGCTGTATCTGAAAGGGGTGCTCTCTATGTCTGCTGTATCTGAAAGGGGCGTTCTCTCTGTCTGCTGTATTTGAAAGGGGTGCTCTCTCTGTCTGCTGTATCTGAAAGGGGTGCTCTATCTGTCTGCTGTATATGAAAGGGGTGCTCTCTCTGTCTGTTGTATCTGAAAGGGGTGCTCTCTCTGTCTGCTGTATCTGAAAGGGGCGCTCTCTCTGTCTGCTTTATATGAAAGGGGTGCTCTCTCTGTCTGCTGTATCTGAAAGGGGTGCTCTCTCTGTCTGCTGTATCTGAAAGGGGCGCTCTCTCTGTTTGCTGTATTTAAAAGGGGCGCTCTCTCTGTCTGCTGTATATGAAAGGGGTGCTCTCTCTGTCTGCTGTACATGAAAGGGGCGCTCTCTCTGTCTGCTGTATATGAAAGGGGCGCTCTCTCTGTCTGCTGTATCTGAAAGGGGTGCTCTCTCTCTCTCTGCTGTATCTGAAAGGGGCGCT
This sequence comes from Pseudophryne corroboree, assembly GCF_028390025.1. Taxonomy (NCBI): domain Eukaryota; kingdom Metazoa; phylum Chordata; class Amphibia; order Anura; family Myobatrachidae; genus Pseudophryne; species Pseudophryne corroboree. Next base: position 804,793,053 of record NC_086446.1, read on the forward strand.
CTCTCTCTCTCTGCTGTATCTGAAAGGGGCGCTCTCTCTGTCTGCTGTATATGAAAGGGGCGCTCTCTCTGTCTGCTGTATCTGAAAGGGGTGCTCTCTCTGTCTGCTGTATGTGAAAGGGGTGCTCTCTCTGTCTGCTGTATATGAAAGGGGTGATCTCTCTCTCTGCTGTATCTGAAAGGGGTGCTCTCTCTGCTGTATATGAAAGGGGCGCTCTCTCTCTCTCTGCTGTATCTGAAAGGGGTGCTCTCTCTGTCTGCTGTATCTGAAAGGGGAGCTCTCTCTGTCTGCTGTATCTGAAAGGGGTACTCTCTCTGTCTGCTGTATCTGAAAGGGGTGCTCTCTCTCTGTCTGCTGTATCTGAAAGGGGAGCTCTCTCTGTCTGCTGTATCTGAAAGGGGTGCTCTCTCTGTCTGCTGTATCTGAAAGGGGTGCTCTCTCTCTGTCTGCTGTATGTGAAAGGGGTGCTCTCTCTGTTTGCTGTATATGAAAGGGGTGATCTCTCTCTCTGCTGTATCTGAAAGGGGTGCTCTCTCTGCTGTATATGAAAGGGGCGCTCTCTCTCTCTCTGCTGTATCTGAAAGGGGCGCTCTCTCTGTCTGCTGTATCTGAAAGGGGTGCTCTCTCTCTCTCTGCTGTATCTGAAAGGGGCGCTCTCTCTCTCTCTGCTGTATCTGAAAGGGGCGCTCTCTCTGTCTGCTGTATATGAAAGGGGCGCTCTCTCTGTCTGCTGTATCTGAAAGGGGTGCTCTCTCTGTCTGCTGTATGTGAAAGGGGTGCTCTCTCTGTCTGCTGTATATGAAAGGGGTGATCTCTCTCTCTGCTGTATCTGAAAGGGGTGCTCTCTCTGCTGTATATGAAAGGGGCGCTCTCTCTCTCTCTGCTGTATCTGAAAGGGGTGCTCTCTCTGTCTGCTGTATCTGAAAGGGGAGCTCTCTCTGTCTGCTGTATCTGAAAGGGGTACTCTCTCTGTCTGCTGTATCTGAAAGGGGTGCTCTCTCTCTGTCTGCTGTATCTGAAAGGGGAGCTCTCTCTGTCTGCTGTATCTGAAAGGGGTGCTCTCTCTGTCTGCTGTATCTGAAAGGGGTGCTCTCTCTCTGTCTGCTGTATGTGAAAGGGGTGCTCTCTCTGTTTGCTGTATATGAAAGGGGTGATCTCTCTCTCTGCTGTATCTGAACGGGGTGCTCTCTCTGCTGTATATGAAAGGGGCGCTCTCTCTCTCTCTGCTGTATCTGAAAGGGGCGCTCTCTCTGTCTGCTGTATCTGAAAGGGGTGCTCTCTCTGTCTGCTGTATGTGAAAGGGGTGCTCTCTCTGTCTGCTGTATATGAAAGGGGTGATCTCTCTCTCTGCTGTATCTGAAAGGGGTGCTCTCTCTGCTGTATATGAAAGGGGCGCTCTCTCTCTCTCTCTGCTGTATCTGAAAGGGGTGCTCTCTCTGTCTGCTGTATCTGAAAGGGGAGCTCTCTCTGTCTGCTGTATCTGAAAGGGGTGCTCTCTCTGTCTGCTGTATATGAAAGGGGTGCTCTCTCTCTGCTGTATCTGAAAGGGGTGCTCTCTATGTCTGCTGTATATGAAAGGGGAGCTCTCTCTCTCTGCTGTATCTGAAAGGGGTGCTCTCTCTCTGCTGTACTAAGTTGAAAGGGGTGCTCTCTCTGTCTGCTGTATCTGAAAGGGGTGCTCTCTCTCTGCTGTATCTGAAAGGGGTACTCTCTCTGTCTGCTGTATCTGAAAGGGGCGCTCTCTCTGTCTGCTGTCAATGAAAGGGGCACTCTCTCTGTCTGCTGTATCTGAAAGGGGTGCTCTCTCTGTCTGCTGTATCTGAAAGGGGTGCTCTCTCTGTTATACCCTGCTAAGCCTCCTTCGTGCATTATCTGTATATAATGCTTAGTTATGTTATTATTAAAAATATGTGGTGTCAATATAGATAATAAAAGTTAATATATGTACAAATGCCCTCATAGAGAGATATAAGAAGATTCCCATAAATTGCTCTCATGGAAAGCATTATGTTGGGTAATAATCCCCCTCACAGAGGGGAGTTGAGTGTGTCAGTCCCTATGCAAACTTAAGAGACTGTTCCACTGTCTAACTTCAAAAAAGGGGAGATGGCATGAGACTGGGTTTGTGGGGGCCAGCTCGTGGCAGTTACAGTGGCGGGACTGATCCGGGTACCCTGGAGGGAGATGATATAAGAGGACTGAAGAGGAACCGTTGGGAGTTGGTGACGGGAGGTGAGGAGACTGAAACAGAGCGGTGTACAGTAAAGGAGTCTACCTAGAAAAGAGGTGCGTCACACCCGATTCCCCGGCTTACCGTGGAGAGAGAGTCCCGGCGGCTTCGGTGCTGAGAGAGAGTCCCGGCGGCTTCAGTGCAGTGAGACCCGCGGAGACGGAAGACACAGTGCGGCTAAGCAGTGGGCGGCGGCAGCGGGATCTCGTCATCCGGCAGAGGCGGCAGCATCGTTAGTCCCTCCCGCAAGGCGGAACAGAGGAGGCGGCCCAGGAGATGATCTAGTCTGGCTGGGCGGTGATAGCCGCATCTGTGCCTGCCCTAAGGCGGAACGGAGGAGGCGGCCAGCAATAGTGAGTAGTCCAACGTGGCAGTGACATTGACATCGGTACCTCCCTCAGGGCGGACAAAAGGAGGCTTGAAATCGTGAGTGACAGCCTCATGTAAGGTACATCACAGCAGCAGTTCAGTCAGGGACTTCTCCTAGTTGAATTAATAACCTAAGAGAAAGATAAATACTGTCAATACACAGTTACCATTCTTTGTAACCAGTTGATTATACACACATTACCCCTCTGGACTCTCATATCGTGAGGAAGTCTCCAAGTTTAGTGAATTCAACAGTGGTAACACTTAGTAAGTGTCATCAGGAGTTCATCAGAGAGGATAGTAGCGCTCTATTGACTAATACCTTACTAAGGCCTGATCTCTACATAAATAGTCTAACATTGCCTGTAGATACAGTATTAAACAGGGAAGTCTGAAGTGTTACAGTATCAGCCAGGACTATATTTAATGCTTAGCTGCCAGCGAGAAGTCCACTAACCAAGTTCCTACTAGCTAGGAGGATAACAGCGGTATATTCACCTTTTTCCCGGTACCAGAAGACTAGTAGAACGAGCGCAGGAATACAAATTAGCTACTTCGTGGCCACCGACAAATACTTTTACTCTTCACAAGTTACCGCAGGAAAACAAGAGTTTAGATTTAACCTCAAACGTTACAGCGTATGAACCTTAACAACTCATATCTGAAGTAGAAACAGGGAACACCGTAGAGCTCTATAGTTTGAACAATCTCTAATTTGCTAGCACCACAACGTTGTCATCTTATGTGCACCAACGAGGTAGTAAGAGTACTCAGACTGAAATACTGAAGTGTTAAGGGAACCCTTTCCCTTAAGGTACCTTTAACTGATTCTATATGTATGGTTACAGTCATTATTATTGGTATAAGTGTAATTCAATTTATTGGAAGTATGTCGTCTTGCTAACCGTTTGTTTTAGGTTGTCCTATTAACTGATGAGAAATACGGAGGACGAGATTACATTGTTCCAGTGAAATAAAACTCTTTGTCTACATTGTATTGTATAAATAAAAAGTTTATTGAGTTAAATGTGCAAGTATCGGCGTATGTATTTCTACTAATTGAAGAGTCAGCGATCTGCAGACTAAAGCGGACGAGAGGAAGAGGACCAGGTATAAGTCCAAAGACCCGTCATCTTCATAGTCCATAAAATAAATAAACAAGTACTATTACAAAATTGGCGTCCCACGAACAGGATCGGAAAAATAAAAACATGGATAACGAACAAGCGACTACAAGCACAGTAAGTGCAACAGACAACGAACAAGCGACAACCAGCACAGCTAGTGTAACCAACACCAGCACAACAAACACAAACAGTGTGGCAAGTGCACCAGCGGCTATGGCCAATGTAAGTCCTATTACCCTCCCTTATTATTTCGGGGCCCCGTGGTTGCCCATTTATTCAGGAAAAGTTCCAAACACGTTAACGGAATTCAAAAAGAAGTTACAAGCTATGTTTAGACTTTATTCGTTAACCAACCTGCAACAAGTGGAAATCTTGATTGGGCAATTGAAAGATTCAGCCTTACGGGAGGTATTATCATGGCCCTTAGAAGAGCGGAAAACTGTCGATCAAGTGTTCCAGCGTCTGGCAACCACGTTCGATATTAGTACTCTTTCGGAGTTAAAATCACGCTTTTATTCACGCAAACAGTTGGCTGGGGAGTCGTTACGAGATTTTGCGTTGAGTTTGCAGGAAGCATTAAGAGATGTTCAAGAAATGGACACTACAGACATCAAAGACATCGATGAGGTTTTGGTGAATCAATTCATTGATGGCGTACATTGCGAAAGTGTTAGAACACAACTTAAACTTTTGAGAATGCAGAAAAACACTGCCTCTTTTCTGGATTTCAAGGAAGCAGCCATCAAGGTGATTGGTCCCACTTCATCCAAGGAGGTGTCCTTTCCAGAAATGCCGGGGTATCAGGAACAGTCAGACGAGACCAGCGTCTCTAGATACTTGCCCACTGAGGCATTCAACTTAAAGAAGGCTACGCTACAGAGTATGCAAACTCCTAGCTCCGATCCGGTCCTTACATTGAAAGGTCGAATAGAAGACCTTACGGTAGGGATGGCTGCAATGAGCAGGGAACTACAGAGACTCGCCAAACAAACCCCACCAACTCGGACTGAATCAAACTGGGGACGAGGCCGACGAGGGGCAAGAAATGACTGGTGGGAGCCATCCCAAGGAAGGGGCCGTAGGCCCACAGACAGATTCGATTCCCAAGGCCGTCCCATTTGTCGGAAATGTAATCGGAGTGGACACAGAGAGAGAGTGTGCCGCCAAGACGAGCCTTTAAACGCAGAGACCCCGAGGCCGGAGACCAACCCTCGGGGGGAGCATACGGAATAAGTCTTACTCCAGAAGAATGGTGCCCACGATATATAGGCCAGCTCCCTGTTGTTAACATCTGGATCAACGGGGTACAAGTACCCGCTACTTTAGATACAGGTTCCCAGGTTACCACCATTCAGCAGAATATTTTCCACCAGTATTGGGGAAGACTGGGAATACTACCACCCCCACCGGCTTGGCTACGCCTGGTTGCTAGCAATGGGCTGAGTATCTCCTGTCAAGGATATTGTGAATTGGACTTTCAGATCGGACAGGCCCGATTATCAGGACAGGGCTGTCTCATTACTAATATAGAAGATCCCACTGTACCTCCCATCATAGTGGGAATGAATGTGTTACAACAATGTCCGGATGAGTTGATTGCAGCTTTGCGAGTGGAATTAATCCACGCACCATCCGCTTGTCAGCGGGCTTTACATAAGACCATTAGTATACTACAAGGTCAACAACGGTTTATTAGTGTCAGTGGCGAAGTGGGCAAGGTGAAGACAGTAGACCGAAGGCCCATTATTCTACAACCTAACTCGGAAACAATAATTTGGGGAAAAGCTAAGTGCGGGCCGCAAGGACAGAATTATGATGCCATTGTTGAACCGTGCTCCATTTCCAGTAGGAGTGACATAGTGGTTGCACGGGCTTTAGTAACTATAGAAGACGGAAGGGTGCCTCTAAGGATTCTCAATCCACATGATCATCCTGTTAAAGTATACCGTCATCAAGTTGTTGCTAAACTACTTTGGGCAACGTTTCAAGATGTGGTGGACATCACATCCTTGACGACTCTTACAGAACAGCTGTCCAACGGGGCTACAGGAAATGAAGAGCAATCCAAATGGTGGCAGGAGATTCAAATCGGGGATAAGGATACCCCAGATGAGTTGAAATCAGGGGTACTACAAGTGGTACAGGAAAACACTGCCACCTTTAGCAAGAATGCAGCTGACTTTGGGAAGGTAAATCATATTCAGCATTATATCCCTACGGGAAATGCCCCACCTATCAAAGAGCGGTACCGACCACTTGCTCCAATGTTATACCAACCTGTTCGTCATATGCTGGAGGAGATGGAAGCATCCGGCGTAATTCGTGAAAGTCATAGTCCTTGGGCTGCACCAATAGTCTTGGTACGAAAAAAAGATGGCAGCTTACGATTCTGCGTCGACTATAGAAAATTGAATCAAGTAACTCACAAAGACGCTTATCCGCTTCCACGAATCGAGGAGTCGTTGGTGGCTCTGAAATCTGCCACTTATTTCTCGACCTTGGACCTGACAAGCGGATATTGGCAGATTCAAATGGCCCCGGGTGATAGAGAAAAAACAGCTTTCACAACTCCCATGGGGTTATACGAGTTTGAGCGCATGCCCTTCGGCCTCTGCAATGCTCCAGGGACATTTCAAAGGGTAATGGAACACTGCTTAGGCCATAAAAACTTTGAAATGGTGCTATTATATCTGGATGACATTATCATTTACTCGGGAACCTATGAAGAGCACCTACAACACCTTCAATATGTTTTTAAGCGACTAGCTGAGTATGGCATGAAGGTAAAGCCATCCAAATGTCATCTGTTAAAGACGAGTGTACACTATCTAGGGCATGTTGTGAGTGCTAAAGGCATTGTTCCTGATCCAGAAAAGATTGCGGCCGTGCAGAATTGGCCTATTCCAAGCACTATCAAAGAAGTACGTCAGTTCCTTGGATTTGTTGGATATTATTGAAGATTCGTAGAAAAGTTTGCCCATGTGGCAGCCCCTTTACACGCATTACTTCGAGGGGTGTCTAAGAATCAACATGGCAGAAACGTTCGGGTAGAATGGACCCAGACTCAACAAGTTGCATTCGATGAATTAAAGAGCCTGCTGACCAAGGCACCCATATTGGCATACCCAGATTATAGTCGGCCTTTCCATTTGTATACCGACGCCAGTAATCAAGGCCTTGGGGCTGTGCTGTCTCAACATCAAGATGGTAAAGAACGAGTCATTGCGTACGCTAGCCGAAGCTTAAAGAAAACTGAAAGAAATGATGCCAATTATAGTGCCTTCAAATTGGAATTTTTAGCTTTAGTGTGGGCAGTTACGGAAAAATGTAAAGGCTATTTGGCTGCCACACCATTTATAGCTTTCACTGACAACAACCCTTTATCCCATCTACCGACAGCTCATCTGGGAGCATTAGAGCAACGATGGGCTTCTCGATTAGCCAACTATCAATTCACGATCAAGTATCGAAGTGGTCAAAGTAATACGAATGCCGACGCGCTGTCACGGTTGCCGAGGGAATCAGACAGTGGACCTGATGAAGAAGGATGGGAGGAGGTGGAAATGCCAGCTTTCCGTGCCATGTTAATACGCCAGCAAGTATTATTCACCGGGGCAAAAGATGCTGCCGACATGGACTTGGAGGTCTTACGAAAAGATGCGCCGGAAGGAAACTGGAGACAAGTACAAGAAAAGAGCCCTGTTCTAAGGCGGTTAAAATCGCTGTTACTCACTGGGATGATGTTGACCAGAGAGGAACGACAGGTTGCTGATCCTGAACTCCTTAAACTCTGGAGACAAAGGGAACGTCTCCGGATACGGAAGGGTATCGTCATTCGTTGCGGAGTTAATCCTAAAACACATCACTCTGTTACCCAGATTGTAATACCTGCTGCAGACAAACATTCTCTCTTATGCGCATACCATGATCAATCGGGGCATTTCAGTACTCAGAAACTGGAGGCACACTTGAGGAAGCGGTTCTTCTGGATCAATATGAGAAAAGACATCGAGGATTGGTGCACCAACTGTCAAAGTTGCACCATTCGAAAGCAAGCCTCCTCTGACCAGAAAGCACCCCTTCATCCCATTATTAGTCATCATCCACTGGAAATACTTACCGTTGACCATGTGAAATTGGAAACCAGCCGAACTGGGTATCAGAATGCCATCACAATGATAGATCACTACACCAAGTTTGCAGTGGCTCTTCCAGTGCGAGATCTATCGGCAAAGACTACTGCGGAACTGTTGTGGAGAGCGTTTGTACGGCCTTATGGTTATCCAGAAAACATCTTGACAGATCAAGGCCCTGCTTTTGAATCCAGACTATTTAAAGAACTCTGTGACTTATATGGATGCAAAAAGTTGAGAACCACTGCATACCACCCACAATGTAATGGGTTATGTGAAAGAATGAACCAAACCCTAATCAAAATGTTAAGGGCTATTCCAGCCCCGGAACGGCAAGAGTGGCCTACACTGCTCCCAGAGATTATATATTTGTATAATAATGCAGAACATAGCTCCACCGGGTATACTCCTTACTATTTGTTGTTTGGGCGAGAAGGTAAATTACCTGTGGACCTAAGATTGGATCTGCCCCTGGAAGTCGCTCAAGAAACAATTCCCCGGAGTGACTGGGTGAGGGAACACAAACGGAGAATAAAGGCAGCACAGACTATAATTGAACGAAGAATGGAGAATGTCCGACAGTACCAAGCTGATTATTACGATAAAACGGCACTCGCGGAGGCACTGAAAGTGGGTGATGTAGTGTGGAAAAAGAAAAATCAACGCACCAGTAAACTGGATAGTCATTGGGAGTCAACACCCTACCTGATCGTTGAAATTCCACGTTCCACTGTATCAATATATAGGATCTCTAAGGACAAGGGCAAGTCTTCCTTGGTAGTACATAGGAATCAGTTGAAGAAGTGCCTGAATCTGACTTTACTGGATCATGATAATCAGGAGGAAAAGGCAGAGGAATCGTGCTCAATTACTGATCCAGCTTTCAGTAGCGCTATGGACATGTTCAAATTGTGTTGGCCAGTATTGTACAATGTAGAAGTTTCTGCTAGTGAGGAAGCTGCTTCTACAGCAGAAATAGTACAGCCGGATGTAATGGGAAGCGAACGCTATAGTATCCCTGAGTCCCACGCAATTTTGCCAAATGTGGTAGAAGAGTGTAGCCATAATGTGGTTAACCCTCCAGTTGAGCTGAGGAGATCAGAGAGGAGCACAAAGGGAGTGTTACCCCTTAGATACCGATGTTAAAGCGTTATGAAGTATGTAACTAAGGTTACACCCAAATGTATGTATCTGAGATTTAAGCAGGTTCATGCAGTTAACTGTCAAATATTATTACAAATTCATTAAGAGGAGAGGTGGAGTGATGCGTGGGGACACGCAAATTTCAAGCAGGGGAGTATGTAATACCCTGTAAAGCCTCCTTCGTGCATTATCTGTATATAATGCTTAGTTATGTTATTATTAAAAATATGTGGTGTCAATATAGATAATAAAAGTTAATATATGTACAAATGCCCTCATAGAGAGATATAAGAAGATTCCCATAAATTGCTCTCATGGAAAGCATTATGTTGGGTAATAATCCCCCTCACAGAGGGGAGTTGAGTGTGTCAGTCCCTATGCAAACTTAAGAGACTGTTCCACTGTCTAACTTCAAAAAAGGGGAGATGGCATGAGACTGGGTTTGTGGGGGCCAGCTCGTGGCAGTTACAGTGGCGGGACTGATCCGGGTACCCTGGAGGGAGATGATATAAGAGGACTGAAGAGGAACCGTTGGGAGTTGGTGACGGGAGGTGAGGAGACTGAAACAGAGCGGTGTACAGTAAAGGAGTCTACCTAGAAAAGAGGTGCGTCACACCCGATTCCCCGGCTTACCGTGGAGAGAGAGTCCCGGCGGCTTCGGTGCTGAGAGAGAGTCCCGGCGGCTTCAGTGCAGTGAGACCCGCGGAGACGGAAGACACAGTGCGGCTAAGCAGTGGGCGGCGGCAGCGGGATCTCGTCATCCGGCAGAGGCGGCAGCATCGTTAGTCCCTCCCGCAAGGCGGAACAGAGGAGGCGGCCCAGGAGATGATCTAGTCTGGCTGGGCGGTGATAGCCGCATCTGTGCCTGCCCTAAGGCGGAACGGAGGAGGCGGCCAGCAATAGTGAGTAGTCCAACGTGGCAGTGACATTGACATCGGTACCTCCCTCAGGGCGGACAAAAGGAGGCTTGAAATCGTGAGTGACAGCCTCATGTAAGGTACATCACAGCAGCAGTTCAGTCAGGGACTTCTCCTAGTTGAATTAATAACCTAAGAGAAAGATAAATACTGTCAATACACAGTTACCATTCTTTGTAACCAGTTGATTATACACACATTACCCCTCTGGACTCTCATATCGTGAGGAAGTCTCCAAGTTTAGTGAATTCAACAGTGGTAACACTTAGTAAGTGTCATCAGGAGTTCATCAGAGAGGATAGTAGCGCTCTATTGACTAATACCTTACTAAGGCCTGATCTCTACATAAATAGTCTAACATTGCCTGTAGATACAGTATTAAACAGGGAAGTCTGAAGTGTTACAGTATCAGCCAGGACTATATTTAATGCTTAGCTGCCAGCGAGAAGTCCACTAACCAAGTTCCTACTAGCTAGGAGGATAACAGCGGTATATTCACCTTTTTCCCGGTACCAGAAGACTAGTAGAACGAGCGCAGGAATACAAATTAGCTACTTCGTGGCCACCGACAAATACTTTTACTCTTCACAAGTTACCGCAGGAAAACAAGAGTTTAGATTTAACCTCAAACGTTACAGCGTATGAACCTTAACAACTCATATCTGAAGTAGAAACAGGGAACACCGTAGAGCTCTATAGTTTGAACAATCTCTAATTTGCTAGCACCACAACGTTGTCATCTTATGTGCACCAACGAGGTAGTAAGAGTACTCAGACTGAAATACTGAAGTGTTAAGGGAACCCTTTCCCTTAAGGTACCTTTAACTGATTCTATATGTATGGTTACAGTCATTATTATTGGTATAAGTGTAATTCAATTTATTGGAAGTATGTCGTCTTGCTAACCGTTTGTTTTAGGTTGTCCTATTAACTGATGAGAAATACGGAGGACGAGATTACATTGTTCCAGTGAAATAAAACTCTTTGTCTACATTGTATTGTATAAATAAAAAGTTTATTGAGTTAAATGTGCAAGTATCGGCGTATGTATTTCTACTAATTGAAGAGTCAGCGATCTGCAGACTAAAGCGGACGAGAGGAAGAGGACCAGGTATAAGTCCAAAGACCCGTCATCTTCATAGTCCATAAAATAAATAAACAAGTACTATTACAAAATTGGCGTCCCACGAACAGGATCGGAAAAATAAAAACATGGATAACGAACAAGCGACTACAAGCACAGTAAGTGCAACAGACAACGAACAAGCGACAACCAGCACAGCTAGTGTAACCAACACCAGCACAACAAACACAAATAGTGTGGCAAGTGCACCAGCGGCTATGGCCAATGTAAGTCCTATTACCCTCCCTTATTATTTCGGGGCCCCGTGGTTGCCCATTTATTCAGGAAAAGTTCCAAACACGTTAACGGAATTCAAAAAGAAGTTACAAGCTATGTTTAGACTTTATACGTTAACCAACCTGCAACAAGTGGAAATCTTGATTGGGCAATTGAAAGATTCAGCCTTATGGGAGGTATTATCATGGCCCTTAGAAGAGCGGAAAACTGTCGATCAAGTGTTCCAGCGTCTGGCAACCACGTTCGATATTAGTACTCTTTCGGAGTTAAAATCACGCTTTTATTCACGCAAACAGTTGGCTGGGGAGTCGTTACGAGATTTTGCGTTGAGTTTGCAGGAAGCATTAAGAGATGTTCAAGAAATGGACACTACAGACATCAAAGACATCGATGAGGTTTTGGTGAATCAATTCATTGATGGCGTACATTGCGAAAGTGTTAGAACACAACTTAAACTTTTGAGAATGCAGAAAAACACTGCCTCTTTTCTGGATTTCAAGGAAGCAGCCATCAAGGTGATTGGTCCCACTTCATCCAAGGAGGTGTCCTTTCCAGAAATGCCGGGGTATCAGGAACAGTCAGACGAGACCAGCGTCTCTAGATACTTGCCCACTGAGGCAGTCAACTTAAAGAAGGCTACGCTACAGAGTATGCAAACTCCTAGCTCCGATCCGGTCCTTACATTGAAAGGTCAAATAGAAGACCTTACGGTAGGGATGGCTGCAATGAGCAGGGAACTACAGAGACTTGCCAAACAAACCCCACCAACTCGGACTGAATCAAACTGGGGACGAGGCCGACGAGGGGCAAGAAATGACTGGTGGGAGCCATCCCAAGGAAGGGGCCGTAGGCCCACAGACAGATTCGATTCCCAAGGCCGTCCCATTTGTCGGAAATGTAATCAAAGTGGACGCATAGAAAGAGTGTGCCGCCAAGACGAGCCTTTAAACGCAGAGACCCCGAGGCCGGAGACCAACCCTCGGGGGGAGCATACGGAATAGGTCTTACTCCAGAAGAATGGTGCCCACGATATATAGGCCAGCTCCCTGTTGTTAACATCTGGATCAACGGGGTACAAGTACCCGCTACGTTAGATACAGGTTCCCAGGTTACCACCATTCAGCAGAATATTTTCCACCAGTATTGGGGAAGACTGGGAATACTACCACCCCCACCGGCTTGGCTACGCCTGGTTGCTAGCAATGGGCTGAGTATCTCCTGTCAAGGATATTGTGAATTGGACTTTCAGATCGGACAGGCCCGATTATCAGGACAGGGCTGTCTCATTACTAATATAGAAGATCCCACTGTACCTCCCATCATAGTGGGAATGAATGTGTTACAACAATGTCCGGATGAGTTGATTGCAGCTTTGCGAGTGGAATTAATCCACGCACCATCCGCTTGTCAGCGGGCTTTACATAAGACCATTAGTATACTACAATGTCAACAACGGTTTATTAGTGTCAGTGGCGAAGTGGGCAAGGTGAAGACAGTAGACCGAAGGCCCATTATTCTACAACCTAACTCGGAAACAATAATTTGGGGAAAAGCTAAGTGCGGGCCGCAAGGACAGAATTATGATGCCATTGTTGAACCGTGCTCCATTTCCAGTAGGAGTGACTGTTACGATTCCTGTACTCCAGACTGGAGAAGATCTTATGGCAGAGATCTGAGTACAGGAATGAAATACAGGTTGTGGGAGCTGGAGAGCCTAGTAACCCCTGGCGCCCTAACTCCGTTGTCTCGCCCGTGTTATCAGAAATCCCCTGCGAGACTATGGTTGCTTGAGCCCATGGCAGCCGCGTTCGAAGGGCGGATTATGTCTGCCCAACCCCGATGCCCCCGCAGGTCTTAATGGGAGACAAGGGGAAGTCCGAGACAGGGTGATAACAAGGGGCCCTCTGACTAAGCAACCAAGCCAGGGGTTACAAGCTAACTAAACTAAATCAAAAGGTATGTGCGGACTAGCCGCCAGGGAAAAGGACAACCAAAGATCCACGGATCCGACACTCCTATCCGGCACCGCTGGACACCAGAGTGGATCTTGTGGAAGCGGAATCCTCCGCAAAGCTCCAGAACTCAAAATAAACACAATAATAAATAGTAGCGGACAAGCCGCAACACACGGCTGCGCCGCGACTCACGAACGCCACCAGATGTTAAAGGTGCTCGATCAGACTCCAGGAACAGATGGTAACTTCCGAGTACAGGATCACTGAGAACAGGAACAAACGAACAGACCGGGACTGGGAACTCTCTCTGCAGCAGAATCAGGCAAACAGGAAGCTATCACCGGCGTCTGTGAGGAGTCCTGGGAGTGCTTTTAACAGAGAGTCTTCCAATCAGCTGTTTGGAGGCTGATTGGATTAAATGCCATGCAGCTGACAAGCTGCATGGCCAGGGAAACAGATGAGTGATAATTACAACATGCCGTGCAGCTGCATGCTACACAGCCAGGAAACCAGTGATGATATAAACTTAGACCCAGCAACGGGGAACACGATCCGACAGTGGCGTCCCCGTTGCTAGGCGCCGGCCGCACTGACGAGCGGACCCTCGGCGCCTAACAGTACCCCCCCCTTGAGGAGGGGTCAAGGAACCCCTAAATCCGGGTTTCTGAGGAAATTCTTGAAAAAATGCCCTTTTGAGCCTTGGGGCATGAAGGTCCTCATCTAGGACCCACGACCTTTCCTCAGGACCATAACCTCTCCAATGCACCAAAAAATAAAGCCGACCCCGGGACAACTTGGAATCGAGAACCTTCTCAACCACGAACTCCTGCTGACCCTGTACATTAACTGGTGATCTCCCCTGAGGTTTTTTACGAGGAAATCTGCTAGATGAAACATATGGTTTGAGCAAAGAGCAATGGAAGGTATTTCCGATCCGTAACGTTTTTGGTAGCTGTAACCGGAAAGCAACTGGATTGACTTTTTTGATAATGGGAAATGGTCCAATAAATCTAGGACCCAATCTGGCTGAGGTTTGTCGAAGTTTGATATTGCGAGTCGACAGCCACACCCTGTCTCCTACTTTAAAAGTGCACGGCCGCCGGAACCTGTCCGAAAAATCTTTTTCCCTGAAAGCTGCTTTTCTGAGAGCTATGTGCACTTTTTTCCAAATAAGTTTAAGATGAGAGGTCAGGGCCAGAGAGGAGACAGAGGAATGTTGGAAAAATGAATTAGCTCTGGGGTGGAAACCAAAAACTGCAAAAAAATGGAGACACATTGGTGGAGGAATGACAGGCATTATTATAAGCAAACTCTGCCAATGGAAGAAACTCAGACCAGTCATTTTGGAGTTTGGCCGAGTACAAACGCAAATATTGTTTTAAGGATTGGTTCACTCGCTCAGTCTGTCCATTTGATTGTGGATGATAACCGGAGGTTAATGATAATTTCATTTTTAACGAAGCACAAAAAGACTTCCAAAACTGTGCAATGAATTGTGGACCCCTGTCAGAAACAATATCAGTGGGTAACCCATGGAGTCTGAAAACATGACGGAGGAACAAGACTGCCAATCCCTGGGCAGATGGCAATCGGGGAAGACCAATAAAATGAGCCATCTTACTAAAACGGTCCACTACCACCCATATGACTGTGCATCCAGCTGACAGAGGGAGATCCACCACAAAATCCATGGAGATATGCGACCATGGTCTAAGGGGAACATTCAATGGCATAAGTTGACCAATAGGCAAAGAACGGGGAACTTTATGCTGTGCACAGACATGACACGAAACAACAAACTCTTTAATGTCTTTAGAAAGACCAGGCCACCACACTGAGCGGGATACCAATTCAAAAGTTTTAGCGACTCCCAGATGCCCTGCAACTTTGCTATCATGAAATTCCTCCAAAACAGTTGCTCTCAAAAACTCAGGAACAAAAAGACGGCCAGCAGGAGTATTTCCCGGAGCTTGATGTTGAAGCAGCTTCAATTGAGAAAAAACATCCTGTGTGAGACCTGCCTGAATGACTGAAGGCGGAAGTATGAGAGTAACCGGACTGTTGTCTTGAACGGGAAGAAAACTGCGTGAGAGGGCATCTGCCTTGGTATTCTTGGAACCAGGTCTGAAGGTGATAATGAATTTGAAACGAGTGAAAAATAAAGCCCAACGAGCCTGTCGGGCATTCAGTCGCTTAGCTGATTCAATGTATTGAAGATTTTTGTGATCCGTCAAAACAGAAATGGTATGGGTCGCTCCTTCAAGCCAATGTCTCCACTCCTCAAAAGCCCATTTAATAGCCAGCAACTCCCGATTACCAACATCGTAGTTGGATTCAGCAGATGAGAATTTCCTGGACATAAAGGCACAAGGATGTAACTCAAGGGAATCTGGATCCTTCTGAGAAAGGATAGCCCCTACACCAACCTCCGAGGCATCTACCTCAACGATGAAAGGCAATTCTGGGTTGGGATGTCTAAGGACAGGGGCTGAGACAAAGGCTTGTTTCAAGGCCTGAAAAGATACTTTAGCTTCACATGACCAATTGGTAGGATCTGCTCCCTTCTTAGTGAGTGCCACAATGGGAGCAACTATGTCAGAGAAAGAGTGAATAAACCTTCTATAGTAGTTGGCAAACCCTAAAAAGCGCTGAATTGCTTTTAAGTTGGTGGGTTGCGCCCAACTCAGGATGGCTTGGAGCTTCTTAGGTTCCATTCGGAATCCCCGAGGGGAAATAATGTACCCTAAAAAGGATACCTCCGTGACGTGAAATTCACACTTCTCCGGTTTGGCATACAAGTGATTTTCACGTAATTTCTTAAGTACCTGACGCACCTGGGTAACATGTTGTTCTATAGAGTCAGAATAAATCAAAATGTCGTCTAAATAGACCACAACGAATCTTCCCAGAAACTCACGGAGCACATCATTAATGAGATCCTGAAAGACTGCCGGAGCGTTAGATAGGCCGAATGGCATGACCAGATACTCATAGTGACCTGATTGAGTACTGAATGCCGTTTTCCACTCATCCCCTGATCTGATTCTAATGAGATTATATGCTCCTCTCAGGTCAATCTTAGAAAAAATAACAGCCGAACGTAGCTGATCAAAGAGGACAGAGATCAGAGGCAGAGGGTAAGTATTCTTTACTGAGATTTTATTCAGGGCTCGAAAGTCAATGCAGGGTCTGAGGGAACATCCTTCTTCTCTACGAAGAAAAAACCTGCACTTAAAGGGGATTTAGATGGCCTGATAAACCCTTTCTCAAGACTTTCTTTCACATACTCATTCATGGCCACAGTTTCAGGACCAGACAATGCATATAACCTTCCTTTAGGCAACGTGGCACCAGGAATTAACTCAATGGTACAATCATAAGGCCTATGGGGAGGCAAAATATCCGCATTGCCCTTGGAAAACACATCCAAAAAATCTTGGTATTCTCCAGGAATATGTGCGGACCTGGCAGCAGCTACTCGGATAGGAAGTGTAATACATTCTTTATCACAGATGGTACTCCATTGTAGGATCTCCCCAGACTGCCAATCTATGATGGGATTATGAAAGGCCAGCCAAGGGTGACCCAGAACCACAGGAACTGCTGGACAATGGGTAAGAAAAAACTCAATCTTTTCAGAATGTAGAGCTCCCACCGAGAGCAAAACAGGAGGTGTACATAGAGAAATAACCCCATTGGATAAGGGACTCCCATCTAAACCATGCATGGTGATACACCTACTTAAGGTTAACTGAGGAATACCTAAGGCCTTGGCCCATGTTAAGTCCATAAAGTTTCCTGCAGCTCCACTGTCCACAAAAGCAGAGACCGAGGAACAGAGGCTGTCATAAGAAACTTTAGCAGGAACCAATAGTGAATTATTTGAGGAGATGAGCTGTAGACCAAAGTGAACCCCCTCACTATTCACTTGGTCAGGAAGTTTCCCGACTTGTTTGGGCAACTACGGGCAAAATGTCCCTTACCTCCGCAGTACAAACACAGACCAGAATTTTGCCTCCTGGTTCTTTCTTCCGGAGACAATTTGGAGAGACCAATCTGCATAGGCTCCTCCATGTCTACCGGAACGGAAGAAACACAGGGAAAAGAAACTACAGATGCCCCTTTCTCAGTCCTCCGCTCTCTGAGCCTACGATCTATTTTAATAGAGAGCTCCATGAGTTTATCAAGGTTCTCAGGAGCGGGATACTGAAGGAGGCTGTCTTTTATAGATTCAGATAAGCCGAGGCGAAACTGACTGCGCAGGGCAGGATCATTCCAGCCACAGTCGTTCGACCAACGGCGAAACTCTGTACAATAATTCTCTGCAGGATTCCTACCCTGTCTTAGAGCACGCAACTGACTTTCTGCGGATGCCTCTCTATCAGGGTCGTCATACAATAGCCCTAAAGATTTCAAAAAGGCGTCTACAGACGATAAGGCCGGATCGTCTGTCTTTAAACCAAAAGCCCAGGTCTGAGGATCCCCCTGAAGCAGAGAAATTATAATTCCAACCCGCTGAGCCTCCGTACCTGAGGAAACTGGTCTTAAACGAAAATACAGTTTACAAGACTCTTTAAAATTAAAAAACTGTTTTCTATCCCCAGAAAAACGGTCAGGCAGATGCATTTTTGGTTCAGGGATGACCCTCGGGGAAGTCCGTAACAGATCTTCCTGTGAGCTTACCCGGAGGGACAGATCCTGAACCATCTGGGTAAGTTCCTGAATCTGACTAACCAAAAACTGGCCAGGATTTGGCCCAACACCGGTGGGATTCATGAGGCCGACAAAATTCTCCCAACTGGATAAGTGAAAAAATTAACTCCTGTTGAAAATTTTTTCTTTTGTCTGGCCGGTGATAATGTTACGATTCCTGTACTCCAGACTGGAGAAGATCTTATGGCAGAGATCTGAGTACAGGAATGAAATACAGGTTGTGGGAGCTGGAGAGCCTAGTAACCCCTGGCGCCCTAACTCCGTTGTCTCGCCCGTGTTATCAGAAATCCCCTGCGAGACTATGGTTGCTTGAGCCCATGGCAGCCGCGTTCGAAGGGCGGATTATGTCTGCCCAACCCCGATGCCCCCGCAGGTCTTAATGGGAGACAAGGGGAAGTCCGAGACAGGGTGATAACAAGGGGCCCTCTGACTAAGCAACCAAGCCAGGGGTTACAAGCTAACTAAACTAAATCAAAAGGTATGTGCGGACTAGCCGCCAGGGAAAAGGACAACCAAAGATCCACGGATCCGACACTCCTATCCGGCACCGCTGGACACCAGAGTGGATCTTGTGGAAGCGGAATCCTCCGCAAAGCTCCAGAACTCAAAATAAACACAATAATAAATAGTAGCGGACAAGCCGCAACACACGGCTGCGCCGCGACTCACGAACGCCACCAGATGTTAAAGGTGCTCGATCAGACTCCAGGAACAGATGGTAACTTCCGAGTACAGGATCACTGAGAACAGGAACAAACGAACAGACCGGGACTGGGAACTCTCTCTGCAGCAGAATCAGGCAAACAGGAAGCTATCACCGGCGTCTGTGAGGAGTCCTGGGAGTGCTTTTAACAGAGAGTCTTCCAATCAGCTGTTTGGAGGCTGATTGGATTAAATGCCATGCAGCTGACAAGCTGCATGGCCAGGGAAACAGATGAGTGATAATTACAACATGCCGTGCAGCTGCATGCTACACAGCCAGGAAACCAGTGATGATATAAACTTAGACCCAGCAACGGGGAACACGATCCGACAGTGGCGTCCCCGTTGCTAGGCGCCGGCCGCACTGACGAGCGGACCCTCGGCGCCTAACAGTGACATAGTGGTTGCACGGGCTTTAGTAACTATAGAAGACGGAAGGGTGCCTCTAAGGATTCTCATTCCACATGATCATCCTGTTAAAGTATACCGTCATCAAGTTGTTGCTAAACTACTTTGGGCAACGTTTCAAGATGTGGTGGACATCACATCCTTGACGACTCTTACAGAACAGCTGTCCAACGGGGCTACAGGAAATGAAGAGCAATCCAAATGGTGGCAGGAGATTCAAATCGGGGATAAGGATACCCCAGATGAGTTGAAATCAGGGGTACTACAAGTGGTACAGGAAAACACTGCCACCTTTAGCAAGAATGCAGCTGACTTTGGGAAGGTAAATCATATTCAGCATTATATCCCTACGGGAAATGCCCCACCTATCAAAGAGCGGTACCGACCACTTGCTCCAATGTTATACCAACCTGTTCGTCATATGCTGGAGGAGATGGAAGCATCCGGCGTAATTCGTGAAAGTCATAGTCCTTGGGCTGCACCAATAGTCTTGGTACGAAAAAAAGATGGCAGCTTACGATTCTGCGTCGACTATAGAAAATTGAATCAAGTAACTCACAAAGACGCTTATCCGCTTCCACGAATCGAGGAGTCGTTGGTGGCTCTGAAATCTGCCACTTATTTCTCGACCTTGGACCTGACAAGCGGATATTGGCAGATTCAAATGGCCCTGGGTGATAGAGAAAAAACAGCTTTCACAACTCCCATGGGGTTATACGAGTTTGAGCGCATGCCCTTCGGCCTCTGCAATGCTCCATGGACATTTCAAAGGGTAATGGAACACTGCTTAGGCCATAAAAACTTTGAAATGGTGCTATTATATCTGGATGACATTATCATTTACTCGGGAACCTATGAAGAGCACCTACAACACCTTCAATATGTTTTTAAGCGACTAGCTGAGTATGGCCTGAAGGTAAAGCCATCCAAATGTCATCTGTTAAAGACGAGTGTACACTATCTAGGGCATGTTGTGAGTGCTAAAGACATTGTTCCCGATCCAGAAAAGATTGCGGCCGTGCAGAATTGGCCTATTCCAAGCACTATCAAAGAAGTACGTCAGTTCCTTGGATTTTTTGATATTATAGAAGATTCGTAGAAAAGTTTGCCCATGTGGCAGCCCCTTTACACGCATTACTTCGAGGGGTGTCTAAGAATCAACATGGCAGAAACGTTCGGGTAGAATGGACCCAGACTCAACAAGTTGCATTCGATGAATTAAAGAGCCTGCTGACCAAGGCACCCATATTGGCATACCCAGATTATAGTCGGCCTTTCCATTTGTATACCGACGCCAGTAATCAAGGCCTTGGGGCTGTGCTGTCTCAACATCAAGATGGCAAAGAACGAGTCATTGCGTACGCTAGCCGAAGCTTAAAGAAAACTGAAAGAAATGATGCCAATTATAGTGCCTTCAAATTGGAATTTTTAGCTTTAGTGTGGGCAGTTACGGAAAAATTTAAAGGCTATTTGGCTGCCACACCATTTATAGCTTTCACTGACAACAACCCTTTATCCCATCTACCGACAGCTCATCTGGGAGCATTAGAGCAACAGTGGGCTTCTCGATTAGCCAACTATCAATTCACGATCAAGTATCGAAGTGGTCAAAGTAATACGAATGCCGACGCGCTGTCACGGTTGCCGAGGGAATCAGACAGTGGACCTGATGAAGAAGGATGGGAGGAGGTGGAAATGCCAGCTTTCCGTGCCATGTTAATACGCCAGCAAGTATTATCCACCGGGGCAAAAGATGCTGCCGACATGGACTTGGAGGTCTTACGAAAAGATGCGCCGGAAGGAAACTGGAGACAAGTACAAGAAAAGAGCCCTGTTCTAAGGCGGTTAAAATCGCTGTTACTCACTGGGATGATGTTGACCAGAGAGGAACGACAGGTTGCTGATCCTGAACTCCTTAAACTCTGAAGACAAAGGGAACGTCTCCGGATACGGAAGGGTATCGTCATTCGTTGCGGAGTTAATCCTAAAACACATCACTCTGTTACCCAGATTGTAATACCTGCGGCAGACAAACATTCTCTCTTATGCCCATACCATGATCAATCGGGGCATTTCAGTACTCAGAAACTGGAGGCACACTTGAGGAAGCGGTTCTTCTGGATCAATATGAGAAAAGACATCGAGGATTGGTGCACCAACTGTCAAAGTTGCACCATTCGAAAGCAAGCCTCCTCTGACCAGAAAGCACCCCTTCATCCCATTATTAGTCATCATCCACTGGAAATACTTACCGTTGACCATGTGAAATTGGAAACCAGCCGAACTGGGTATCAGTATGCCATCACAATGATAGATCACTACACCAAGTTTGCAGTGGCTCTTCCAGTGCGAGATCTATCGGCAAAGACTACTGCGGAACTGTTGTGGAGAGCGTTTGTACGGCCTTATGGTTATCCAGAAAGCATCTTGACAGATCAAGGCCCTGCTTTTGAATCCAGACTATTTAAAGAACTCTGTGACTTATATGGATGCAAAAAGTTGAGAACCACTGCATACCACCCACAATGTAATGGGTTATGTGAAAGAATGAACCAAACCCTAATCAAAATGTTAAGGGCTATTCCAGCCCCGGAACGGCAAGATTGGCCTACACTGCTCCCAGAGATTATATATTTGTATAATAATGCAGAACATAGCTCCACCGGGTATACTCCTTACTATTTGTTGTTTGGGCGAGAAGGTAAATTACCTGTGGACCTAAGATTGGATCTGCCCCCGGAAGTCGATCAAGAAACAATTCCCCGGAGTGACTGGGTGAGGGAACACAAACGGAGAATAAAGGCAGCACAGACTATAATTGAACGAAGAATGGAGAATGTCCGACAGTACCAAGCTGATTATTACGATAAAACGGCACTCGCGGAGGCACTGAAAGTGGGTGATGTAGTGTGGAAAAAGAAAAATCAACGCACCAGTAAACTGGATAGTCATTGGGAGTCAACACCCTACCTGATCGTTGAAATTCCACGTTCCACTGTATCAATATATAGGATCTCTAAGGACAAGGGCAAGTCTTCCTTGGTAGTACATAGGAATCAGTTGAAGAAGTGCCTGAATCTGACTTTACTGGATCATGATAATCAGGAGGAAAAGGCAGAGGAATCGTGCTCAATTACTGATCCAGCTTTCAGTAGCGCTATGGACATGTTCAAATTGTGTTGGCCAGTATTGTACAATGTAGAAGTTTCTGCTAGTGAGGAAGCTGCTTCTACAGCAGAAATAGTACAGCCGGATGTAATGGGAAGCGAACGCTATAGTATCCCTGAGTCCCATGCAATTTTGCCAAATGTGGTAGAAGAGTGTAGCCATAATGTGGTTAACCCTCCAGTTGAGCTGAGGAGATCAGAGAGGAGCACAAAGGGAGTGTTACCCCTTAGATACCGATGTTAAAGCGTTATGAAGTATGTAACTAAGGTTACTCCCAAATGTATGTATCTGAGATTTAAGCAGGTTCATGCAGTTAACTGTCAAATATTATTACAAATTCATTAAGAGGAGAGGTGGAGTGATGCGTGGGGACACGCAAATTTCAAGCAGGGGAGTATGTAATACCCTGCTAAGCCTCCTTCGTGCATTATCTGTATATAATGCTTAGTTATGTTATTATTAAAAATATGTGGTGTCAATATAGATAATAAAAGTTAATATATGTACAAATGCCCTCATAGAGAGATATAAGAAGATTCCCATAAATTGCTCTCATGGAAAGCATTATGTTGGGTAATAATCCCCCTCACAGAGGGGAGTTGAGTGTGTCAGTCCCTATGCAAACTTAAGAGACTGTTCCACTGTCTAACTTCAAAAAAGGGGAGATGGCATGAGACTGGGTTTGTGGGGGCCAGCTCATGGCAGTTACAGTGGCGGGACTGATCCGGGTACCCTGGAGGGAGATGATATAAGAGGACTGAAGAGGAACCGTTGGGAGTTGGTGACGGGAGGTGAGGAGACTGAAACAGAGCGGTGTACAGTAAAGGAGTCTACCTAGAAAAGAGGTGCGTCACACCCAATTCCCCGGCTTACCGTGGAGAGAGAGTCCCGGCGGCTTCGGTGCTGAGAGAGAGTCCCGGCGGCTTCAGTGCAGTGAGACCCGCGGAGACGGAAGACACAGTGCGGCTAAGCAGTGGGCGGCGGCAGCGGGATCTCGTCATCCGGCAGAGGCGGCAGCATCGTTAGTCCCTCCCGCAAGGCGGAACAGAGGAGGCGGCCCAGGAGATGATCTAGTCTGGCTGGGCGGTGATAGCCGCATCTGTGCCTGCCCTAAGGCGGAACGGAGGAGGCGGCCAGCAATAGTGAGTAGTCCAACGTGGCAGTGACATTGACATCGGTACCTCCCTCAGGGCGGACAAAAGGAGGCTTGAAATCGTGAGTGACAGCCTCATGTAAGGTACATCACAGCAGCAGTTCAGTCAGGGACTTCTCCTAGTTGAATTAATAACCTAAGAGAAAGATAAATACTGTCAATACACAGTTACCATTCTTTGTAACCAGTTGATTATACACACATTACCCCTCTGGACTCTCATATCGTGAGGAAGTCTCCAAGTTTAGTGAATTCAACAGTGGTAACACTTAGTAAGTGTCATCAGGAGTTCATCAGAGAGGATAGTAGCGCTCTATTGACTAATACCTTACTAAGGCCTGATCTCTACATAAATAGTCTAACATTGCCTGTAGATACAGTATTAAACAGGGAAGTCTGAAGTGTTACAGTATCAGCCAGGACTATATTTAATGCTTAGCTGCCAGCGAGAAGTCCACTAACCAAGTTCCTACTAGCTAGGAGGATAACAGCGGTATATTCACCTTTTTCCCGGTACCAGAAGACTAGTAGAACGAGCGCAGGAATACAAATTAGCTACTTCGTGGCCACCGACAAATACTTTTACTCTTCACAAGTTACCGCAGGAAAACAAGAGTTTAGATTTAACCTCAAACGTTACAGCGTATGAACCTTAACAACTCATATCTGAAGTAGAAACAGGGAACACCGTAGAGCTCTATAGTTTGAACAATCTCTAATTTGCTAGCACCACAACGTTGTCATCTTATGTGCACCAACGAGGTAGTAAGAGTACTCAGACTGAAATACTGAAGTGTTAAGGGAACCCTTTCCCTTAAGGTACCTTTAACTGATTCTATATGTATGGTTACAGTCATTATTATTGGTATAAGTGTAATTCAATTTATTGGAAGTATGTCGTCTTGCTAACCGTTTGTTTTAGGTTGTCCTATTAACTGATGAGAAATACGGAGGACGAGATTACATTGTTCCAGTGAAATAAAACTCTTTGTCTACATTGTATTGTATAAATAAAAAGTTTATTGAGTTAAATGTGCAAGTATCGGCGTATGTATTTCTACTAATTGAAGAGTCAGCGATCTGCAGACTAAAGCGGACGAGAGGAAGAGGACCAGGTATAAGTCCAAAGACCCGTCATCTTCATAGTCCATAAAATAAATAAACAAGTACTATTACAAAATTGGCGTCCCACGAACAGGATCGGAAAAATAAAAACATGGATAACGAACAAGCGACTACAAGCACAGTAAGTGCAACAGACAACGAACAAGCGACAACCAGCACAGCTAGTGTAACCAACACCAGCACAACAAACACAAACAGTGTGGCAAGTGCACCAGCGGCTATGGCCAATGTAAGTCCTATTACCCTCCCTTATTATTTCGGGGCCCCGTGGTTGCCCATTTATTCAGGAAAAGGTCCAAACACGTTAACGGAATTCAAAAAGAAGTTACAAGCTATGTTTAGACTTTATTCGTTAACCAACCTGCAACAAGTGGAAATCTTGATTGGGCAATTGAAAGATTCAGCCTTACGGGAGGTATTATCATGGCCCTTAGAAGAGCGGAAAACTGTCGATCAAGTGTTCCAGCGTCTGGCAACCACGTTCGATATTAGTACTCTTTCGGAGTTAAAATCACGCTTTTATTCACGCAAACAGTTGGCTGGGGAGTCGTTACGAGATTTTGCGTTGAGTTTGCAGGAAGCATTAAGAGATGTTCAAGAAATGGACACTACAGACATCAAAGACATCGATGAGGTTTTGGTGAATCAATTCATTGATGGCGTACATTGCGAAAGTGTTAGAACACAACTTAAACTTTTGAGAATGCAGAAAAACACTGCCTCTTTTCTGGATTTCAAGGAAGCAGCCATCAAGGTGATTGGTCCCACTTCATCCAAGGAGGTGTCCTTTCCAGAAATGCCGGGGTATCAGGAACAGTCAGACGAGACCAGCGTCTCTAGATACTTGCCCACTGAGGCAGTCAACTTAAAGAAGGCTACGCTACAGAGTATGCAAACTCCTAGCTCCGATCCGGTCCTTACATTGAAAGGTCAAATAGAAGACCTTACGGTAGGGATGGCTGCAATGAGCAGGGAACTACAGAGACTCGCCAAACAAACCCCACCAACTCGGACTGAATCAAACTGGGGACGAGGCCGACGAGGGGCAAGAAATGACTGGTGGGAGCCATCCCAAGGAAGGGGCCGTAGGCCCACAGACAGATTCGATTCCCAAGGCCGTCCCATTTGTCGGAAATGTAATCGGAGTGGACACAGAGAGAGAGTGTGCCGCCAAGACGAGCCTTTAAACGCAGAGACCCCGAGGCCGGAGACCAACCCTCGGGGGGAGCATACGGAATAGGTCTTACTCCAGAAGAATGGTGCCCACGATATATAGGCCAGCTCCCTGTTGTTAACATCTGGATCAACGGGGTACAAGTACCCGCTACTTTAGATACAGGTTCCCAGGTTACCACCATTCAGCAGAATATTTTCCACCAGTATTTGGGAAGACTGGGAATACTACCACCCCCACCGGCTTGGCTACGCCTGGTTGCTAGCAATGGGCTGAGTATCTCCTGTCAAGGATATTGTGAATTGGACTTTCAGATCGGACAGGCCCGATTATCAGGACAGGGCTGTCTCATTACTAATATAGAAGATCCCACTGTACCTCCCATCATAGTGGGAATGAATGTGTTACAACAATGTCCGGATGAGTTGATTGCAGCTTTGCGAGTGGAATTAATCCACGCACCATCCGCTTGTCAGCGGGCTTTACATAAGACCATTAGTATACTACAAGGTCAACAACGGTTTATTAGTGTCAGTGGCGAAGTGGGCAAGGTGAAGACAGTAGATCGAAGGCCCATTATTCTACAACCTAACTCGGAAACAATAATTTGGGGAAAAGCTAAGTGCGGGCCGCAAGGACAGAATTATGATGCCATTGTTGAACCGTGCTCCATTTCCAGT
Source organism: Pseudophryne corroboree (assembly GCF_028390025.1). Lineage (NCBI taxonomy): Eukaryota > Metazoa > Chordata > Amphibia > Anura > Myobatrachidae > Pseudophryne > Pseudophryne corroboree. The sequence continues at coordinate 804,819,410 of NC_086446.1, forward strand.
AGGAGTGACATAGTGGTTGCACGGGCTTTAGTAACTATAGAAGACGGAAGGGTGCCTCTAAGGATTCTCAATCCACATGATCATCCTGTTAAAGTATACCGTCATCAAGTTGTTGCTAAACTACTTTGGGCAACGTTTCAAGATGTGGTGGACATCACATCCTTGACGACTCTTACAGAACAGCTGTCCAACGGGGCTACAGGAAATGAAGAGCAATCCAAATGGTGGCAGGAGATTCAAATCGGGGATAAGGATACCCCAGATGAGTTGAAATCAGGGGTACTACAAGTGGTACAGGAAAACACTGCCACCTTTAGCAAGAATGCAGCTGACTTTGGGAAGGTAAATCATATTCAGCATTATATCCCTACGGGAAATGCCCCACCTATCAAAGAGCGGTACCGACCACTTGCTCCAATGTTATACCAACCTGTTCGTCATATGCTGGAGGAGATGGAAGCATCCGGCGTAATTCGTGAAAGTCATAGTCCTTGGGCTGCACCAATAGTCTTGGTACGAAAAAAAGATGGCAGCTTACGATTCTGCGTCGACTATAGAAAATTGAATCAAGTAACTCACAAAGACGCTTATCCGCTTCCACGAATCGAGGAGTCGTTGGTGGCTCTGAAATCTGCCACTTATTTCTCGACCTTGGACCTGACAAGCGGATATTGGCAGATTCAAATGGCCCTGGGTGATAGAGAAAAAACAGCTTTCACAACTCCCATGGGGTTATACGAGTTTGAGCGCATGCCCTTCGGCCTCTGCAATGCTCCATGGACATTTCAAAGGGTAATGGAACACTGCTTAGGCCATAAAAACTTTGAAATGGTGCTATTATATCTGGATGACATTATCATTTACTCGGGAACCTATGAAGAGCACCTACAACACCTTCAATATGTTTTTAAGCGACTAGCTGAGTATGGCCTGAAGGTAAAGCCATCCAAATGTCATCTGTTAAAGACGAGTGTACACTATCTAGGGCATGTTGTGAGTGCTAAAGGCATTGTTCCCGATCCAGAAAAGATTGCGGCCGTGCAGAATTGGCCTATTCCAAGCACTATCAAAGAAGTACGTCAGTTCCTTGGATTTGTTGGATATTATAGAAGATTCATAGAAAAGTTTGCCCATGTGGCAGCCCCTTTACACGCATTACTTCGAGGGGTGTCTAAGAATCAACATGGCAGAAACGTTCGGGTAGAATGGACCCAGACTCAACAAGTTGCATTCGATGAATTAAAGAGCCTGCTGACCAAGGCACCCATATTGGCATACCCAGATTATAGTCGGCCTTTCCATTTGTATACCGACGCCAGTAATCAAGGCCTTGGGGCTGTGCTGTCTCAACATCAAGATGGTAAAGAACGAGTCATTGCGTACGCTAGCCGAAGCTTAAAGAAAACTGAAAGAAATGATGCCAATTATAGTGCCTTCAAATTGGAATTTTTAGCTTTAGTGTGGGCAGTTACGGAAAAATTTAAAGGCTATTTGGCTGCCACACCATTTATAGCTTTCACTGACAACAACCCTTTATCCCATCTACCGACAGCTCATCTGGGAGCATTAGAGCAACGATGGGCTTCTCGATTAGCCAACTATCAATTCACGATCAAGTATCGAAGTGGTCAAAGTAATACGAATGCCGACGCGCTGTCACGGTTGCCGAGGGAATCAGACAGTGGACCTGATGAAGAAGGATGGGAGGAGGTGGAAATGCCAGCTTTCCATGCCATGTTAATACGCCAGCAAGTATTATTCACCGGGGCAAAAGATGCTGCCGACATGGACTTGGAGGTCTTACGAAAAGATGCGCCGGAAGGAAACTGGAGACAAGTACAAGAAAAGAGCCCTGTTCTAAGGCGGTTAAAATCGCTGTTACTCACTGGGATGATGTTGACCAGAGAGGAACGACAGGTTGCTGATCCTGAACTCCTTAAACTCTGAAGACAAAGGGAACGTCTCCGGATACGGAAGGGTATCGTCATTCGTTGCGGAGTTAATCCTAAAACACATCACTCTGTTACCCAGATTGTAATACCTGCGGCAGACAAACATTCTCTCTTATGCGCATACCATGATCAATCGGGGCATTTCAGTACTCAGAAACTGGAGGCACACTTGAGGAAGCGGTTCTTCTGGATCAATATGAGAAAAGACATCGAGGATTGGTGCACCAACTGTCAAAGTTGCACCATTCGAAAGCAAGCCTCCTCTGACCAGAAAGCACCCCTTCATCCCATTATTAGTCATCATCCACTGGAAATACTTACCGTTGACCATGTGAAATTGGAAACCAGCCGAACTGGGTATCAGTATGCCATCACAATGATAGATCACTACACCAAGTTTGCAGTGGCTCTTCCAGTGCGAGATCTATCGGCAAAGACTACTGCGGAACTGTTGTGGAGAGCGTTTGTACGGCCTTATGGTTATCCAGAAAACATCTTGACAGATCAAGGCCCTGCTTTTGAATCCAGACTATTTAAAGAACTCTGTGACTTATATGGATGCAAAAAGTTGAGAACCACTGCATACCACCCACAATGTAATGGGTTATGTGAAAGAATGAACCAAACCCTAATCAAAATGTTAAGGGCTATTCCAGCCCCGGAACGGCAAGAGTGGCCTACACTGCTCCCAGAGATTATATATTTGTATAATAATGCAGAACATAGCTCCACCGGGTATACTCCTTACTATTTGTTGTTTGGGCGAGAAGGTAAATTACCTGTGGACCTAAGATTTGATCTGCCCCCGGAAGTCGCTCAAGAAACAATTCCCCGGAGTGACTGGGTGAGGGAACACAAACGGAGAATAAAGGCAGCACAGACTATAATTGAACGAAGAATGGAGAATGTCCGACAGTACCAAGCTGATTATTACGATAAAACGGCACTCGCGGAGGCACTGAAAGTGGGTGATGTAGTGTGGAAAAAGAAAAATCAACGCACCAGTAAACTGGATAGTCATTGGGAGTCAACACCCTACCTGATCGTTGAAATTCCACGTTCCACTGTATCAATATACAGGATCTCTAAGGACAAGGGCAAGTCTTCCTTGGTAGTACATAGGAATCAGTTGAAGAAGTGCCTGAATCTGACTTTACTGGATCATGATAATCAGGAGGAAAAGGCAGAGGAATCGTGCTCAATTACTGATCCAGCTTTCAGTAGCGCTATGGACATGTTCAAATTGTGTTGGCCAGTATTGTACAATGTAGAAGTTTCTGCTAGTGAGGAAGCTGCTTCTACAGCAGAAATAGTACAGCCGGATGTAATGGGAAGCGAACGCTATAGTATCCCTGAGTCCCACGCAATTTTGCCAAATGTGGTAGAAGAGTGTAGCCATAATGTGGTTAACCCTCCAGTTGAGCTGAGGAGATCAGAGAGGAGCACAAAGGGAGTGTTACCCCTTAGATACCGATGTTAAAGCGTTATGAAGTATGTAACTAAGGTTACACCCAAATGTATGTATCTGAGATTTAAGCAGGTTCATGCAGTTAACTGTCAAATATTATTACAAATTCATTAAGAGGAGAGGTGGAGTGATGCGTGGGGACACGCAAATTTCAAGCAGGGGAGTATGTAATACCCTGCTAAGCCTCCTTCGTGCATTATCTGTATATAATGCTTAGTTATGTTATTATTAAAAATATGTGGTGTCAATATAGATAATAAAAGTTAATATATGTACAAATGCCCTCATAGAGAGATATAAGAAGATTCCCATAAATTGCTCTCATGGAAAGCATTATGGGGGTAATTCTGAGTTGATCGCAGCAGCAAAAAAGTTAGCAATTGGGCAAAACCATGTGAACTGCAGGTGTGGCAGATATAACATTTGCAGAGAGAGCTAGATTTGGGTGGGTTATTTTATTTCTGTGCAGGGTCAATACTGGCTGCTTTATTTTTACACTGCAAATTAGATTGCAGATTGAACACACCACACCAAAATCTAACTCTCTCTGCAAATGTTATATCTGCCCCCCCTGCAGTGCACATGGTTTTGCCCAATTGCTAAAAAATTTCCTGCTGCGATCAACTTGGAATTACCCCCTATGTTGGGTAATAATCCCCCTCACAGAGGGGAGTTGAGTGTGTCAGTCCCTATGCAAACTTAAGAGACTGTTCCACTGTCTAACTTCAAAAAAGGGGAGATGGCATGAGACTGGGTTTGTGGGGGCCAGCTCGTGGCAGTTACAGTGGCGGGACTGATCCGGGTACCCTGGAGGGAGATGATATAAGAGGACTGAAGAGGAACCGTTGGGAGTTGGTGACGGGAGGTGAGGAGACTGAAACAGAGCGGTGTACAGTAAAGGAGTCTACCTAGAAAAGAGGTGCGTCACACCCGATTCCCCGGCTTACCGTGGAGAGAGAGTCCCGGCGGCTTCGGTGCTGAGAGAGAGTCCCGGCGGCTTCAGTGCAGTGAGACCCGCGGAGACGGAAGACACAGTGCGGCTAAGCAGTGGGCGGCGGCAGCGGGATCTCGTCATCCGGCAGAGGCGGCAGCATCGTTAGTCCCTCCCGCAAGGCGGAACAGAGGAGGCGGCCCAGGAGATGATCTAGTCTGGCTGGGCGGTGATAGCCGCATCTGTGCCTGCCCTAAGGCGGAACGGAGGAGGCGGCCAGCAATAGTGAGTAGTCCAACGTGGCAGTGACATTGACATCGGTACCTCCCTCAGGGCGGACAAAAGGAGGCTTGAAATCGTGAGTGACAGCCTCATGTAAGGTACATCACAGCAGCAGTTCAGTCAGGGACTTCTCCTAGTTGAATTAATAACCTAAGAGAAAGATAAATACTGTCAATACACAGTTACCATTCTTTGTAACCAGTTGATTATACACACATTACCCCTCTGGACTCTCATATCGTGAGGAAGTCTCCAAGTTTAGTGAATTCAACAGTGGTAACACTTAGTAAGTGTCATCAGGAGTTCATCAGAGAGGATAGTAGCGCTCTATTGACTAATACCTTACTAAGGCCTGATCTCTACATAAATAGTCTAACATTGCCTGTAGATACAGTATTAAACAGGGAAGTCTGAAGTGTTACAGTATCAGCCAGGACTATATTTAATGCTTAGCTGCCAGCGAGAAGTCCACTAACCAAGTTCCTACTAGCTAGGAGGATAACAGCGGTATATTCTCCTTTTTCCCGGTACCAGAAGACTAGTAGAACGAGCGCAGGAATACAAATTAGCTACTTCGTGGCCACCGACAAATACTTTTACTCTTCACAAGTTACCGCAGGAAAACAAGAGTTTAGATTTAACCTCAAACGTTACAGCGTATGAACCTTAACAACTCATATCTGAAGTAGAAACAGGGAACACCGTAGAGCTCTATAGTTTGAACAATCTCTAATTTGCTAGCACCACAACGTTGTCATCTTATGTGCACCAACGAGGTAGTAAGAGTACTCAGACTGAAATACTGAAGTGTTAAGGGAACCCTTTCCCTTAAGGTACCTTTAACTGATTCTATATGTATGGTTACAGTCATTATTATTGGTATAAGTGTAATTCAATTTATTGGAAGTATGTCGTCTTGCTAACCATTTGTTTTAGGTTGTCCTATTAACTGATGAGAAATACGGAGGACGAGATTACATTGTTCCAGTGAAATAAAACTCTTTGTCTACATTGTATTGTATAAATTAAAAGTTTATTGAGTTAAATGTGCAAGTATCGGCGTATGTATTTCTACTAATTGAAGAGTCAGCGATCTGCAGACTAAAGCGGACGAGAGGAAGAGGACCAGGTATAAGTCCAAAGACCCGTCATCTTCATAGTCCATAAAATAAATAAACAAGTACTATTACATCTCTGTCTGCTGTATGTGAAAGGGGCGCTCTCTCTGTCTGCTGTATATGAAAGGGGCACTCTCTCTGTCTGCTGTATCTGAAAGGGGCGCTCTCTCTGTCTGCTGTATGTGAAAGGGGCGCTCTCTCTGTCTGCTGTATATGAAAGGGGCACTCTCTCTGTCTGCTGTATCTGAAAGGGGTGCTCTCTCTGTCTGCTGTATGTGAAAGGGGCGCTCTCTCTGTCTGCTGTATATGAAAGGGGCGCTCTCTCTGTCTGATGTATCTGAAAGGGGTGCTCTCTCTGTCTGCTGTATCTGAAAGGGGTGCTCTCTCTGTCTGCTGTATCTGAAAGGGGTGCTCTCTCTCTGTCTGCTGTATATGAAAGGGGTGCTCTCTCTGTCTGCTGTATCTGAAAGGGGTGCTCTCTGTCTGCTGTATATGAAAGGGGTGCTCTCTCTGTCTGCTGTATCTGAAAGTGGTGCTCTCTCTCTGTCTGCTTTATATGAAAGGGGTGCTCTCTCTGTCTGCTGTATATGAAAGGGGTGCTCTCTCTGTCTGCTGTATCTGAAAGGGGTGATCTCTCTGTCTGCTTTATCTGAAAGGGGCGCTCTCTCTGTCTGCTGTATCTGAAAGGGGTTCTCTCTCTGTCTGCTGTATATGAAAGGGGTGCTCTCTCTCTCTGCTGTATCTGAAAGGGGTGCTCTCTCTGTCTGCTGTATCTGAAAGGGGTGCTCTCTCTCTCTGCTGTATCTGAAAGGGGCGCTCTCTCTCCTGTATCTGAAAGGGGTGCTCTCTCTGTCTGCTGTATCTGAAAGGGGCGCTCTCTCTGTCTGCTGTATCTGAAAGGGGTGCTCTCTCTGTCTGCTGTATATGAAAGGGGTGCTCTCTCTATCTGCTGTATCTGAAAGGGGCGCTCTCTATGTCTGCTGTATCTGAAAGGTGTGCTCTCTCTGTCCGCTGTATCTGAAAGGGGTGCACTCTACTGTATATGAAAGGGGTGCTCTCTCCACTTTATCTAAAAAAGCAGTGCTCTGTCTGCTCTATCTGAAAGGGGTGATCTATCCGTCCTTCCAGGGGTCGCCCCAGTGTAAAATTAAAATAATAAAAGCTAAAAACAATAAGCCTAAAATTATAATTATAAAAAATAAAATATTTTTTTTTGTGCTGTATCCCAGTATACAATACAATTTTTTATTTATTTTCATAAGTACTGTGACACTGCTGGTTATTTCCTACTCATACACGTATTGTGCGATGATGTCAGTGAAGGTCAACCACATTGTGTAATTATATATATTTCTGACTCATTTGTGTGACACTGTAAGCGCCGTTGTGTGATATAAAAAATACTTCTACATATTTCTGACTCATTTGTGCGACGCTGTTGGTTAAGGTCAACCAAAGTGTGTAATTATTAGAGATGAGTGGGTTCGGATCCCTGAGATCCAAACCCTACCGAACCTTGGGTTGTGCTGCATCAGTTCAGTCACAGTGGTGGTGTGCTCTGCTGCCATATGTCCAGTGCTGCTCTATAGGGTACTGTGTTGTGCTGCATCAATTCAATGGTGGTGTATTGTGCTGCATCAGTCCAGTGGTAGTGTCCTGTACATCAGCCATCAGTTATTCCAGTAGAGATGAGCGGGTTCGGTTCTCCGAGATCCGAACCCCCCTGAACTTCACCTATTTTACACGGTTCCGAGGCAGCCTCGGATCTTCACGCCTTGCTCTGTTAACCCGAACGCGCCCGTACGTCATCACCCCACTGTTGGATTCTCGCAAGATTCGTATTCTATATAAAGAGCCGCGCGTCGCCGCCATTTTCACACGTGCATTGGAGATTGAACGGAGAGGACATGGCTGCGTTCTCTCCCTGAAAAGCTCTGTAATCTGTGCTCAGTGTGCTGCAAATATCGGTGCTCAGTGTGCTGCAAATATCTGTGCCCAGTGTGCTGAAAATATCTACGCTCTCTGCTGAAAACGCTCCATATCTGTGCTCAGTGTGCTGCAAATATCTGTGCTCAGTCTGCTGCATTTTGGTGACCAGCAGTATACATATTGTACAGTACAGTAGGCCATTGCTGTATCTTGCAGCTCTGTGTCAAGTATACTATCTCTGTGCTGCATTATTGTGAGCAGTATATAGTAGGACAGTGCAGCATTTTGGTGACCAGCAGTATACATATATAGTACAGTACAGTAGGCCATTGCTATTGATATATTACTGGCATATACTTCCCCACATAAAAAAATGGAGAACAAAAATGTGGAGGGTAAAATAGGGAAAGATCAAGATCCACTTCCACCTCGTGCTGAAGCTGCTGCCACTAGTCATGGCCGAGACGATTAAATGCCATCAACGTCGTCTGCCAAGGCCGATACCCAAAGTCATAGTAGAGAGCATGTAAAATCCTAGAAACAAAAGTTCAGTAAAATGACCCAAATATCTAAATTAAAAGCGTCTGAGAAGAAGCGTAAACTTGCCAATATGCCATTTACGACACGGAGTGGCAAGGAACGTCTGAGACCCTGGCCTATGTTCATGGCTAGTGGTTCAGATTCACATGAGGATGGAAGCACTCATCCTCTCGCTAGAAAAATGAAAAGACTTAAGCTGGCAAAAGCACAGCAAAGAACTGTGCGTTCTTCTAAATCACAAATCCCCAAGGAGAGTCCAATTGTGTTGGTTGCGATGCCTGACCTTCCCAACACTGGACGGGAAGAGGTGGCGCCTTCCACCATTTGCACACCCCCTGCAAGTGCTGAAAGGAGCACCCGCAGTCCAGTTCCTGATAGTCAAATTGAAGATGTCACTGTTGAAGTACACCAGGATGAGGATATGGGTGTTGCTGGCGCTGAGGAGGAAATTGACAAGGAGGATTCTGATGGTGAGGTGGTTTGTTTAAGTCAAGCACCCGGGGAGACAACTGTTGTCCGTGGGATGAATATGGCCATTGACTTGCCTGGTCAAATTACAAAAAAAATCACCTCTTCGGTGTGGAATTATGTTAACAGAAATGCGGACAACAGGTGTCAAGCCGTGTGTTGCCTTTGTCAAGCTGTAATAAGTAGAGGTAAGGACTTTAACCACCTAGGAACATCCTCCCTTATACGTCACCTGGAGCGCATTCATCAGACATCAATGACAAGTTCAAAAACTTTGGGTGACAGCAGAAGCAGTCCACTGAGAACTAAATCCCTTCCTCTTGTACCCAAGCTCCTGCAAACCACACCACCAACTCCCTCAGTGTAAATTTCCTCCTTAGACAGGAACGCCAATAGTCCTGCAGGCCATGTCACTGGCAAGTCTGACGAGTCCTCTCCTAACTGGGATTCCTCCGATGGATCCTTGAGTGTAACACCTACTGCTGCTGGTGCTGCTGTTGTTGCTGCTGGGAGTCGATTGTCATCCCAGAGGGGAAGTCGGAAGACCACTTGTACTACTTCCAGTAAGCAATTGACTGTCCAACAGTCCTTTGCGAGGAAGATGAAATATCACAGCAGTCATCCTGCTGCAAAGCAGATAACTCAGGCCTTGGCAGCTGTGTTGGTGTTAAACGTGTGTCCGGTGTCCACCGTTAATTCAAAGGGAAATAGAGAATTGCTTGAGGTACTGTGTCCCCGTTACCAAATACCATCTAGGTTCCACTTCTCTAGGCAGGCGATACCGAGAATGTATACAGACGTCAGAAAAAGAGTCCCCAGTGTCCTAAAAAATGCAGTTGTACCCAATGTCCACTTAACCACGGAAATGTGGACAAGTGGAGCAGGGCAGACTCAGGACTATATGACTCTGACAGCCCACTGCGTAGATGTATTGCCTCCCGCAGCAAGAACAGCAGCGGCGGCACCAGTAGCAGCATCTCGCAAACGCCAACTCGTTCCTAGGCAGGCTGCGCTTTGTATCACCGCTTTCCATAAGAGGCCCACAACTGACAACCTCTTACGGAAACTGAGGAACATCATCGCAGAATGGCTTACCCCAATTGGACTCTCCTGGGGATTTGTGACATCGGACAACGCCACCAAAATTGTGCGTGCATTACATGTGGGCAAATTCCAGCACGTCCCATGTTTTGCACATACATTGAATTTGGGTTGGTGCATAATTTTTTTTTTAAACGACAGGGGCGTGCAAGAGATGCTGTCGGTGGCCCAAAGAATTGTGGGCCACTTTCGGCATTCAGCCACCGTGTGCCGAAGACTGGAGCACCAGCAAACACTCCTGAACCTGCCCTGCCATCATCTGAAGCAAGAGGTGGTAACGAGGTGGAATTCAACCCTCTATATGCTTCAGAGGATGGCGGAGCAGCAAAAGGCCATTCAAGCCTATACATCTGCCTACAATATAGGCAAAGGAGGGGGAATGCACCTGACTCAAGCGCAGTGGAGAATTATTTCAACATTGTGCAAGGTTCTGCAACCCTTTGAACTTGCCACACGAGAAGTCAGTTCAGACACTGCCAGCCTGAGTCAGGTCATTCCCCTCATCAGGCTTTTGCAGAAGCAGCAGGGCAGTCTGGAGCGAGTGCTGACATCTGGTCCGGACTGAAGGACCTGCCAACGATTACTGACATGTCGTCTACTGTCACTGCATATGATTCTGTCACCATTGAAAGAATGGTGGAGGATTATATGAGTAACAGCATCCAAGTAGGCGCGTCAGACAGTCAGTACGTATACTGGCAGGAAAAAGAGGAAATTTGGAGGCCCTTGCACAAACTGACTTTATTTTACCTAAGTTGCCCCCCTCCAGTGTGTACTCCGAAAGAGTGTTTAGTGCAGCCGGTCACCTTGTCAGCAATCTGCGTACGAGGTTACTTCCAGAAAATGTGGAGAAGATGATGTTCATTAAAATGAATTATAATCAATTCCACCGTGGAGACATTCACCAGCAATTGCCTCCAGAAAGTACACAGGGACCTGAGATGGTGGATTCCAGTGGGGACGAATTAATACTCTGTGAGGAGGGGGATGTACACAGTGAAAGGGGTGATGAATCGGACGATGAGGAGGAGGTGGACATCTTGCCTCTGTAGAGCCAGTTTGTGCAAGGAGAGATTGATTGCTTCTTTTTTGGTGGAGGCCCAAACCAACCAGTCATTTCAGCCACAGTCGTGTGGCAGACCCTGTGGCTGAAATGATGGGTTTGTTAAAGTGTGCATGTCCTGTTTATACAACATAAGGGTGGGTGGGAGGGCCCAAGGACAATTCCATCTTGCACCACTTTTTTTTTTTTAATTCATGTGATGTTTGGGGCTAATTTTTTTAAGTGCCATCCTGTCTGACACTGCAGTGCCACTCCTAGATGGGCCAGGTGTTTGTGTCGGCCACTTGTGTCGCTTAGCTTAGTCATCCAGCGACCTCGGTGCAAATTTTAGGACTAAAAATAATATTGTGAGGTGTGAGGTGTTCAGAATAGACTGGAAATGAGTGAAAATTATGGTTATTGAGGTTAATAATACTATGGGATCAAAATGACCCCCAAATTCTATGATTTAAGCTGTTTTTTATGTTTTTTTGAAAAAAAACACCCTTATCAAAAACACACCCGAATCCGACAAAAACTTTTCAGGGAGGTTTCGTCAAAACGCGTCCGAATCCAAAACACGGCCGCGAAACCGAATCCAAAAGCAAAACACAAAACCCGAAAGATTTCCGGTGCACATCTCTACATTCCAGTGACCAGTCACAGTGGTGTCCTCTTGTTGCCATATGTCCAGTGCTGCTGTATAGGGTGCTGTGTTGTGCTGCCTCAGGTCAGTGTATGTGTCTTGTGCTGCATCAGTACAGTGGTAGTGTCCTGTACATCAGCCATCAGTCATTCCAGTGACCAGTGAAAGTGGCATACTCTGCTGCCATATAATAATAATAAGTCCCTTACAGTGTTGCTGTGTTGTCTTGCATCAGACCAGTGCATACCTCCCAACTTTCTATTTTGTCAAAGAGGGGCATGGCCTATGAAAAGGGGGCGTGGCTTCTCAGGAGGACCCGCGATCACGAGCCACACCCCCATTTTCATCACTGAGGGGGCATGCCCAGCACTCTGTGAGCTGCTGGCATGTCCCCTCACCTGCAGCACATTCATCAGAAATCAGTGTCAAGTTGTGAAAGTTGGGTAAGAGTGTAAGCAGTCCACTGACACCTAAACCCCTTCTTCCTCTTGTACCCAAGCTAATGCAAGCCACACCACCAACTCCCTCAACTTCAACTTCCTCCTCAACCATGAACATCAGTAGTCCTGCAGGCCACGTCCCTGGCAAGACTGACGAGTCCTTTCCTTACAGGGATTCCTCGGGAGGATTCTTGAGTGGTACGGCTACTGCTGCTGTAGCTGCCACCGTTGCTGTTGTTGCTGTTGGGCGTCGTTCGTCATCCCTGAGGGGAAGTCGGAAGACCACTTGAACTACTTCAGCTAAGCAATTGACTGTCCAACAGTCCTTTGTGAGGAAGATGAAATATGACAGCAGTCATCATGTTTCAAAGCGGATAACTGAAGCCTTGACACTTATGTTGGTGTTAGACGTGCGTACGGTATCCGCCATTAGGGAAGTGGGATTTAGATAACTGATGGAGGTATTGTGTCCCCGGTACCAAATCCCATCCAGGTTCCACTTCTCTACGCAGCCGATAACGAGAATGTACAAAGACGTCAGAAAAAGTGTCGCCAGTGTCCTAAAAAATGCGGTTGTATCCAGTGTCCACTTAAATACGGACATGTGGACAAGTTGAACAGGGCAGACTAAGAATTATATGACTGTGACAGCCCACTGGGTAGATGTATTGCCTCCCGCAGCAACAACAACAGCAGCGGCACCAGTAGCAGCATCTCTCAAATCCAAGCTCGTTTCTAGGCAGGCTACGCTGTGTATCACCGCTTTCCGTAAGAGGCACACCGCGCATTGGCTTACATTACTTAGACTCTCCAAGGGATTTGTGATATCGGACAATGCCACCAATATTGTGCGTGCATTACAATTGGGCAAATTCCAGTACGTCCCATGTTTTGCACATACAATTAATTTGGTGGTGCAGAATTTATTGAAAAATGACAGGGGTGTACAGGAGATGCTGTCGGTTGCCCGAATAATTGCGGGCCATTTTCGACATTCTGCCACTGCATGCCGAAGACTGGAGCACCACTCCTGAACCTGCTCTGCCATCAACTGAAGTAAGAGATGGTAACGAGGTGGAATTCAACACTCTATATGCTTCAGAGGATGGAGGAGCAGCAAAAGGCCATTAAAGCCTATACATCCACCTACGATATAGGCAAAGGAGGGGGAATGCACCTGACTCAAGCGCAGTGGAGAATGATTTCCGTCTTGTGCAAGGTTCTCCAACCCTTTGAACTTGCCACATGTGAAGTCAGTTCAGACACTGCCAGCTTGAGTCAGGTCATTCCCCTCATCAGGCTTTTGCAGAAGCAGTTGGAAAAATTAAAGGAGGAGCTAAGACGGAGCGATTCCGCAAAGTATGTGGGACTTGTGGATGGAGCCCTTCATTCGCTTAACCAGGATTCAAGGGTGGTCAATCTGTTGAAATCAGAGCACTACATTTTGGCCACCATGCTTGATCCTAGGTTTAAAGCCTATGTTGTATCTCTCTTTCTGGCAGACACAAGAGTGCAGAGGTGCAAAGACCTGCTGGTGAGTAAATTGTCAACTCAAGCAGAATGTGCCCCGTCAACAGCTCCTCCTTTAATTTATCCTGCCACTGGGGCTGCAAGGAAAAGGATAAGATTTCCTAGCCCACCCGCTGGCGGTGATGCAGGGCAGTCAGGAGTGAAAGCTGACATCTGGCCTGGACTGAAGGACCTGCCAACGATTACTGACATGTCTACTGTCACTGCATACGATTCTGTCACCATTGAAAGAATGGTGGAAGATTATATGAGTGACAGCATCCAAGTAGGCATGTCAGACAGTCCGTATGTATACTGGCAGGAAAAAGAGGCAATTTGGATGCCCTTGCACAAACTGGCTTTATTTTACCTAAGTTGTCCCCCCTCCAGTGTGTACTCCGAAAGAGTGTTTAGTGCAGCCGGTAACCTTGTCAGCGATCGGCGTAGGAGGTTACTTCCACAAAATGTGGAGATGATGTTCATCAAAATGAATTATAAATTCCTCCGGGAAGTCATTTACCAGTAATTGCCTCCAGAAAGTACACAGGGACCTATGAAGGTGGATTCCAGTGGGGATGAATTAATACTCAGTGAGGAGGATGTACACAGTGAAAGGAGTGAGGAATCGGACGATGATGAGGAGGTGGACATCTTGCCTCTGTAGAGCAGTTTGTGCAAGGAGAGATTGAGTGCTTCTTTTCATTTCAGCCACAGTCGTGTGGCAGACCCTGTCGCTGAAATACAACATAAGGGTGGGTGGGAGGGCGAAGGATAATTCCATCTTGCGCCTCTTTTTCTTCTTTGCATCATGTGCTGTTAGGGGACTAGTTTTTTTTAAGTGCCATCCTGTCTGACACTGAGTGCCACTCCTAGATGGGCCAGGTGTTTGTGCCGCACACTTGTGTCGCTTAGCTTAGTCATCCAGCGACCTCTGTGCAAATTTTAGGCCTAAAAACAATATTGTGAGGTGTGAGCTGTTCAGAATAGACTGGAAATGAGTGGAAATTATTGTTATTGAGGTTAATAATACTGTACGAGCAAAATCACCCCCAAATTCTGTGATTTTAGCTTTTTTTATGTTTTTTTGTCCAAAAATCATCCAGATCCAAAACCAAAACACGAAAAAAGTGCCCGCCGCACATCTCTAAGTACATCTCCCCTACACTCCTGGACAGTACAGAGACCCAGGCCTGGGTAATCCGTACCTGCACCTCCTCCCCCTCTCAGTGCCCCGGCCGGTCTGATTACATCTCCCCTGCACTCCTGGACAGTACAGAGACCCAGGCCTGGGTAATCCGTACCTGCACCTCCTCCCCCTCTCAGTGCCCCGGCCGGTCTGATTACATCTCCCCTGCACTCCTGGACAGTACAGAGACCCAGGCCTGGGTAATCCATACCTGCACCTCCTCCCCTCTCAGTGCCCCGGCCGATACATAGACCCAGGCCTGGGTAATCCATACCTGCACCTCCTCCCCCTCTCGGTGCCCCGGCCGCTCTGGTTCATATAAATTATTACGTTTCTCTGCACTACAAGCTGACCCACATTATTCATCATTCATTAGATTTGCTTCTCATACATCAGATACAGAAATCCAGGTGTGAGCGCTGAGAACAATATGGCGTATGGTAACCGCGGTCAGGACGGCTCTGGTGGGTAATCTGAGGACAGAACAAGTGTTAGAGAATGAGGACACTGATCCTGAGGAAGTAACATAAAAGGCCTGAAGGGCTGGTGCAGACCCAGCTCCCGTGCTGCAGACGGGACGGTACACAACGATCTTGGCTCATTACTGTGGTTCCGTGTTTACCAGCACACATAAATCTGAGGAGCAATTACCAGGCTACACGTCATACAAATATGGCATGGTGAGGCATGTAACCTTTGTGGTCTGTGTGCTTCCATGCAAGCACCTGTCACTATTTTCTCTATATTATATATATATATATATATATATATAATAATAGAACTGACACTGGGCATCAAAATACAGCACTGGACTACTGTACTGTACTACTATATACTGGTCAGTGGTCACCACAATGCAGCAATGATAATAATGATCACAGATTTTGTGTACTGTTCAGGATACTAGAACTGACACAGAGCAGCAAATTACAGCAATGGACTACTGTACAGTAATACCATATACTGGTCACCACAATGCAGCACTGATACTGAGCACAGATACTGAGCACTGTTCAGGATAATAAAACTGACACTGGGCAGCAAAATACAGCAATGGACTACTGTACTGTACTACTATATACTGGTCAGTGGTCACCACAATGCAGCAATAATAATAATGAGCACAGATACTGAGCACTGTTCAGGATAATAAAACTGACACTGGGCATCAAAATACAGCAATGGACTACTGTACTGTACTACTATATACTGGTCAGTGGTCACCACAATGCAGCAGTGATAATAATGAGCACAGATACTCAGCACTGTACAGGATAATAGAACTGACACTGGGCAGCAAAATACAGCAATGGACTACTGTACTGTACTACTATATACTGGTCAGTGGTCACCACAATGCAGCAATGATAATAATGAGCACTGTTCAGGATAATAGAACTGACACTGGGCAGCGAGAACAGCACTGGACTACTGTACTGTACTACTATATACTGGTCAGTGGTCACCACAATGCAGCAATGATAATAATGAGCACAGATACTGAGCACTGTTCAGGATAATAAAACTGACACTGGGCATCAAAATACAGCAATGGACTACTGTACTGTACTACTATATACTGGTCAGTGGTCACCACAATGCAGCAGTGATAATAATGAGCACAGATACTCAGCACTGTACAGGATAATAGAACTGACACTGGGCAGCAAAATACAGCAATGGACTACTGTACTGTACTACTATATACTGGTCAGTGGTCACCACAATCAGCAATGATAATAATGAGCACAAATACTGAGCACTGTTCAGGATAATAGAACTGACACTGGGCAGCAAAATACAGCAAGGGACTACGGTACTGTACTAGTATATACTGGTCAGTGGTCATCACAATGCTGCAATGATAATAATGAGCACAGATATTGAGCACTGTTCAGGATAATAGAACTGACACTGGGCAGCAAAATACAGCAATGGACTACTGTACTGTACTACTATATATATATACTGGTCACCACAATGCAGCACTGATACTGAGCACAGATATTGAGCTGAGATTTAGCTGATATTGGGCTATTCAGGCAGAGAACATAGCCACGTCCTCTTGCTATCTCGAGAATGCACAAGTGAAAATGACGGCGACGCGCGGCTCTTTATATGGAATCTGAATCTCGCGAGAAACCGACAGCGGGAATATGACATTTTCCCCCATTCGGGTTTTGCGTGTAAGGCGGGAAGAACCGAGGCTGCCTCGGACCCGTGTAAACCACGTGAAGTTCTGGGGGGTTCGGATCTCGACGAACCGAACCAGCTCATCTCTAGTTTCTACGAGAAGTTATACAATGCTTTTGGGTCCTCCCATTCTAGCCCTGACTTTCTTGTGGAAATATGTAACTTTCTGTCCCACTGCCATCTGCCCTGTTTGTCCCCAATGGCTACCACAGAGCTAAGCTCTAGGATCTCTGATGAAGAAATTGCCACCATCATTAAAAACCTAAAACCAAATAAGGCTGCTGGCCAGGATGGCTTTTCAGCCGCCTACTATAAGACTTTTCTTCCCCAGCTTATGCCCCACCTTTCAACTCTCTTTAATGCTGTTTTACAGGGAGCATCTTTTTCCAAGTCGGCTCTGGAGGCTAGGATTATAGTTATCCCCAAAGATGGCAAAGATGCATCCAACTGTATTTACTCTAGACCTATCTCGTTACTTAACTCTGACATTAAGATATACACAAAAATCCTGGCCCTCCGATTGAACAGCGTATTGCCCCAACTTATCCATAATGACCAGGTGGGATTTATTCCTGGTAGACAAGCCCACGATAACACGAGACGGGTCATTAACCTTGCCCACAATATCAACCTCACACATACCCCTGCTCTTTTGCTTTCTCTGGACGCGGAGAAAGCATTCGACAGGATAAGCTGGCCGTTCATGTTCGAAACTCTTGCACGCTTTGGTTTTCAGGGAGAATTCCTCACAGGGATTCAGGCCTTGTACTCAGGTCCCTCTGCAAAGGTTTCCGTAAACGGAGTGTTGTCAGACCCTCTGGGGATCTCTAAGGGTACCAGGCAGGGCTGCCCACTCTAGCCCCTGATCTTTGCTTTAGTGATAGAACCGTTAGCAGCCCGTATCCGGACTTCGACTGACATTGGGGGGGTTGAAGTGGGGGGCTCTGCCTACAAGATCTCCCTGTTGGTGGATGATGTCCTCCTCTCGCTTACCTCACCGCACACTTCCTTGCCGAACCTTTTAAATTTTCTGTCTGTGTATGGACATGTGTCGGGTTATAAAGTTAATTGGTCTAAAACGGAAGCTCTTCCCTTCCACATCCCTCCTAGCCATCTGACCCATATGCAAGCCAACTATACATTTTCTTGGTGTTCTTCTAAAATACGATATCTGGGGGTCTCTATTACGCGCCGCTATGGAGATCTGTATAAAGAGAACTTCTCCCCTTTACTCGTAAATATTAAGGCCGAGTTCCATAAATGGCACTCTCTGATAATCTCCTGGCTGGGTCTTATCGTAGCTCTAAAAATGAACATGATCCCCCGCCTACTTTATTTGTTTCAAACATTGCCTGTGAAATTCCCGGACTCTGTCTTGGCACAAGTTCACTCCTGGTTCATTCGATTTGTTTGGAGAAATAAGGTCCCTAAGATAGGTTTCACCACATTACGCAAACCCGTACAGGAAGGCGGCAGAGGCTTCCCTGATATCCACCTTTACTATCTGGCCACTCATCTCAGCTAAGCTATTGCCTGGTTTGCCCCAGCTCAGAGTATCCGGTGGCTTCAGTTGGAATCTATGCTATGCCACACTATTTCTTTGACGTCCTTTCTCTTATCCCCCTCTAAATCCAGACCTCCTCACTTACAACTACACCCTGTGCTGGAATTCTCTTGCCAGATCTGGGACTACTGCACGCGTTGCTTTAATCTGCTGTCATCCCCCTCTTCGCTTACCTCTTTATGGGACAACCCTTCTTTCACTCCGGGCCATTCTTTAACTTGCTCTCGTCTATGGTTGGACAAGAATATCCGCTTTGTTCTGGATGTACTGTCCGAGGGCACCTGCGCGTCTTTATCGGATATCATGACAAAATATCACTTTCTAGAAGCAAATCCTTTTACCTATTTCTAGATAAGACATTTTGTCTCCTCTCTATCGAATTCTTCCCCGTTCCAACCCTTATCCACTCTGGAGTCTTATTGCTATCATAAACCGCTCGCTCGAGGAATTATTTCCTTACTAAATTCCCTCCTTATGGATGGGGGTCAGCCGCCGACCGCGTCATTTGTACTTCGGTGGGAACGGGATCTGAGCCCGCCACCTGATGACCATGATCGGTCGGATGTCTTCACTGCTGCCGCAAAATCTTACATTTAAACCATGGAACAAGGAACATGCCTACAAGATACTATATAGGTGGTATTTTGTCCCTCTAGACTCCATAAAATGTTTCCTTCCTCTTCGCCCATGTGCTGGAGAGGCTGCGGTGGCCACGGCTCTTTCCTCCATATCTGGTGGACTTGTACTAAGATTGTGCTATTTTGGGACTCTGTCGCACACCTGATAAGTACAGTGCTCGACACTGCTAGATGCTCAATTGCCCTCCATTGGAAACAGAGGGAGGCCCCCTATTAGGCGGGTCATTGATAAAGTATGGTACTTAGCAAGCATCCACCCTCATGTTGTATAAACAGGACATGCACACTTTAACAAACCCATCATTTCAGCGACAGGGTCTGCCACACGACTGTGGCTGAAATGACTGGTTGGTTTGGGCCCCCACCAAAAAAGAAGCAATTAATCTCTCCTTGCACAAACTGGCTCTACAGAGGCAAGATGTCCACCTCCTCATCATCGTCCGATTCCTCACCCCTTTCACTGTGTACATCCCCCTCCTCACAGAGTATTAATTCGTCCCCACTGGAATCCATCATCACAGGTCCCTGTGTACTTTCTGGAGGCAATTGTTGGTAAATGTCGCAATGGAGGAATTTATTATAATTCATTTTGATGAACATCATCTTCTCCACATTTTGTGGAAGTAACCTTCTACGCCGATCGCTGACAAGGTGACCGGCTGCACTAAACACTTTTTCGGAGAACACACTGGAGGGGGGGCAACTTAGGTAAAATAAAGCAAGTTTGTGCAAGGGCCTCCAAATTGCCTCTTTTTCCTGGCAGTATATGTACGGACTGTATGACATGCCTACAGTGATGCTGTCACTCATATAATTCTCCACCATTCTTTCAATGGTGACAGAATCATATGCAGTGACAGTAGATGACATGTCAGTAATCGTTGGCAGGTCCTTCAGTCCGGACCAGATGTCAGCACTTGCTCCTGACTGCCCTGCATCACCGCCAGCGGGTGGTTTTGGAAATTTTATCCTTTTCCTGACAGCTCCAGTGGCGGTAGAAAATGAAGGAGGAGCTGCTGTCGGGTCACGTTCCGCTTGACTTGACAATTGTCTCAAAAGCAGGTCTTTGAACATCTGCAGTCTGCCGGAAAGAGAGATACAACGTAGGCTTTAAACCTAGGATCGAGCACGGTGGCCAAAAATGTAGTGCTCTGATTTCAACAGATTGACCACTCGTGAATCCTGGCTAAGCGAATGAAGGGCTCCATCCACAAGTCCCACATGCCTAGCGGAATCGATCCATTTTAGTTCCTCCTTCAATCTCTCCAGCTGCTTCTGCAAAAGCCTGATGAGGGGAATGACCTGACTTAGGCTGGCAGTGTCTGAACTGACTTCACGTGTGGCAAGTTCAAAGGGTTGGAGAACCTTGCACAACATGGAAATCATTCTCCACTGCGCTTCAGTCAGGTGCATTCCCCCTCCTTTGCCTATATCGTAGGCAGATGTATAGGCTTGAATGGCCTTTTGCTGCTCCTCCATCCTCTGAAGCATATAGAGGGTTGAATTCCACCTCGTTACCACCTCTTGCTTCAGCTGATGGCAGGGCATGTTCATGAGTGTTTGCTGGCACTCCAGTCTTCGGCACGCGGTGGCGCAATTTTTCAGGCCACCGATAGCATCTCCTGCACGCCCCTGTCGTTTTTCAGATAATTCTGCACCACTAAATTAATTGTATGTGCAAAAAGTGGGACGTGCTGGAATTTGCCCACATGTAAATCACGCACAATATTGGTGGCATTGTCCGATATCACAAATCCCCAGGAGAGTCCAATTGGGGTAAGCCAATCTGCGATGATGTTCCTCAGTTTCCGTAAGAGGTTGTCAGCTGTGTGCCTCTTATGGAAAGCGGTGATACAAAGCGTAGCCTGCCTAGGAACGAATTGGCGTTTGCGAGATGCTGCTTCTGGTGCCGCTGCTGCTGTTGTTGCTGCGGGAGGCAATACATCTACCCAGTGGGCTGTTACAGTCATATAGTCCCTAGTCTGCCCTGCTCCACTTGTCCACATGTCCGTGGTTAAGTGGACATTGGGTACAACTGCATTTTTTAGGACACTGGTGACTCTTTTTCTGATGTCTGGGTACATTCTCGGTATCGCCTGCCTAGAGAAGTGGAACCTAGATGGGATTTGGTACCGGGGACACACTACCTCAAGCAATTCTCTAAGTCCCTGTGAATTAATGGTGGATTCCGGATGCACGTCTAACACCAACATAGTTGTCAAGGCCTGAGTTATCTGCTTTGCAACAGGATGACTGCTGTGATATTTCATCTTCCTCGCAAAGGACTGTTGGACAGTCAGTTGCTTACTGGAAGTAGTACAAGTGGTCTTCCGACTTCCCCTCTGGGATGACAACAACAGCAGCGCTAGCAGCAGTAGGCGTTCCACTCAAGGATCCATTGGAGGAATCCCAATTAGGAGAGGACTCGTCAGACTTGCCAGTGACATGACCTGCCGAACTATTGGCGTTCCTGTCTAAGGAGGAAATTGACACTGAGGGAGTTGGTGGTGTGGTTTGCAGGAGCTTGGGTACAAGAGGAAGGGATTTAGTTGTCAGTGGACTGTTTCCACGGTCACTCAAAGTTTTTGAACTTTTCAATGACTTCTGATGAATGCGCTGTAGGTGATGTATAAGGGAGGATGTTCCTAGGTGGTTAACGTCCTTACCCCTACTTATTACAGCTTGACAAAGGCAACACATGGTTTGACTCTTGTTGTCCGCATTTCTGTTGAAATAATTCCATACCGAAGAGGTGATTTTTTTGTTATTTTGACCAGGCATGTCAATGGCCTTAATCATCCCACAGACAACAGGTGTCTCCCGGGGTGCCTGACTTAAACAAACCACCTCACCATCAGAATCCTCCTCGACAATTTCCTCCTCAGCGCAACACCCATTTCCTCATCCTGGTGTAGTTGAACAGTGACATCTTCAATTTGAATATCAGGAACTGGACTGTGGGTGCTCCATCCAGCACTTGCAGGGGGCGTGCAAATGGTGGAAGGAGCCATCTCTTCCCATCCAGTGATGGGAAGGACAGGCATCGCACCCGCCGACATATTTGGACTCTCCTTGAGGATTTGTGATTTAGAACGCACAGTTCTTTGCTGTGCTTTTGCCAGCTTAACTCTTTTAATTTTTCTAGCAGGAGGATGAGGGCTTCCATCGTCATGTGAAGCTGACCCACTAGTCATGAGGAACATAGGCCAGGGCCTTAGCCGTTCCTTGCCACTCCATGTCGTAAATGGCATATTGGCAAGTTTACGCTTCTCCTCAGACAATTTTTATTTAGATTTTTGGGTCATTTTACTGAACTTTTGCTTTTTGGATTTTACATGCTCTCTACTATGACATTGGGCATCAGCCTTGGCAGACGACGTTGATGGCATTTCATCGTCTCTGCCATGACTAGTGGCAGCAGCTTCAGCACGAGGTGGAAGTGGATCTTGATCTTTCCCTATTTTACTAGTGATGAGCGGGTTCGGTTTCTCGGAAACCAAACCCCCCCGAACTTCACGCTTTTTACACGGGTCCGAGGCAGACTCGGATCTTCCCGCCTTGCTCGGCTAACCCGAGCGCGCCCGAACGTCATCATCCCGCTGTCGGATTCTCGCGAGGCTCGTATTCTATCGCGAGACTCGGATTCTATATAAGGAGCCGCGCGTCGCCGCCATTTTCACACGTGCATTGAGATTGATAGGGAGAGGACGTGGCTGGCGTCCTCTCCGTTTAGAATAGAAATAGATAGTGAGAGTGAGACACTTGATTTACTGGAGCTTAGGAGTACTCAGAGAGTGCAGAGTTTACTAGTGACTGACCAGTGACCACCAGTGCAGTTTTATTATTATTTAATATAATCCGTTCTCTGCCTGAAAAAAAACGATACACAGTGACACAGTATACCATATCTGTGCTCAGCCTCAGTGTGCTGCATCATCTATGTATATCTGACTGTGCTGAGTGCTCACTGCTCACACAGCTTAATTGTGGGGGAGACTGGGGAGCAGTTATAGCAGGAGTACATATATTTAACAGTGCACACTTTTGCTGCCAGAGTGCCACTGCCAGTGTGACTGACCAGTGACCAGTGACCACCAATATATTGTGATTGTCTGCCTGAAAAAGTTAAACACTCGTCGTGTGGTGTTTTTATTCTATAAACGCATTCTGCTGACAGTGTCCAGCAGGTCCGTCATTATATAATATATACCTGTCCTGCAGTAGTGATATATATATATTTTTTATATCATTATCATCCAGTCTATACTAGCAGCAGACGCAGTACGATAGTCCACGGCTGTAGCTACCTCTGTGTCGGCAGTCGCTCGTCCATAATTGTATACCTACCTGTGGTGGTTTTTTTTTTTTTCTATCTTCTTCATACTAGTAGTTAACTTTAGAAGTCTGCAGTGCTGACAGTGTCCAGCAGGTCCGTCATTATATAATATATACCTGTCCGGCTGCAGTAGTGATATATATATTTTTTTTATATCATTATCATCCAGTCTATATTAGCAGCAGACGCAGTACGGTAGTCCACGGCTGTAGCTACCTCTGTGTCGGCAGTCGCTCGTCCATCCATAATTGTATACCACCTACCTGTGGTGTTTTTTTTCTTTTCTATCTTCTTGATACTAGTAGCTTACTTTAGGAGTCTGCAGTGCTGACAGTGTCCAGCAGGTCCGTCATTATATAATATATACCTGTCCGGCTGCAGTAGTGATATATATATATTTTTTATATCATTATCATCCAGTCTAAATTAGCAGCAGACGCAGTACGGTATTCCACGGCTGTAGCTACCTCTGTGTCGGCAGTCGCTCGTCCATCCATAATTGTATACCACCTACCTGTGGTGTTTTTTTTCTTTTCTATCTTCTTGATACTAGTAGCTTACTTTAGGAGTCTGCAGTGCTGACAGTGTCCAGCAGGTCCGTCATTATATAATATATACCTGTCCGGCTGCAGTAGTGATATATATATATTTTTTATATCATTATCATCCAGTCTATATTAGCAGCAGACGCAGTACGGTAGTCCACGGCTGTAGCTACCTCTGTGTCGGCAGTCGCTCGTCCATCCATAATTGTATACCACCTACCTGTTGTGTTTTTTTTTTCTATCTTCTTGATACTAGTAGCTTACTTTAGGAGTCTGCAGTGCTGACAGTGTCCAGCAGGTCCGTTATTATATAATATATACCTGTCCGGCTGCAGTAGTGATATATATATATATATATATATATATTTTTATATCATTATCATCCAGTCTATATTAACAGCAGACGCAGTATGGTAGTCCACGGCTGTAGCTACCTCTGTGTCGGCAGTCGCTCGTCCATCCATAATTGTATACCACCTACCTGTGGTGTTTTTTCTTCTTCTATCTTCTTGATACTAGTAGCTTACTTTAGGAGTCTGCAGTGCTGACAGTGTCCAGCAGGTCCGTCATTATATAATATATACCTGTCCGGCTGCAGTAGTGATATATATATATTTTTTATATCCTTATCATCCAGTCTATATTAGCAGCAGACGCAGTACGGTAGTCCACGGCTGTAGCTACCTCTGTGTCGGCAGTCGCTCGTCCATCCATAAGTATACTAGTATCCATCCATCTCCATTGTTTACCTGAGGTGCCTTTTAGTTGTGCCTATTAAAATATGGAGAACAAAAATGTTGAGGTTCCAAAAATAGGGAAAGATCAAGATCGACTTCCACCTCGTGCTGAAGCTGCTGCCACTAGTCATGGCCGAGACGATGAAATGCCATCAAAGTCGTCTGCCAAGGCCGATGCCCAATGTCATAGTACAGAGCATGTAAAATCCAAAACACCAAATATCAGTAAAAAAAGGACTCAAAAATCAAAAATAAAATTGTCGGAGGAGAAGCGTAAACTTGCCAATATGCCATTTACCACACGGAGTGGCAAGGAACGGCTGAGGCCCTGGCCTATGTTCATGGCTAGTGGTTCAGCTTCACATGAGGATGGAAGCACTCAGCCTCTCGCTAGAAAAATGAAAAGACTCAAGCTGGCAAAAGCACAGCAAAGAACTGTGCGTTTTTCGAAATCACAAATCCACAAGGAGAGTCCAATTGTGTCGTTTGCGATGCCTGACCTTCCCAACACTGGACGTGAAGAGCATGCGCCTTCCACCATTTGCACGCCCCCTGCAAGTGCTGGAAGGAGCACCCGCAGTCCAGTTCCTGATAGTCAGATTGAAGATGTCAGTGTTGAAGTACACCAGGATGAGGAGGATATGGGTGTTGCTGGCGCTGGGGAGGAAATTGACCAGGAGGATTCTGATGGTGAGGTGGTTTGTTTAAGTCAGGCACCCGGGGAGACACCTGTTGTCCGTGGGAGGAATAGGGCCATAGACATGCCTGGTGAAAATACCAAAAAAATCAGCTCTTCGGTGTGGAAGTATTTCAACAGAAACAAAAAAACTCACCAGTGTCATAAAAAATGCAGTTGTACCCAATGTCCACTTAACCACGGACATGTGGACAAGTGGAGCAGGGCAGGCTCAGGACTATATGACTGTGACAGCCCACTGGGTAGATGTATTGCCTCCCGCCGCAAGAACAGCAGCGGCGGCACCAGTAGCAGCATCTCGCAAACGCCAACTCTTTCCTAGGCAGGCTACGCTTTGTATCACCGCTTTCCAGAATACGCACACAGCTAAAAACCTCTTACGGCAACTGAGGAAGATCATCGCAGAATGGCTTACCCCAATTGGACTCTCCTGTGGATTTGTGGCATCGGACAACGCCAGCAATATTGTGTGTGCATTAAATATGGGCAAATTCCAGCACGTCCCATGTTTTGCACATACCTTGAATTTGGTGGTGCAGAATTATTTAAAAAACGAGAGGGGCGTGCAAGAGATGCTGTCGGTGGCCAGAAGAATTGCGGGACACTTTCGGCGTACAGGCACCACGTACAGAAGACTGGAGCACCACCAAAAATGCCTGAACCTGCCCTGCCATCATCTGAAGCAAGAAGTGGTAACGAGGTGGAATTCAACCCTCTATATGCTTCAGAGGTTGGAGGAGCAGCAAAAGGCCATTCAAGCCTATACAACTGAGCACGATATAGGAGGTGGAATGCACCTGTCTCAAGCGCAGTGGAGAATGATTTCAACGCTGTGCAAGGTTCTGCAACCTTTTGAACTTGCCACACGCGAAGTCAGTTCAGACACTGCCAGCCTGAGTCAGGTCATTCCCCTCATCAGGCTTTTGCAGAAGAAGCTGGAGACATTGAAGGAGGAGCTAACACAGAGCGATTCCGCTAGGCATGTGGGACTTGTGAATGGAGCCCTTAATTCGCTTAACAAGGATTCACGGGTGGTCAATCTGTTGAAATCAGAGCACTACATTTTGTCCACCGTGCTCGATCCTAGATTTAAAACCTACCTTGGATCTCTCTTTCCGGCAGACACAAGTCTGCTGGGGTTCAAAGAACTGCTGGTGACAAAATTGTCAAGTCAAGCGGAACGCGACCTGTCAACATCTCCTCCTTCACATTCTCCCGCAACTGGGGGTGCGAGGAAAAGGCTCAGAATTCCGAGCCCACCCGCTGGCGGTGATGCAGGGCAGTCTGGAGCGACTGCTGATGCTGACATCTGGTCCGGACTGAAGGACCTGACAACGATTACGGACATGTCGTCTACTGTCACTGCATATGATTCTCTCCCCATTGAAAGAATGGTGGAGGATTATATGAGTGACCGCATCCAAGTAGGCACGTCAGACAGTCCGTACTTATACTGGCAGGAAAAAGAGGCAATTTGGAGGCCCTTGCACAAACTGGCTTTATTCTACCTAAGTTGCCCTCCCACAAGTGTGTACTCCGAAAGAGTGTTTAGTGCCGCCGCTCACCTTGTCAGCAATCGGCGTACGAGGTTACATCCAGAAAATGTGGAGAAGATGATGTTCATTAAAATGAATTATAATCAATTCCTCCGTGGAGACATTGACCAGCAGCAATTGCCTCCACAAAGTACACAGGGAGCTGAGATGGTGGATTCCAGTGGGGACGAATTGATAATCTGTGAGGAGGGGGATGTACATGGTGATATATCGGAGGATGATGATGAGGTGGACATCTTGCCTCTGTAGAGCCAGTTTGTGCAAGGAGAGATTAATTGCTTCTTTTTTGGTGGGGGTCCAAACCAACCCGTCATTTCAGTCACAGTCGTGTGGCAGACCCTGTCACTGAAATGATGGGTTGGTTAAAGTGTGCATGTCCTGTTTATACAACATAAGGGTGGGTGGGAGGGCCCAAGGACAATTCCATCTTGCACCTCTTTTTTCTTTCATTTTTCTTTGCGTCATGTGCTGTTTGGGGAGTAGTTTTTGGAAGGGCCATCCTGCGTGACACTGCAGTGCCACTCCTTGATGGGCCAGGTGTTTGTGTCGGCCACTTGGGTCGCTTATCTTAGTCACACAGCTACCTCATTGCGCCTCTTTTTTTCTTTGCGTCATGTGCTGTTTGGGGGGTGTTTTTTGGAAGGGCCATCCTGCGTGACACTGCAGTGCCACTCCTTGATGGGCCAGGTGTTTGTGTCGGCCACTAGGGTCGCTTATCTTAGTCACACAGCTACCTCATTGCGCTTCTTTTTTTTCTTCTTTGCGTCATGTGCTGTTTGGGGAGTAGTTTTTTGAAGGGCCATCCTGCGTGACACTGCAGTGCCACTCCTAGATGGGCCAGGTGTTTGTGTCAGCCACTTGGGTCGCTGAGCTTAGTCATCCAGCGACCTCGGTGCAAATTTTAGGACTAAAAATAATATTGTGAGGTGTGAGGTGTTCAGAATAGACTGAAAATGAGTGGAAATTATGGTTATTGAGGTTAATAATACTTTGGGATCAAAATGACCCCCAAATTCTATGATTTAAGCTGTTTTTTAGGGTTTTTTGAAAAAAACACCCGAATCCAAAACACACCCGAATCAGACAAAAAAAATTCGGTAAGGTTTTGCCAAAACACGTACGAACCCAAAACACGGCCGCGGAACCGAACCCAAAACCAAAACACAAAACCCGAAAAATTTCCGGTGCTCATCACTATATTTTACCCTCTACATTTTTGTTCTCCATTTTTTAATGTGTGGAATTATATGCCAGTAATACATCTGGAATTAGATGGCAGTAATGTCTGGAATTAGATACCACTAGATAGATACCAGATACCACTGTGACTGGAATGATGATGACCTATGCACAGTGACAGGACACTACCACAGCACCCTACAGCAGCAAGATGCATCACAAGGCACTGAGCACTAACCAGTGATACTGAGCACTGATGATACTACTGAGCACTGACACTGAGGAGCACGATGCAGCACAAGACACTGTACTAGTATTAGTAATGTAGTATTACTGAGCACCACAATGCAGCACAAGACAATGAGCAGTGATACTGGGCACTGATGATGATACTACTGAGCACTGACACTGGTCAGCAAGATGCAGCACAAGACACTGGACTAGTATATTAGTAATGTACTGTAGTATTACTGAGCACCACAATGTAGCACAAGACAATGAGCAGTGATACTGGGCACTGATGATGATACTACTGAGCACTGACACTGGTCAGCAAGATGCAGCACAAGACACTGGACTAGTATATTAGTAATGTACTGTAGTATTACTGAGCACCACAATGTAGCACAAGACAATGAGCAGTGGTACTGAGCACTGATGATGATACTACTGAGAACTGACACTGAGCAGCAAGATGCAGCACAAGAGAGACACTGTACTAGTATTACTGAGCAGCAATAAGCACTAAATCTGAGCACTGATATTGAGCCGATATTGAGATTTGCCCCTGAGAGAACGTAGCCACGTCCTCTCTGCTCTCTCTACAATGCACGAGTGAAAATGGTGGCGACGCGCGGCTCTTTATATGGAATCCGAATCTCTCGAGAATCCGACAGCGGGATGATGATGTTTTGCCTCGTTCGGGTTTTCCGAGTCAGGCGGGAACAACCGAGCCTGCTTCGGACCCATGTAAACCACGTGGAGTTCGGGGGGGTTCGGTTCTCGGAGAACCGAACCCGCTCATCTCTACTTTTCACTATTTATGGTGCGTTCTCTCCAC
Organism: Pseudophryne corroboree; assembly: GCF_028390025.1. NCBI lineage: Eukaryota > Metazoa > Chordata > Amphibia > Anura > Myobatrachidae > Pseudophryne > Pseudophryne corroboree. Next base: position 804,848,527 of record NC_086446.1, read on the forward strand.
ATTAAGAAAAGTGACAATAAACAGGACTGAAACGTTGGAGCTGCACACTGAGGGGTTTATTTATTAAAGGTCGATTTTCATTATTTTTATCAATTCCAAATCGATGAAAATCTATCTCAGACGATGTTGGGTTCTGGGGCTGAAATAGTCATTTACAGATGATTTTTTAATATACATTTTTAAGGGGTGTGGTTCATAGCTCACGTCGACCTTTTGTCATGTTGACCTAGTGACAATGTCAACCTAGAAACCCTGTCGACCTAATGCATGTCAATCAATAGTGGTCGACCTAATGACTGTGGGCGACCATCTTTGAGTGTTAGTGAATGTATGTTATGGCCCTAGAAATACAACATCAATTTAGATTGATTCCATTCATGTGATATAGATAAAAATGGATGAATATCGGCCTTTACCTGCCCCCTGCAGAGGTGTGCAGTCGGGAAGGGGGGGGGGGGGGGTCGGGGGCAGTGCGGCCGGCAGATTACTGTATCTCAGCTGCTGCATAATCAGCTGACCCGCCGGTCCCACTGTGAGGAGGTCACCGATCAGCCCCCTCCAGCGCACATAGGGTTACTTTTATTTATCATCGAGGGCTCCCTCCGGCATTGTCTAACACCTGCTTTTAGTAAATTTGGGCAGATTACATTTCCCATTACAATTATAAGAAATGCAATCTGAAGACCAAAAAAAAATTAGTGATGTGCACCGGACATTTTTCGGGTTTTGTGTTTTGGTTTTGGATTCGGTTCCGCGGCCGTGTTTTGGATTTGGACGCGTTTTGGCAAAACCTCCCTGAAAATTTTTTTGTCGGATTCGGGTGTGTTTTGGATTCGTTTTTTTTTTACAAAAAACCCTCAAAAACAGCTTAAATCATAGAATGTGGGGGTAATTTTGATCCGCAGCGCTTACAGCTGGTGCAAAACACAGCTGCCAGGCTATTAACCAACCAGCCCCGTTCTAGCCACATAACACCCATCCTCTACTCCCTTCACTGGCTGCCTGTACGATGGCGAATCATCTTCAAGATTGGCTTACTGAGTTTCAAAGCATTACATGACCAAGGCCCAAGGTACCTGAAGCAGCTACTGACCCCATACTGCCCCACTCGATTACTGCGATCTGTAGATGAAGGACTTTTAGCAGTACCTAGAATCTACCGTAATTCATCTGGGGGTGGAGCTTTTAGTCATGCGGCTCCGACTCTATGGAACTCACTTCCCCGCACAGTGCGAGAGGCCCCAACTATAGAATCCTTCAAAAGTAGACTCAAGACTTTCCTGTTTACTCAGCATTTCCATAATTGTCCCTTTAGTATCTCCATGCTTCTGTATTTTATGAAAATGTACTTCATTATTTTCTGTACTATATTATGCTATGTATCTGCTAAGCGCCTTGAGTCCTATTGGAGAAAGAGCGCTATATAAATAAAATTATTATTATTATTATTATTATTATTATTATAGTATTATTAACCTCAATAACCATAATTTACACTCATTTTCAGTCTATTCTGAACACCTCACACCTCACAATATTATTTTTTGTCCTAAAATTTGCACCGAGGTCGCTGGATGGCTAAGCTAAGCGACACAAGTGGCCGACACAAACACCTGGCCCATCTAGGAGTGGCACTGCAGTGTCAGACAGGATGGCACTTCAAAAAAATAGTCCCCAAACAGCACATGATGCAAAGAAAAAAAGAGGCGCACCAAGGTCGCTGTGTGACTAAGCTAAGCGACACAAGTGGCCAACACAAACACCTGGCCCATCTAGGAGTGGCACTGCAGTGTCAGACAGGATGGCACTTCAAAAAAATAGTCCCCAAACAGCACATGATGCAAAGAAAAAAAGAGGCGCACCAAGGTCGCTGTGTGACTAAGCTAAGCGACACAAGTGGCCGACAAAAACACCTGGCCCATCTAGGAGTGGCACTGCAGTTTTCTAGCGAGAGGATGAGTGCTTCCATCCTCATGTGAAGCTGAACCACTAGCCATGAACATAGGCCAGGGCCTCAACCGTTCCTTGCCACTCCGTGTCGTAAATGGCATATTGGCAAGTTTACGCTTCTCCTCAGACGCTTTTAATTTTGATTTTTGGGTCATTTTACTGAACATTTGTTTTTTGGATTTTACATGCTCTCTACTATGACATTGGGCATCGGCCTTGGCAGACGACGTTGATGGCATTTCATCGTCTCGGCCATGACTAGTAGCAGCAGCTTCAGCACAAGGTGGAAGTGGATCTTGATCTTTCCCTATTTTACCCTCCACATTTTTGTTCTCCATTTTTTAATGTGTGGAATTATATGCCAGTATCAATAGCAATGGCCTACTACTATATATACGGCGCACAACTGAAATGCACCACAGGTATGGGTGGATAGTATACTTGACGACACAGAGGTAGATAGAGCAGTGGCCTTCCGTACCGTACTGCTATATATACTGGTGGTCACTGTCAGCAAACTGCAAAACTAAAATGCACCACAGGTATAGAATCTAGATGGATAGTATACTTGACGACACAGAGGTAGGTAGAGCAGTGGCCTTCCGTACCGTACTGCTATATATGCTGGTGGTCACTGTGTCAGCAAACTGCAAAACTAAAATGCACCACAGGTATAGAATGTAGATGGATAGTATACTTGACGACACAGAGGTAGGTACAGCAGTGGCCTTCCGTACCGTACTGCTATATATGCTGGTGGTCACTGTGTCAGCAAACTGCAAAACTAAAATGCACCACAGGTATAGAATGTAGATGGATAGTATACTTGATGACACAGAGGTAGGTACAGCAGTGGCCTTCCGTACCGTATTGCTATATATGCTGGTGGTCACTGTGTCAGCAAACTGCAAAACTAAAATGCACCACAGGTATAGAATGTAGATGGATAGTATACTTGACGACACAGAGGTAGGTACAGCAGTGGCCTTCCGTACTGTACTGCTATATATGCTGGTGGTCACTGTGTCAGCAAACTGCAAAACTAAAATGCACCACAGGTATAGAATGTAGATGGATAGTATACTTGACGACACAGAGGTAGGTACAGCAGTGGCCTTCCGTACCATACTGCTATATGTACTGGTGGTCACTGTGTCAGCAAACTGCACAACTGAAATGCACCACAGGTATAGAATCTAGATGGATAGTATACTTGACGACACAGAGGTAGGTATAGCAGTGGCCTTCCGTACCGTACTGCTATATATACTGGTGGTCACTGTGTCAGCAAACTGCAAAACTAAAATGCACCACAGGTATAGAATCTAGATGGATAGTATACTTGACGACACAGAGGTAGGTACAGCAGTGGCCTACTGTACCGTAATGCTATATATTATATACTGGTGGTCAGCATACTGTGCAAAACTGAAATGCACCACAGGTATGGATGGATAGTATACTTGACGACACAGAGGTAGGTACAGCAGTGGCCTACTGTACCGTAATGCTATATATTATATACTGGTGGTCAGCAAACTGTGCAAAACTGAAATGCACCACAGGTATGGATGGATAGTATACTTGACGACACAGAGGTAGGTACAGCAGTGGCCTTCTGTACCGTACTCCTATATATTATATACTGGTGGTCAGCAAAATTATGCACTGTACTCCTACTATATACTGTCTACAATGCAGCACAGATATGGAGTGTTTTTCAGGCAGACAACGTATACTGGTGGTCACTGGTCAGCAAAACTCTGCACTGTACTCCTCCTATATAATATTATACTGGTGGTCCCCAGTCCCCACACAATAAAGCAGCACACTGAGCACAGATATGGAGTGTTTTTCAGGCAGACAACGTATACTGGTGGTCACTGTCAGCAAAACTGTGCACTGTACTCCTGCTATATAATTAGTGATGAGCGGGTTCGGTTTCCGAGAAACCGAACCTCCCCGAACTTCACCCTTTTTAGACGGGTCCGAGCCATACTCGGATTCTCCCGTATGGCTCGGTTAACCCGAGCGCGCCCGAACGTCATCTTCCCGCTGTCGGATTCTCGCGAGATTCGGATTCTATATAAGCAGCCGCGCGTCGCCGCCATTTTCACACGTGCATTGAGAGTGATAGGGAGAGGACGTGGCTGGCGTCCTCTCCGTTTATATAGTTACACAGTTGATCTGATTGCTTAGCTTATTGTGGGGAGGATTGGGGAGCAGCTGTTAGGAGGAGTGCAGTGCAGAGTTTTGCTAATAGTGACCACCAGTTTTTTATCCGTTCTCTGCCTGAAAAAAACGCTCCATACCATATCTGTGCTCAGTGTGCTGCATGATATATCTGTGCTGAGTGCTCACACTGCTTAATTGTGGGGACTGGGGAGCAGCTATAGCAGGAGTACAGTGCACAGTTTTGCTGACAGTGACCACCAGTATACGTTTGTCTGCCTGAAAAACACTCCTGTGGTGTCTTTTTTTCTTTATAATATAAACGCAGTCTGCTGACAGTGTCCACCAGGTCCATTATACTGTATATAGCAGTACGGTAGGCCACTGCTGTACCTACCTCTGTGTCGTCACTCGTCGTCCATAGGTATACTATCCATCCATCTACATTGTATACCTGTGGTGTCTTTTTTTTATACTATAAACGCAGTCTGCTGACAGTGTCCACCAGGTCCATTATACTGTATATAGCAGTACGGTAGGCCACTGCTGTACCTACCTCTGTGTCGTCACTCGTCGTCCATAAGTATACTAAGTATCCATCCATCTACATTCTATACCTGTGGTGTCTTTTTTTTTTATACTATAAACGCAGTCTGCTGACAGTGTCCACCAGGTCCATTATACTGTATATAGCAGTACGGCAGGCCACTGCTGTACCTACCTCTGTGTTGTCACTCGTCGTCCATAAGTATACTATCCATCCATCTACATTGTATACCTGTGGTGTCTTTTTTTCTTTATACTATAAACGCAGTCTGCTGACAGTGTCCACCAGGTCCATTATACTGTATATAGCAGTACAGTAGGCCACTGCTGTACCTACCTCTGTGTTGTCACTCGTCGTCCATAAGTATACTAAGTATCCATCCATCTACATTGTATAACTGTGGTGTCTTTTTTTTTATACTATAAACGCAGTCTGCTGTCAGTGTCCACCAGGTCCATTATACTGTATATAGCAGTACGGTAGGCCACTGCTGTACCTACCTCTGTGTCGTCACTCGTCATCCATAAATATTCTAAGTATCCATCCATCTACATTGTATACCTGTGGTGTCTTTTTTTTATACTATAAACGCAGTCTGCTGACAGTGTCCACCAGGTCCATTATACTGTATATAGCAGTACGGTAGGCCACTGCTGTACCTACCTCTGTGTCGTCACTCGTCGTCCATAAGTATACTATCCATCCATCTACATTGTATACCTGTGGTGGCTTTTTTTCTTTATACTAGTTTAGCAGTTTGCTGACAGTGTCCACCAGGTCCATTTATTATACTGTATATAGCAGTACGGTAGGCCACTGCTGTACCTACCTCTGTGTCATCACTCGTCGTCCATAAGTATACTATCCATACATCTACATTTATACCTGTGGTGGCTTTTTTTCTTTATACTAGTAGTACTAGTTTAGCAGTCTGCTGACAGTGTCCACCAGGTCCATTATACTGTATATAGCAGTACGGTAGGCCACTGCTGTACCTACCTCTGTGTCGTCACTCATCGTCCATAAGTATACTATCCATCCATCTACATTGTATACCTGTGGTGTCTTTTTTTCTTTATACTATAAACGCAGTCTGCTGACAGTGTCCACCAGGTCCATTATACTGTATATAGCAGTACGGTAGGCCACTGCTGTACCTACCTCTGTGTCGTCACTCGTCGTCCATAAGTATACTATCCATCCATCTACATTGTATACCTGTGGTGCCTTTTTTTCTTTATACTAGTAGTACTAGTTTAGCAGTCTGCTGACAGTGTCCACCAGGTCCATTATACTGTATATAGCAGTACGGTAGGCAACTGCTGTACCTACCTCTGTGTCGTCACTCGTCGTCCATAAGTATACTATCCATCCATCTACATTGTATACCTGTGGTGGCTTTTTTTCTTTATACTAGTTTAGCAGTTTGCTGACAGTGTCCACCAGGTCCATTTATTATACTGTATATAGCAGTACGGTAGGCCACTGCTGTACCTACCTCTGTGTCGTCACTCGTCGTCCATAAGTATACTATCCATCCATCTACATTTATACCTGTGGTGGCTTTTTTTCTTTATACTAGTAGTACTAGTTTAGCAGTCTGCTGACAGTGTCCACCAGGTCCATTATACTGTATATAGCAGTACGGTAGGCCACTGCTGTACCTACCTCTGTGTCGTCACTCGTCGTCCATAAGTATACTATCCATCCATCTACATTGTATACCTGTGGTGGCTTTTTTTCTTTATACTAGTTTAGCAGTTTGCTGACAGTGTCCACCAGGTCCATTTATTATACTGTATATAGCAGTACGGTAGGCCACTGCTGTACCTACCTCTGTGTCGTCACTCGTCATCCATAAGTATACTATCCATCCATCTACATTGTATACCTGTGGTGCCTTTTTTTCTTTATACTAGTAGTACTAGTTTAGCAGTCTGCTGACAGTGTCCACCAGGTCCATTATACTGTATATAGCAGTACGGTAGGCCACTGCTGTACCTACCTCTGTGTCGTCACTCGTCGTCCATAAGTATACTATCCATCCATCTACATTGTATACCTGTGGTGGCTTTTTTTTTATACTATAAACGCAGTCTGCTGACAGTGTCCACCAGGTCCATTATACTGTATATAGCAGTACGGTAGGCCACTGCTATACCTACCTCTGTGTCGTCACTCGTCGTCCATAAGTATACTATCCATCCATCTACATTGTATACCTGTGGTGCCTTTTTTTCTTTATACTAGTAGTACTAGTTTAGCAGTCTGCTGACAGTGTCCACCAGGTCCATTATACTGTATATAGCAGTACGGTAGGCCACTGCTGTACCTACCTCTGTGTCGTCACTCGTCGTCCATAAGTATACTATCCATCCATCTACATTGTATACCTGTGGTGGCTTTTTTTCTTTATACTAGTTTAGCAGTTTGCTGACAGTGTCCACCAGGTCCATTTATTATACTGTATATAGCAGTACGGTAGGCCACTGCTGTACCTACCTCTGTGTCGTCACTCGTCGTCCATAAGTATACTATCCATCCATCTACATTTATACCTGTGGTGGCTTTTTTTCTTTATACTAGTAGTACTAGTTTAGCAGTCTGCTGACAGTGTCCTCCAGGTCCATTATACTGTATATAGCAGTACGGTAGGCCACTGCTGTACCTACCTCTGTGTCGTCACTCGTCGTCCATAAGTATACTATCCATCCATCTACATTGTATACCTGTGGTGCCTTTTAGTTGTGCGCATTAAAATATGGAGAACAAAAATGTGGAGGTTAAAAATATAGGGAAAGATCAAGATCCACTTCCACCTCGTGCTGAAGCTGCTGCCACTAGTCATGGCCGAGACGATGAAATGCCATCAACGTCGTCTGCCAAGGCCGATGCCCAATGTCATATTACAGAGCATGTAAAATCCAAAACACAAAAGATCAGTAAAATGACCCAAAAATCAAAATTAAAAGCGTCTGAGGAGAAGCGTAAACTTGCCAATATGCCATTTACGACACGGAGTGGCAAGGAACGGCTGAGGCCCTGGCCTATGTTTATGGCTAGTGGTTCAGCTTCACATGAGGATGGAAGCACTCATCCTCTCACTAGAAAAAAGAAAAGACTTAAGCTGGCAAAAGCACAGCAAAGAACTGTGCGTTCTTCGAAATCACAAATCCCCAAGGAGAGTCCAATTGTGTCGGTTGCGATGCCTGACCTTCCCAACACTGGACGGGAAGAGCTTGCGCCTTCCACCATTTGCACGCCCCCTGCAAGTGCTGGAAGGAGCACCAGCAGTCCAGTTCCTGATAGTCAAATTGAAGATGTCAGTTTTGAAGTACACCAGGATGAGGATATGGGTGTTGCTGGCGCTGGGGAGGAAATTGACAAGGAGGATTCTGATGGTGAGGTGGTTTGTTTAAGTCAGGCACCCGGGGAGACGCCTGTTGTCCGTGGGAGGAATATGGCCATTGACATGCCTGGTCAAAATACAAAAAAAATCAGCTCTTCAGTGTGGAATTATTTCAACACAAATGCGGACAACAGGTGTCAAGCCGTGTGTTGCCTTTGTCAAGCTGTAATAAGTAGGGGTAAGGATGTTAACCACCTCGGAACATCCTCCCTTATACGTCACCTGCAGCGCATTCATCATAAGTCAGTGACAAGTTCAAAAACTTTGGGCGACAGCGGAAGCAGTCCACTGACCAGTAAATCCCTTCCTCTTGTAACCAAGCTCCTGCAAACCACACCACCAACTCCCTCAGTGTCAATTTCCTCCTTACCCTGGAAAGCCAATAGTCCTGCAGGCCATGTCACTGGCAAGTCTGACGAGTCCTCTCCTGCCTGGGATTCCTCCGATGCATCCTTGAGTGTAATGCCTACTGCTGCTGGCGCTGCTGTTGTTGCTGCTGGGAGTCGATCGTCATCCCAGAGGGGAAGTCGGAAGACCACTTGTACTACTTCCAGTAAGCAATTGACTGTACAACAGTCCTTTGCGAGGAAGATGAAATATCACAGCAGTCATCCTGCTGCAAAGCGGATAACTGAGGCCTTGGCATCCTGGGTGGTGAGAAACGTGGTTCCGGTATCCATCGTTAATTCAGAGCCAACTATAGACTTGATTGAGGTACTGTGTCCCCGGTACCAAATACCATCTAGGTTCCATTTCTCTAGGCAGGCGATACCGAAAAAAATGTACACAGACCTCAGAAAAAGACTCACCAGTGTCTTAAAAAATGCAGTTGTACCCAATGTCCACTTAACCACGGACATGTGGACAAGTGGAGCAGGGCAGACTCAGGACTATATGACTGTGACAGCCCACTGGGTAGATGTATTGCCTCCCGCTGCAAGAACAGCAGCGGTGGCACCAGTAGCAGCATCTCGCAAACGCCAACTCGTTCCTAGGCAGGCTACGCTTTGTATCACCGCTTTCCAGAATACGCACACAGCTGAAAACCTCTTACGGCAACTGAGGAAGATCATCGCAGAATGGCTTACCCCAATTGGACTCTCCTGGGGATTTGTGACATCGGACAACGCCAGCAATATTGTGCGTGCATTACATCTGGGCAAATTCCAGCACGTTCCATGTTTTGCACATACCTTGAATTTGGTTGTGCAGAATTATTTAAAAAATGACAGGGGCGTGCAAGAGATGCTGTCGGTGGCCCGAAGAATTGCGGGCCACTTTCGGCGTTCAGGCACCGCGTACAGAAGACTGGAGCACCACCAAAAATACCTGAACCTGCCCTGCCATCATCTGAAGCAAGAGGTGGTAACGAGGTGGAATTCAACCCTCTATATGCTTCAGAGGATGGAGGAGCAGCAAAAGGCCATTCAAGCCTATACATCTGGCCACGATATAGGCAAAGGAGGTGGAATGCACCTGTCTCAAGCGCAGTGGAGAATGATTTCAACGTTGTGCAAGGTTCTGCAACCCTTTGAACTTGCCACACGTGAAGTCAGTTCAGACACTGCCAGCCTGAGTCAGGTCATTCCCCTCGTCAGGCTTTTGCAGAAGAAGCTGGAGACATTGAAGGAGGAGCTAAAACAGAGCGATTCCGCTAGGCATGTGGGACTTGTGGATGGAGCCCTTCATTCGCTTAACCAGGATTCATGGGTGGTCAATCTGTTGAAATCAGAGCACTACATTTTGGCCACCGTGCTCGATCCTAGATTTAAAACCTACGTTGTATCTCTCTTTCCGGCAGACACAAGTCTGCAGGGGTTCAAAGACCTGCTGGTGAGAAAATTGTCAAGTCAAGCGGAACGTGACCCGTCAACAGCTCCTCCTTCACATTCTCCCGCAACTGGGGGTGCGAGGAAAAGGCTAAGAATTTCGAGCCCACCCGCTGGCGGTGATGCAGGGCAGTCTGGAGCGAGTGCTGACATCTGGTCCGGACTGAAGGACCTGCCAACGATTACTGACATGTCGTCTACTGTCACTGCATATGATTCTCTCACCATTGAAAGAATGGTGGAGGATTATATGAGTGACCGCATCCAAGTAGGCACGTCAGACAGTCCGTACGTATACTGGCAGGAAAAAGAGGCAATTTGGAGGCCCTTGCAGAAACTGGCTTTATTCTACCTAAGTTGCCCTCCCTCCAGTGTGTACTCCGAAAGAGTGTTTAGTGCAGCCGCTCACCTTGTCAGCAATCGGTGTACGAGGTTACTTCCAGAAAATGTGGAGAAGATGATGTTCATTAAAATGAATTATAATCAATTCCTCCGTGGAGACATTCACCAGCAGCAATTGCCTCCAGAAAGTACACGGGGACCTGAGATGGTGGATTCCAGTGGGGACGAATTAATAATCTGTGAGGAGGGGGATGTACACAGTGAAAGGGGCGATGAATCGGACGATGAGGAGGAGGTGGACATCTTGCCTCTGTAGAACCAGTTTGTGCAAGGAGAGATTGATTGCTTCTTTTTTGGTGGGGGCCCAAACCAACCAGTCATTTCAGTCACAGTCGTGTGGCAGACCACTGTCACAGAAATGATGGGTTCGTTAAAGTGTGCATGTCCTGTTTATACAACATAAGGGTGGGTGGGAGGGCCCAAGGACAATTCCATCTTGCACCTCTTTTTTCTTTCATTTTTCTTTGCATCATGTGCTGTTTGGGGAGTATTTTTTTGAAGGGCCATCCTGCGTGACACTGCAGTGCCACTCCTAGATGGGCCAGGTGTTTGTGTCGGCCACTAGGGTCGCTTAGCTTAGTCACACAGCTACCTCATTGCGCCTCTTTTTTTCTTTGCGTCATGTGCTGTTTGGGGAGTATTTTTTTGAAGGGCCATCCTGCGTGACACTGCAGTGCCACTCCTAGATGGGCCAGATGTTTGTGTCGGCCACTTGGGTCGCTTATCTTAGTCACACAGCTACCTCATTGCGCCTCTTTTTTTCTTTACATCATGTGCTGTTTGGGGACTATTTTTTTGAAGGGCCATCCTGCGTGACACTGCAGTGCCACTCCTAGATGGGCCAGATGTTTGTGTCGGCCACTTGGGTCGCTTATCTTAGTCACACAGCTACCTCATTGCGCCTCTTTTTTTCTTTACATCATGTGCTGTTTGGGGACTATTTTTTTGAAGGGCCATCCTGCGTGACACTGCAGTGCCACTCCTAGATGGGCCAGATGTTTGTGTCGGCCACTTGGGTCGCTTATCTTAGTCACACAGCTACCTCATTGCGCCTCTTTTTTTCTTTACATCATGTGCTGTTTGGGGACTATTTTTTTGAAGGGCCATCCTGCGTGACACTGCAGTGCCACTCCTAGATGGGCCAGATGTTTGTGTCGGCCACTTGGGTCGCTTATCTTAGTCACACAGCTACCTCATTGCGCCTCTTTTTTTATTTGCATCATGTGCTGTTTGGGGACAATTTTTTTGAAGGACCATCCTGTCTGACACTGCAGTGCCACTCCTAGATGGGCCAGGTGTTTGTGTCGGCCACTTGGGTCGCTTAGCTTAGCCATCCAGCGACCTCGGTGCAAATTTTAGGACTAAAAATAATATTGTGAGATGTGAGGTGTTCAGAATAGACTGAAAATTAGTGTAAATTATGGTTATTGAGGTTAATAATACTATGGGATCAAAATGACCCCCAAATTCTATGATTTAAGCTGTTTTTTAGGGTTTTTTGAAAAAAACACCCGAATCCAAAACACATCCGAATCCGACAAAAAAATTTCGGTGAGGTTTTGCCAAAACGCGTCCGAACCCATAACATGTAGAGATGTGCACTTGAAATTTTTCGGGTTTTGTGTTTTGGTTTTGGGTTCGGTTCCGCGGCCGTGTTTTGGGTTCGACCGCGTTTTGGTAAAACCTCACCAAATTTTTTTTGTCGGATTCGGGTGTGTTTTGGATTCGGGTGTTTTTTTCAAAAAACACTAAAAAACAGCTTAAATCATAGAATTTGGGGGTCATTTTTGATCCCAAAGTATGATTAACCTCAAAAACCATAATTTCCACTCATTTTCAGTCTATTCTGAATACCTCACACCTCACAATATTATTTTTAGTCCTAAAATTTGCACCGAGGTCGCTGGATGACTAAGCTAAGCGGACCCTAGTGGCCGACACAAACACCTGCCCATCTAGGAGTGGCACTGCAGTGTCACGCAGGATGGCCCTTCCAAAAAAACTCCCCAAACAGCACATGACGCAAAGAAGAAAAAAAGAGGCGCAATGAGGTAGCTGTGTGAGTAAGATAAGCGACCCTAGTGGCCGACACAAACACCTGGCCCATCTAGGAGTGGCACTGCAGTGGCACGCAGGATGGCCCTTCCAAAAAACACTCCCCAAACAGCACATGACGCAAAGAAGAAAAAAAGAGGCGCAATGAGGTAGCTGTGTGAGTAAGATAAGCGACCCTAGTGGCCGACACAAACACCTGGCCCATCTAGGAGTGGCACTGCAGTGGCACGCAGGATGGCCCCTTCCAAAAAACACTCCCCAAACAGCACATGACGCAAAGAAAAAAAGAGGCGCAATGAGGTAGCTGTGTGAGTAAGATAAGCGACCCTAGTGGCCGACACAAACACCTGGGCCCCATCTAGGAGTGTCACTGCAGTGTCATGCAGGATGGCCCTTCCAAAAAACACTCCCCAAACAGCACATGACGCAAAGAAGAAAAAAAGAGGCGCAATGAGGTAGCTGTGTGAGTAAGATAGCCGGACAGGTATATATATTTATTATGTAATGACTGATGACGGACCTGCTGGACACTGTCAGCTCAGCAGCACCGCAGACTGCTACAGTAAGCTACTATAGTAGTATGTATCAAGAAGAAAGAAAAAAAAAAAAACACGGGTAGGTGGTATACAATTATGGATGGACCAGCGACTGCCGACACAGAGGTAGCTACAGCCGTGGACTACCGTACTGTGTCTGCTGCTAATATAGACTGGATGATAATGAGATGAAATTAATATATATATATATATATATAATATCACTAGTACTGCAGCCGGACAGGTATATATATTTATTATGTAATGACTGATGACAGACCTGCTGGACACTGTCAGCTCAGCAGCACCGCAGACTGCTACAGTAAGCTACTATAGTAGTATGTATCAAGAAGAAAGAAAAAAAAAAAAAAACACGGGTAGGTGGTATACAATTATGGATGGACCAGCGACTGCCGACACAGAGGTAGCTACAGCCGTGGACTACCGTACTGTGTCTGCTGCTAATATAGACTGGATGATAATGAGATGAAATTAATATATATATATATATAATATCACTAGTGCTGCAGCCGGACAGGTATATATATTTATTATGTAATGACTGATGACAGACCTGCTGGACACTGTCAGCTCAGCAGCACCGCAGACTGCTACAGTAAGCTACTATAGTAGTATGTATCAAGAAGAAAGAAAAAAAAAAAAACACGGGTAGGTGGTATACAATTATGGATGGACCAGCGACTGCCGACACAGAGGTAGCTACAGCCGTGGACTACCGTACTGTGTCTGCTGCTAATATAGACTGGATGATAATGAGATGAAATTAATATATATATATATATAATATCACTAGTACTGCAGCCGGACAGGTATATATATTTATTATGTAATGACTGATGACGGACCTGCTGGACACTGTCAGCTCAGCAGCACCGCAGACTGCTACAGTAAGCTACTATAGTAGTATGTATAAAGAAGAAGAAAGAAAAAAAAAAACGGGTAGGTGGTATACAATATTATATATATATTATATACAATTATATATATATATATATATATATTAAACTGGTGGTGATTATTAAACTGGTGGTCAGGTCACTGGTCACACTATCAGCAACTTGCAAGTAGTACTCCTAAGCAGACAATCACAATATATATTATACTGGTGGTCAGTGTGGTCACAATGGCAGTGTGGCACTCTGGCAGCAAAAGTGTGCACTGTACGTTATATGTACTCCCGAGTCCTGCTCTCAGACTCTAACTGCTCCCCACTGTCAGTGTCTCCCCCACAAGTCAGATATACATTATACAGTCACACTATCTATCTATCTATCACTTCAGCAAGTAGTAGTACTCCTCCTAATGCTCCCCAAAATTACTACTGTGTCTCTCTCTACTCTAGTCTCACTCTCTTCTTCTCTTCTCTATAAACGGAGAGGACGCCAGCCACGTCCTCTCCCTATGAATCTCAATGCACGTGTGAAAATGGCGGCGACGCGCGGCTCCTTATATAGAATCCGAGTCTCGCGATAGAATCCGAGCCTCGCGAGAATCCGACAGCGGGATGATGACGTTCGGGCGCGCTCGGGTTAACCGAGCAAGGCGGGAAGATCCGAGTCGCTCGGACCCGTGTAAAAAAACATGAAGTTCGTGCGGGTTCGGTTTCCGAGGAACCGAACCCGCTCATCTCTAATAACACGGCCGCGGAACCGAACCCAAAACCAAAACACAAAACCCGAAAAATTTCCGGTGCACTTCACTATATATAATACAGCTGCTCCCCAGTCCCCACAATTAAGCAGTGTGAGCACAGATATATGCAGCACACTGAGCACAGATATGGAGTGTTTTTTTCATGCAGAGAACGGATAAAACTGGTGGTCACTGATCAGCAAAACTCTGCACTGTACTCCTCCTATATTAATATACAGCTGCTCCCCAGTCCCCACAATTAAGCAATAAGTAAAGCAAGCACAAATATTTGCATCAACAATACACGGAGAGGACGCCAGCCACGTCCTCTCCCTAACATTTCCAATGCACGAGTGAAAATGGCGGCGACGCGCAGCTGCTTATATAGAACCCGAATCTCGCGAGAATCCGACAGCGGGATGATGACGTTCGGGCGCGCTCGGGTTAACCGAGCCATATGGGAGAATCCGAGTATGCCTCGGACCCGTGTAAAAAGGGTGAAGTTCGGGGGGGTTCGGTTTCCGAGAAACCGAACCAGCTCATCACTAAAAAAAATTGCGACATTAAGGGTTTGCGGGAGAATTTTGCGACTTCTCCAATTGCCCATTACCACATTTACACTAAAATAACATGAAATGCTCCCGTTATCAGTCACATTATTATAATAAAAGATTATGTTGATAAATACGCCCGCAAGTCACACAGGGAAGGAGGACTGAGACATATCTCTAGCGCCATCTGCTGCCCACAACCGGTAATGCAGGTGTGTAAAATATTTTGGTACTAATAACATGCATGTGCGTGTGCGTGTGCGTGTGTGTGTGTGTGTGTGTGTGTGTGTGTGTGTGTTTTACAATCATTCTATGTCTCTTTATTGCTATGTATGTTATTTTATCGTCAGTGTAAGTGTGTACTATTATATTACCCTGAATGACAGTGTATCAGTATTGGAGAATCACTGCGCTGTCACAGGACTGACCTCCTGATGCAGACGCCATATTTCTCCTGCACTCCCTGGTCGCCGACTGCCGCACTTCCACATTTTCCACCTCAACCGCTTCATAATGTAAAGTACCAAAGTAATTAGTTGGGATCAGGGCCGTAACCTGTTGCCGTTGCCCTGGGGCCGTAGCATGGACCACAAGTCGCAGAGGGAGGCTGGTTAGTACATAACCGCAACTGTACACTTAATGTAGTTTCTCATATCTGCTGTGTCTTCCTGTCCCTGAGGATCAGCACCGTGAATCCATACTCTCCCGGAACCTTCTCTCCTGGAAAATCAGGAGTCTTCCACACCCCGGAAGAGTAGGCATCCCTCCCATATCCCGCCCACTTCCTGGTGAGGTGGTAAAATGGGAAGAATAATACCAGGAATATGCAGCCCCCCAGACTCCTGTGTAACTAGCCAATGGGCAGATACAGGAAGGATACGCCGACTGCTGTGATGCACGGTGCAGACCCCCCGGGGACAGGCAGTGATAGCAGGCCCCCGGAGACAGGCAGGAACAGCAGACACCCGGAGACAGGCAGGGACAGCAGACCTCGGGACAGCAGACCCCCGGGGACAGGCAGGGACAGCAGACCCCTGGGGACAGGCAGGGACAGCAGGCCCCCCGGGCACAGGCAGTGACAGCAGGCCCCCAGGGACAGGCAGGGACAGCAGACCCCTGGGACAGCAGACCCCCAGGGACAGGCAGGGACAGCAGACCCCAGGGGACAGGCAGGGACAGCAGGCCCCCGGGGACAGGCAGTGACAGCAGACCCCCGGGGACAGGCAGTGACAGCAGGCCCCCGGGGACAGGCAGTGACAGCAGACCCCCGGGGACAGGCAGGGACAGCAGACCCCAGGGAACAGGCAGGGACAGCAGACCCCAGGGGACAGGCAGGGACAACAGACCCCCGTGGACAGGCAGGGACAGCAGACCCCCGTGGAAAGGCAGGGACAGCAGACCCCAGGGGAAAGGCAGGAACAGCAGACCCCTGGGGACAGGCAGTGACAGCAGACACCCGGGGACCGCAGACCCCCAGGGACAGGCAGGGACAGCAGACCCCCGGGGACAGGCAGGGACAGCAGACACCCGGAGAAAGGCAGGGACAGCAGGCCCCCGGGGACAGGCAGGGACAGCAGACCCCCGGGGACAAGCAGGGACAGCAGACACCCGGAGAAAGGCAGGGACAGCAGACCCCCAGGGACAGGCAGGGACAGCAGACCCCCGGGGACAGGCAGGGACAGCAGACACCTGGAGAAAGGCAGGGACAGCAGGCCCCCGGGGACAGGCAGGGACAGCAGACACCCGGGGACAGGCAGGGACAGCAGACCCCTTGGGACAGGCAGTGACAGCAGGCCCCCAGGGACAGGCAGGGACAGCAGACCCCCGGGGACAGGCACGGACAGCAGACCCCCGGGGACAGGCAGGGACAGCAGACACCCGGGGACAGGCAGGGACAGCAGACCCCCGGGGACAGGCAGGGACAGCAGGCCCCCAGGAACAGGCAGGGACAGTAGACCCCCAGGGACAGGCAGGGACAGCAGACCCCCGGGGACAGGCAGGGACAGCAGACACCCGGGGACAGGCAGGGACAGCACCCGGGGACAGGCAGGGACAGCAGGCCCCCAGGGACAGGCAGGGACAGCAGACACCCGGGGACAGGCAGGAACAGCAGACCCCCGGGGACAGGCAGGGACAGCAGGCCCCCAGGGACAGGCAGGGACAGTAGACCCCCAGGGACAGGCAGGGACAGCAGACCCCCAGGGACAGGCAGGGACAGCAGACACCCGGGGACAGGCAGGGACAGCACCCGGGGACAGGCAGGGACAGCAGGCCCCCAGGGACAGGCAGGGACAGCAGACACCCAGGGACAGGCAGGAACAGCAGACCCCCAGGGACAGGCAGGGAAAGCAGACCCCCGGGGACAGGCAGGGACAGCAGACCCCCGGGGACAGGCAGGGTCAGCAGGCCCGCAGGGACAGCAGACACCCGGGGACAGGCAGGGACAGCAGACACCCGGGGACAGGCAGGAACAGCAGACACCCGCATGTAAATGTACAGTTAGGGTTATGTACTAACCAGCCTAGAAATGCTGCGTATACCAGTGGGGGAGCGTTTGCCCCAATACACTCAGGCCGGGGACATATTTGTGTGAGATAAAGACGGACTTGACATGAAAACTCACGAATACGGGGACGTGCCCAAAGGTAGACATACTGTATATCATCATCCGGGGAGCCGCATGTATAACAGAGTCATTGGATTGTCCTATAGGAAATTATAATTTGGGGGTGTAATAGGCTCGGGGGAGGATTGGTAATTCACCTCCACATAAGATTTGTGAATTCGGGAATACTACCAATAGACAGGCGCAGTGAATGAAGTTTTGATGCTCTTTGTAATATGAGTGAGCTCTGTAGTATGAAGAACACGCATGCGCAGCACCGCGAGCAGTTGAATGTAAAAGGACGTCACAGAGCGAAAGCCGCAATGCGCTCCAAGACCGAACGAGGTCTGGAACGCAAGAACTGCACATGCACGGCACCGCTAACAGCGGGCTTTAAAAGGAGGGCACAAGGCAGCAGTGAGATACTTCTGAGGAAGCAGCTGACACCTCAAGGAGGCGGGGATACGCGGTAAGCACTTTATTTCTGCACTACAAACCATCTATGCCGGAGAGCACTTCTGCTAACCGAGCTGCAGCACCGTCAACTGTTCTGCTTCATCTGTCTCCCAGGGATGTCTACGCTCAAAGGGTAATCAGCACCAGCAGCCGGGGAAGACCTTTGCATGACAGGAGTGGCGAGGGGGACACGGCTCTTTAACCACTTAACTGACGATTTGTTTAGCCGAAAACCGCTCCGAAATTGTTGGGGTTTTTAATGAGTGAATTAAGTAAAGAACATGAATTTAACCCTATCCCAAATGATTTTAGTTAAAAAAAAGGTAAAAAAAAATATAGATTTTTTAATTTATGGTTTTTAAAATATTTTTTAAACATCGAAACATCGATCGGGAACATTGCGACCATAGGAACATCGTGACCATCGTGGCTTTCATTTTGAAAGCTGGGACAGGCTGCAGGTATACGAGGGGGGGGGGGGGGGGGGGGGGTTTCTGGGAGTGGCTTGGGAGGGTTCATTTACTCTCCCCAGCGGCTGCCATTGTCTGCAGCCGCTGGAGAGGGGGGGGGGGGGGGGATCCTGCCGTGCTGCCGTGCTGCCCAATCAGCAGTGATCGGCAGTGCGGCAATCAGTTGGGGAGAGTGCGGGGAGGCAGAGGGACCTTCCGGTCCCTCTGACAGCAGCAGCGGAGGGAAGTTTCCCTTCCCCGCCGCTGCTAACACTCTCTATCTGACTGGTCTCTTCTGATGCCACCATGCCAGGTAAGTGGTTACATTGTCTGGCCAGATATACAATAACTGTTCCTAATCCTGTTACTGGATTCCTGCAGACTTTAAATACAGAGAAGTCTATGTAACAACTAGTGATGAGCGGGTTCGGTTTCTCGGAAACCGAACCCCCCCCGAACTTCACGCTTTTTACACGGGTCCGAGGCAGACTCGGATCTTCCCGCCTTGCTCGGCTAACCCGAGCGCGCCCGAACGTCATCATCCCGCTGTCGGATTCTCGCGAGGCTCGTATTCTATCGCGAGACTCGGATTCTATATAAGGAGCCGCGCGTCGCCGCCATTTTCACACGTGCATTGAGATTGATAGGGAGAGAACGTGGCTGGCGTCCTCTCCGTTTAGAATAGAAATAGATAGTGAGAGTGAGACACTTGATTTACTGGAGCTTAGGAGTACTCAGAGAGTGCAGAGTTTACTAGTGACTGACCAGTGACCACCAGTGCAGTTTTATTATATTATTATTTAATATAATCCGTTCTCTGCCTGAAAAAAAAACGATACACAGTGACACAGTAACAGTATACCATATCTGTGCTCAGCCTCAGTGTGCTGCATCATCTATGTATATCTGACTGTGCTGAGTGCTCACTGCTCACACAGCTGAATTGTGGGGGAGACTGGGGAGCAGTTATAGCAGGAGTACATATATTTAACAGTGCACACTTTTGCTGCTAGAGTGCCAGTGCCAGTGTGACTGACCAGTGACCACTGACCACCAGTATATTGTGATTGTCTGCCTAAAAAAGTTAAACACTCGTCGTGTGGTGTTTTTATTCTATAAACGCATTCTGCTGACAGTGTCCAGCAGGTCCGTCATTATATAATATATACCTGTCCTGCAGTAGTGATATATATATATTTTTATATCATTATCATCCAGTCTATACTAGCAGCAGACGCAGTACGGTAGTCCACGGCTGTAGCTACCTCTGTGTCGGCAGTCGCTCGTCCATAATTGTATACCTACCTGTGGTGTTTTTTTTTTTTTTCTATCTTCTTCATACTAGTAGTTAACTTTAGGAGTCTGCAGTGCTGACAGTGTCCAGCAGGTCCGTCATTATATAATATATACCTGTCCGGCTGCAGTAGTGATATATATATTTTTTTTATATCATTATCATCCAGTCTATATTAGCAGCAGACGCAGTACGGTAGTCCACGGCTGTAACTACCTCTGTGTCGGCAGTCGCTCGTCCATAATTGTATACCTACCTGTGGTGGTTTTTTTTTTCCTATCTTCTTCATACTAGTAGTTAACTTTAGGAGTCTGCAGTGCTGACAGTGTCCAGCAGGTCCGTCATTATATAATATATACCTGTCCAGCTGCAGTAGTGATATATATATATTTTTTATATCATTATCATCCAGTCTATATTAGCAGCAGACGCAGTACGGTAGTCCACGGCTGTAGCTACCTCTGTGTCGGCAGTCGCTCGTCCATCCATAATTGTATACCACCTACCTGTTGTGTTTTTTTTTTTCTATCTTCTTGATACTAGTAGCTTACTTTAGGAGTCTGCAGTGCTGACAGTGTCCAGCAGGTCCGTCATTATATAATATATACCTGTCCGGCTGCAGTAGTGATATATATATATTTTTTATATCATTATCATCCAGTCTATATTAGCAGCAGATGCAGTACGGTAGTCCACGGCTGTAGCTACCTCTGTGTCGGCAGTCGCTCGTCCATCCATAATTGTATACCACCTACCTGTGGTGTTTTTTTTTTTTTCTATCTTCTTGATACTAGTAGCTTACTTTAGGAGTCTGCAGTGCTGACAGTGTCCAGCAGGTCCGTCATTATATAATATATACCTGTCCGGCTGCAGTAGTGATATATATATATATATTTTTTATATCATTATCATCCAGTCTATATTAGCAGCAGACGCAGTACGGTAGTCCACGGCTGTAGCTACCTCTGTGTCGGCAGTCGCTCGTCCATCCATAAGTATACTAGTATCTATCCATCTCCATTGTTTACCTGAGGTGCCTTTTAGTTGTGCCTATTAAAATATGGAGAACAAAAATGTTGAGGTTCCAAAAATAGGGAAAGATCAAGATCGACTTCCACCTCGTGCTGAAGCTGCTGCCACTAGTCATGGCCGAGACGATGAAATGCCATCAAAGTCGTCTGCCAAGGCCGATGCCCAATGTCATAGTACAGAGCATGTAAAATCCAAAACACCAAATATCAGTAAAAAAGGACTCAAAAATCTAAAATAAAATTGTCGGAGGAGAAGCGTAAACTTGCCAATATGCCATTTACCACACGGAGTGGCAAGGAACGGCTGAGGCCCTGGCCTATGTTCATGGCTAGTGGTTCAGCTTCACATGAGGATGGAAGCACTCAGCCTCTCGCTAGAAAAATGAAAAGACTCAAGCTGGCAAAAGCACAGCAAAGAACTGTGCGTTTTTCGAAATCACAATTCCACAAGGAGAGTCCAATTGTGTCGTTTGCGATGCCTGACCTTCCCAACACTGGACGTGAAGAGCATGCGCCTTCCACCATTTGCACGCCCCCTGCAAGTGCTGGAAGGAGCACCCGCAGTCCAGTTCCTGATAGTCAGATTGAAGATGTCAGTGTTGAAGTACACCAGGATGAGGAGGATATGGGTGTTGCTGGCGCTGGGGAGGAAATTGACCAGGAGGATTCTGATGGTGAGGTGGTTTGTTTAAGTCAGGCACCTGGGGAGACACCTGTTGTCCGTGGGAGGAATAGGGCCATTGACATGCCTGGTGAAAATACAAAAAAAATCAGCTCTTCGGTGTGGAAGTATTTCAACAGATATGCGGACAACATTTGTCAAGCCGTGTGTTGCCTTTGTCAAGCTGTAATAAGTATTGGTAAGGACGTTAACCACCTCGGAACATCCTCCCTTATACGTCACCTGCAGCGCATTCATCATAAGTCAGTGACAAGTTCAAAAACTTTGGGCGACAGCGGAAGCAGTCCACTGACCAGTAAATCCCTTCCTCTTGTAACCAAGCTCACGCAAACCACCCCACCAACTCCCTCAGTGTCAATTTCCTCCTTCCCCAGGAATGCCAATAGTCCTGCAGGCCATGTCACTGGCAATTCTGACGAGTCCTCTCCTGCCTGGGATTCCTCCGATGCATCCTTGCGTGTAACGCCTACTGCTGCTGGCGCTGCTGTTGTTGCTGCTGGGAGTCGATGGTCATCCCAGAGGGGAAGTCGTACTCGTAAG
Organism: Pseudophryne corroboree; assembly: GCF_028390025.1. NCBI lineage: Eukaryota > Metazoa > Chordata > Amphibia > Anura > Myobatrachidae > Pseudophryne > Pseudophryne corroboree. Next base: position 804,870,688 of record NC_086446.1, read on the forward strand.
ACCACTTTTACTACTTCCACCAAGCAATTGACTGTCCAACAGTCCTTTGCGAGGAAGATGAAATATCACAGCAGTTATCCTGCTGCAAAGCGGATAACTGAGGCCTTGGCATCCTGGGCGGTGAGAAACGTGGTTCCGGTATCCATCATTACTGCAGAGCCAACTAGAGACTTGTTGGAGGTACTGTGTCCCCGGTACCAAATACCATCTAGGTTCCATTTCTCTAGGCAGGCGATACCGAAAATGTACACAGACCTCAGAAAAAGACTCACCAGTGTCCTAAAAAATGCAGTTGTACCCAATGTCCACTTAACCACGGACATGTGGACAAGTGGAGCAGGGCAGGCTCAGGACTATATGACTGTGACAGCCCACTGGGTAGATGTATGGACTCCCGCCGCAAGAACAGCAGCGGCGGCACCAGTAGCAGCATCTCGCAAACGCCAACTCTTTCCTAGGCAGGCTACGCTTTGTATCACCGCTTTCCAGAATACGCACACAGCTAAAAACCTCTTACGGCAACTGAGGAAGATCATCACAGAATGGCTTACCCCAATTGGACTCTCCTGTGGATTTGTGGCATCGGACAACGCCAGCAATATTGTGTGTGCATTAAATATGGGCAAATTCCAGCACGTCCCATGTTTTGCACATACCTTGAATTTGGTGGTGCAGAATTATTTAAAAAACGAGAGGGGCGTGCAAGAGATGCTGTCAGTGGCCAGAAGAATTGCGGGACACTTTCGGCGTACAGGCACCACGTACAGAAGACTGGAGCACCACCAAAAACGCCTGAACCTGCCCTGCCATCATCTGAAGCAAGAAGTGGTAACGAGGTGGAATTCAACCCTCTATATGCTTCAGAGGTTGGAGGAGCAGCAAAAGGCCATTCAAGCCTATACAACTGAGCACGATATAGGAGGTGGAATGCACCTGTCTCAAGTGCAGTGGAGAATGATTTCAACGTTGTGCAAGGTTCTGCAACCTTTTGAACTTGCCACACGTGAAGTCAGTTCAGACACTGCCAGCCTGAGTCAGGTCATTCCCCTCATCAGGCTTTTGCAGAAGAAGCTGGAGACATTGAAGGAGGAGCTAAAACAGAGCGATTCCGCTAGGCATGTGGGACTTGTGGATGGAGCCCTTAATTCGCTTAACAAGGATTCACGGGTGGTCAATCTGTTGAAATCAGAGCACTACATTTTGTCCACCGTGCTCGATCCTAGATTTAAAACCTACCTTGGATCTCTCTTTCCGGCAGACACAAGTCTGCTGGGGTTCAAAGAACTGCTGGTGACAAAATTGTCAAGTCAAGCGGAACGCGACCTGTCAACATCTCCTCCTTCACATTCTCCCGCAACTGGGGGTGCGAGGAAAAGGCTCAGAATTCCGAGCCCACCCGCTGGCGGTGATGCAGGGCAGTCTGGAGCGACTGCTGATGCTGACATCTGGTCCGGACTGAAGGACCTGACAACGATTACGGACATGTCGTCTACTGTCACTGCATATGATTCTCTCCCCATTGAAAGAATGGTGGAGGATTATATGAGTGACCGCATCCAAGTAGGCACGTCAGACAGTCCGTACTTATACTGGCAGGAAAAAGAGGCAATTTGGAGGCCCTTGCACAAACTGGCTTTATTCTACCTAAGTTGCCCTCCCACAAGTGTGTACTCCGAAAGAGTGTTTAGTGCCGCCGCTCACCTTGTCAACAATCGGCGTACGAGGTTACATCCAGAAAATGTGGAGAAGATGATGTTCATTAAAATGAATTATAATCAATTCCTCCGTGGAGACATTGACCAGCAGCAATTGCCTCCACAAAGTACACAGGGAGCTGAGATGGTGGATTCCAGTGGGGACGAATTGATAATCTGTGAGGAGGGGGATGTACATGGTGATATATCGGAGGATGATGATGAGGTGGACATCTTGCCTCTGTAGAGCCAGTTTGTGCAAGGAGAGATTAATTGCTTCTTTTTTGGTGGGGGTCCAAACCAACCCATCATTTCAGTCACTGTCGTGTGGCAGACCCTGTCACTGAAATGATGGGTTGGTTAAAGTGTGCATGTCCTGTTTATACAACATAAGGGTGGGTGGGAGGGCCCAAGGACAATTCCATCTTGCACCTCTTTTTTCTTTCATTTTTCTTTGCGTCATGTGCTGTTTGGGGAGTAGTTTTTGGAAGGGCCATCCTGCGTGACACTGCAGTGCCACTCCTAGATGGGCCAGGTGTTTGTGTCGGCCACTTGGGTCGCTTATCTTAGTCACACAGCTACCTCATTGCGCCTCTTTTTTTCTTTGCGTCATGTGCTGTTTGGGGGGTGTTTTTTGGAAGGGCCATCCTGCGTGACACTGCAGTGCCACTCCTAGATGGGCCAGGTGTTTGTGTCGGCCACTTGGGTCGCTTATCTTAGTCACACAGCTACCTCATCGCCTCTTTTTTTCTTTGCGTCATGTGCTGTTTGGGGGGTGTTTTTTGGAAGGGCCATCCTGCGTGACACTGCAGTGCCACTCCTAGATGGGCCAGGTGTTTGTGTCGGCCACTTGGGTCGCTTATCTTAGTCACACAGCTACCTCATTGCGCCTCTTTTTTTCTTTGCGTCATGTGCTGTTTGGGGGGTGTTTTTTGGAAGGGCCATCCTGCGTGACACTGCAGTGCCACTCCTAGATGGGCCAGGTGTTTGTGTCGGCCACTAGGGTCGCTTATCTTACTCACACAGCTACCTCATTGCGCCTCTTTTTTTCTTCTTTGCGTCATGTGCTGTTTGGGGAGTGTTTTTTGGAAGGGCCATCCTGCGTGACACTGCAGTGCCACTCCTAGATGGGCCAGGTGTTTGTGTCGGCCACTTGGGTCGCTGAGCTTAGTCATCCAGCGACCTCGGTGCAAATTTTAGGACTAAAAATAATATTGTGAGGTGTGAGGTGTTCAGAATAGACTGAAAATGAGTGGAAATTATGGTTATTGAGGTTAATAATACTTTGGGATCAAAATGACCCCCAAATTCTATGATTTAAGCTGTTTTTTAGGGTTTTTTGAAAAAAACACCCGAATCCAAAACACACCCGAATCCGACAAAAAAAATTCGGTGAGGTTTTGCCAAAACGCGTTCGAACCCAAAACACGGCCGCGGAACCGAACCCAAAACCAAAACACAAAACCCGAAAAATTTCCGGTGCTCATCACTAGTAACAACCTGATTACTGATTGCTGCAGCAGCGTTTACAAGCATCTGTTACATATGAGATAAATGAGTAACGTCTGATGATATAGCGCTACTGAGAAAGGAGCCGCAGATTACTAGGCTACAGAGAAAAAAACGTTTTGATACATTGTGAAATTGATGTTGTTTTATATGTATCTGACATCAGTGGCGTAACTAGTTTTTCTCCCCCGAGCCAAAAAATTCTTCGGTGCCCCCCCCAACCCCCCCCCTCCCCCCATCCCCCATAATTGGCACTATTAAAGGGACAAACATGCGCGCGCCGAATGTGTGCGCCGCAAAAAAGGGGAGTGGCTTCGTCGGGATGGGCGTGGCTTTGCATAAAGGGGCGTGACATTGCAGGAAAATACTTCCTTATACCCCAGTTTTGCAACCTGCACGCCCAGACGTTAGCCACCACAGGAAAGAAAAATAATCCTGATTCATGCCCCTTACATTATTTGTCATTTTTCCTCCTTATAGTAATGCCCAGTATACATTATGCCAAATACTGCAATGACCCTTACACATTATGCCACACACAATAATGCACATGACACAATATGCACACACCGTAATGCCCCCCGACACATTATACCACACACCGTAATGCCTGTGATATAGTATGCCACACACCGTAATGCCCCCGACACATTATGCCACACACCGTATTGCCTGTGACACATTATGCCACACACCGTAATGCCTGTGACACATGACGACAGGAATCGCAATGCCTGTTATACATTATGCTACACACTGCAATGCCCCTGATAGATTATAGCACATACAATGCCTGTGACACATTTTGACACACACTGCAATGACCCTGAGACATTATACCACATACCACAATGTCCATGATATAGTATACAACACACAGTAATGCCTGTGACACATACCGCAATGCCCGTTATACATTATGCCACACTGCAATGACCCTGAGGTATTATACCACATACCACAATGCCCGTGATATAGTATGCCACACACCGTAATGCCTGTGATACATTATGACACACACCGCAATGTCCGTGATACATTATGCCACACACTGCAATGACCCTGAGACATTATACCACATATCACAATGCCCGTGATATAGTATACCATACACCGTAATTCCTGTGACACATACCGCAATGCCCGTTTTACATTATGCCACACTGCAATGCCCCTGAGACATTATACCACATACCACAATGCCCGTGATATAGTATGCCACACACCGTAATGCCTGTGACACATTATGACACACACCGCAATGTCCGTGATACATTATGCCACACACCGTAATGCCCATTACACATTAAGTCCTACAGTAAGGCTTCTAATTACTTTTAAATTACCTGCTCGTTGCCAGGGGTTTCATGCTCTTGGTTCCATGCACGGTGCCAGGGGTTTTCATGCTCAGGGTGTCATGCTCGTTGCCAGGTGTTTCATGCACTGGGTGTCATGCTCGTTGCCAGGGGTTTCATGCACTGGGTGTCATGCTCGTTGCTAGGGGGTAGTGCTTGTTGCTAGGGCTGTGCTCCCAGTGCCACATATGTCCCCAGTGCCAGATATTCCCCCACGGTGCCAGGTACTCACATGCCCCCAGTGCCAAATATAGCCCCCCCCCCCCCCTAGTGCCACATATGCCCCCAGTGCCAGATATTCCCCCACAGTGCCAGGTGCTCACGTGCCCCCAGTGCCAAATATAGCCCCCCACCATGTGCCAGGTACACATACAGTGCCATATATGCCCCCTCAGTGCCCCCCCAGTGCCATATATGCCCCCTCAGTGCCATATATGCCCCCCAGTGCCATATATGCCGCCTCAGTGCCATATATGCCCCCTCAGTGCCATATATGCCCCCTCAGTGCCCCCCCAGTGCCATATATGCCCCCTCAGTGCCCCCCCAGTGCTATATATGCCCCCTCAGTGCCCCCCCCCCAGTGCCATATATGTCCCCTCAGTGCCTCCCCTCCCGCACGCTCCCCTGCTGCTGTGAAGGAGGGACAAGGAGGGCACAGCGCGCGCCTCTCCCGTGTCCCTCCTGCATCTCCGTCGGGTCTAATAAAGGAAGTGCCGGTTCATGAGCCAATCAGAGCTCACGAACGGCACTTCCTTTATTAGACCCGACGGAAATGCAGGAGGGACACGGGCAGGGGCGGATTGGGAACAAAAAGCGGCCCTGGAAAAATTTGTACTAGTGGCCCCACATGGGCAGCACCAGAGGTGTAAAGTCTAGCCATGGGCCATGGCAGTAGCACCCTCCCCCCAAGACTTTCCAGATAGTGGGCATGTCCAGCACCAAGAGAAGTTAAAAATAAATACAATTAAATATTATGAGCACATTATAGGATACACCTTCAGAATTTAGGAAACTATATCATTCTCTAGAAAGATATATTTTCTTGCTTATTACACCAACCGCGTATCCCAATCACTATTCACTCAATCAAGCAGGCAGACAGAGCATACACTAGATCATCTGCAATCACAGGCTAAGTGGCAAAGTCATTTTCATATATGCAAATAATTTTGCATCTTATTCATTATGTCTGTCTATAAATAGGACCACATGTCCTCAAACAAAACAGGCCCCACAAGTGCGTCGGCCCACCGGGAATCTTCCCTGTGAACCCTATGGCCAATCCGCCTCTGGACACGGGAGAGGCGCGCGCTGTGCCCTCCGTGTCCCTCCTTACAGCAGGGAGGGTTAGTGACAACAGATTGACATGCTCGTCCGCATGTCAATCTGCTCTAAATCAGTGGCGGCGCCCCCGCAGCCCCTCGCCCCCAAGCCACCGCGAGGGCTGCGGGGGCAGTAGTTACGCCACTGTCTGACGTCAGTAATAGCTGCAGTTTCGTGAAAACTAATTAACCGGCCGGTGGATTGCATGTTTATCTTTTACATACTTTTTATAAATATTGTATTTTTAATAAATTGTCTAAGTTAATTCCTCAGCGCTGTAATATAATTATTGGTAACCCCTATATAGTTGGGCAACCCCTATATTATGGTAGCACAGGAATTAAGCTGATAAGCGCATGGTCAAAATCTGTGTGTGGATTATCAAACTACTGAGCATGGCATATTCACTGCAATGTGCAGGCACATCGCCAAAAAGAGACAGGATGGTGTGAAATTTTTGATCGCACGGGCGTTCTCAAGGTGATTGACAGGAAGAGGACATTTGTGAGTGGTAATTGACCATTTTCTGGGAGTGTCAGGAAAAACGCTGGAGTGGCCAAGCGGTTTCAGGGCAGGTGTGTGATGTCATCTCCGGCCCGATCAGCCTGATTTCTTTGCACTGGAGGAATAAGTATTGAGCTACACACACTGCACAGAATGGGGAAAACAATAGATGGAGAGTGTGTTGCGAATGGTTTTGCAGCTGCCCACTGACTGAAGGGAATTTTTGCGTAGCGTACACATGCAATCGCACACTTGCATGGGCAACGTTTCACTCCCACTATGTGGTGACTATATGATTGCAGGACAGTGTAATTTGCAGCACAGCAATCAGGTCTGATTTAGGACCACAGACTCTACCTCACCTCCTTCCTCCAGCACAGCACGTGTAATGGTTACAGACTCTACCTCACCTCCTTCCTCCAGCACAGCACGTGTAAAAGAATTCGAGGGACAAACTAGGCCCGAGAATAGATAAGCATCCTGGGTTTTTTAAAGAAGGAGCCTGGGGCAGGGAAGGGGAGAAAAGGGGAGGGGAGGGGGGGGGGGGGGGATAGAGCAGGTAACATAGCAGCATCCTATAGGAAAAGGGGGAGGAGACTTACCTGGGAGGTACAAAAGACCAGGAATGCCAGGCAGGATCCCTCTTTCATGCTGATCAAGGATCCAAGAAGGCACCGCCATCACAGCTCCTGGAATCAAGAGAAAGGAATAAGTACAAGTTTATTATAAGCCCTCTTATACACTTCATTATACCCACACTGCAGCACAAAGTCAAAACCCCCCTCATTACAGTCACCACACAATTCAAGCCATACACCAGACGCAGCCCAGGCAGCTAGCGCCCGCACACCAGTATGCCCAGACCCAGGAGGAATGCCCCCCCCCCCCCGCCGCCTCATCCAGGCGGACCAGGCAACGCACGGTCCCCAGCGCGCAGCTCCCCCCCGAGGGACCCGGCCGGGATCGGCGAGACCGCCGCCCGCATCACCCCTCCACACGTGGCTGGCGCGCGGCGGCCCGGAAGCGGCCTCCGGCGAGCCAGCACACACCCAGCCGCAGGCCGCACCCCCCCTCCTTCCGGCGCCGAGCGATCGCGTCGCGCTCGGCGCCGCCCAGCAACAAACTCCGTCTACGGCGGGTCAGGCCCCGCCGCCAGAGCCCGCACTAACGCCCCCAGCAACGCTGCACAGTAGCGGCGCGCACCTGGGTGTGTGGGAGCGGCAGCAAACTCAGTTAGCGGCTCTGGCAGGACAGACCCTGCCGCCGGAGCCAGTGCACACCCCCCCCACAGTGCTGCAATTAAGCCACCCGTACCCCCCAATACTGTCCCGGGGCACCCTCACGCCGCAGCAGCAATACGCGGCGACGCAGCAGCTGGGGTGGGGGCAACAGCCCGCAGCGCTCCCCCCCCCCCTGGTGGCAGGCAAGCATGCACCTCCCCCCGGCCCATTACCCACACTGGGCGGGATATTGGCCTACCAGTACCCAACCCCCATGGTACACAACCCCTGCGCAGCCCACAGCAGCAAGCCAGCATGCACACCCGGGAGGAGCACATATAGGGGTAACCACACACCAGCCGTGCGGCTTACTCCTCCCCTTAGAGGGCGGGCCGCAGCAGCAGGGGCAAGCAAGGGAGGCAGGGGACAGCGGTAGAGCGAGGGCAGGGGACCCCGGACAAGAGCATGGGGCACAGGCCCCACAGCCGTTAGAAGGGCAGCAGCAGGGGCGCCAGGCGGAGCGCACACAGGCGCAACCGCCAGATACGTTACACGTGTCCTATGTGAGTTTACAGGTTCCAGCCCCCATAGAAGGTAGACAACCGGCAACCGGGTCATCAACGGATCAAGTCGCGGCGGGCGCGCTGCGCGACGAGCGACAGAACGGAGCGGCAGAGATGGACAATCAGACACCCGCGACGTCAGGAACAGGTGAGCAAAAGTCTTTTTCTAGCAGCAGCGAATCATACACTGACTCAAGCGACTCATCTAGCTCCGCCGAAAGGAGGCGGCAGTTCAGAAAATATTTTAAGCGCAAAAGGAGTAGCAAGAAGCGCAACAGGGAAGCGGGGAAGAAAGGGGACGTGGGGCCAGATTCGCAAGTGAGCATGGTGCACTGCGCCAATACAGCAATATTGAGGGGGATTAGGCCAAAGATAAAGGATGGTATACGTAAGGGGAAGTTTGTGGACGTCTTCGCAATGACGGAGGAAGCGAAGCGCAGTCTAGAGGCGGCTAAGGCAGCGGGCGCAAGGGAGGAGGAGGCAAGGAGAGATTACGCGCATTGGACGGAGGGTATGTATGTTTTCGCAGCATGCTACATTGAATCAAGGCCAGCCGAGGCTTTAAACATCCTCCGGGACATGCACATGATACATAGCATGTACATGACGGCCAGAGCATGGGTTTGGAGGCAATATGACGAGAAATTTAGAAAAAAGCAAGAAGGTTTGAAGGTCATAAGCTTCGGGGTGAAAGACGTAGAAGTTTGGCTGGAAGTCACAAATCAGGCGGCGCAAGCAGCAGAACGCAGGCAGCCCTTTCTGCCAAAAGCAGGCGGTAGCACCAC